>NC_141164.1:59537890-59882057 GCF_053477565.2 Lygodium microphyllum | reverse complement strand
TATACCTCTTTGCAAGAAAATGTGGATTTCTTAATGACTAGTCAAATGAGTAAAGCTGAGGATTTAGCATTAGAAAAAGGCACTCGTGATCTTCACAAAGAGATGACCAAAGCAACGAATTTGTTAGAAGGCCAAAAAGAAGCCATTTCTTTGATGATAGATAAGTTAGTTGCTACTAAAGATGTTCAAGCCTCCTTGGCACACACGAGCGTGATTCTGCCCTATCTAAGATGGTGGTTTTAGCTTTTAAGCTAGGTACTTATGAGGGTGAGTTATAGCACTCCAAAGAAATTGGTATAGCACAATAGAAATGTAAAGTAATTGAATTCTTTGTTCCTCCCTCTGCTCTTGTAGTCTCATCTATTCAATCTTCCACATAGGAACTAGAAAGCCTAATGCAGCAAGCCAACTTAAGTTATGCTCTTTCTACTAAGGTGGACCATATTCAGCAGTAGCATATTGATTATTTGCATCAAGACTTCCTTCACTTTGTTGATCTTGTATCACCTCCCCCTACCTTTTGGATTAAATACCAATAGTAGAAGTTTGCCATGTATATGTCTCTTAGCACTATAGCACTAGAAGAGGGGTGGCATAACCTTTGGTCTACTAATTTACTAAAATCAGTATTTGATCATGCTATTGATGATCTAGTTTGCCATGAGACACAATTATTGTCATTCATGTATATCACAAGAGACTTAGAGCTTCCTAGTGAGGAGGATAGCAATCTTTATGTGGGGGATGCTATCCTACAAGCAACCATGTATGTTCATTCAGTGGAGCTTACACTACAAGATATAGACCTTATAGCGACGTTTAAAGCGACGAAAATTCAAACAACAAAATTTGCCCCCGTCGTCGCAAAAAGCGTCGTTATTGACGACGCCATAGAATCGTCGCTATAACCGTCGCTATATGCGTCGCTACGCATATAGCGACGGTTACAGAGAATTTGCGACGCTGATAGCGACGGCAATAGCGACGCATACAGTAAATTTGCGACGCAAATAGCGACGGTAACAGAGAAAAAAAAAATTGTGGCAGGGCAGCAAGCTGCCCTGCCACATATAGCACTGTGTGCTGTATGAGAGCCATACAAAATAGTTTCTGCACTGCTTCATACAAAGCGTTTGCAAACAAAAAGAATGTATACTGAAATCATAAAACTGATGGATGAAATAAATACATGATATCGCATAAAATGCGATTGGTACAATCATAAAACAATATCACTAATACATAGAAAATGTCTACATAGATCGGGCGACTAAAAACTAAAGGTATGTGAGCTCTAAGGATCCAAGGGCGAGCTACAAATCGTCGTCCCCCGAAAGCTCTTCCCGCTGTAAAGGAGCATCAAACGGATTCTGCAGAAAAAGAAACAACATATCAATCCACCATACAATAATGCATTCAAATATCTCATGGTAACTACGGACAAGAAAGATGAGTGACTTACTGGGCCGCCGCGTCTATACAATCGGTCGATCAATGATCTGAGACCGTGCCTCTCCGCATATCAAGTCTCAAGGCCTTGCGGATAGCGATTTGTAATGGAGTGCTGCAAAGAAAACAAAATGCTAACTGTTAGAAACATGATTGTCAGTACAAAGAATATCTCAAAAAAACAAATAAGCAAAACAAAAGAGAATCTTACAAAGTCCTCCAAATATGTCCTGTGGCCGCCACTCCCAAGATGATGTATCGATCCGGCCTCGATTCGTGCCCTCGCCGCCTCCCGCTGCTGACTCCAACGTCCTGGCAAATTTGTAGCCTCCTCCCTCAGTTGGTGCCAGTCGTCTGCATCTAACCACTTGGGCTTTGGAGCCCCACTCTTGATTGCCTTGCGTGCGTCGGATCGTCTATGTGACATATATGCACGCATGCAATCCATCATCCAGCCCGTAGAGAATCTATCCACTGCGGCTGGCACCGGGAACTCCTCGTGCAAGGATGCTACTATGTACTCCTTGCTCCCCTCCGGTATGTTCCTCCAATGATCCAGGACGTTGTGCCGAAAAACTTGTTGGCACAACTCCCTCATGCGAGCCATCACCCTCCTCCCCTCATCATTCATGATGATGGCTCCTGACCTGCCATCCACTAGGTATCCATAATCCCTAGGAGTGTGCCTTGTATGGGCCCTTTCCCATCTCCGTCCACGCTCCTGGGCATATCCAGGAGATCCCTGAACATCCGGTGTACCGACGGGGATACCCTCTCTCGGAGTGCCACACAAAGGGGTGCCGCCAGAGGGTGTGCCACCAAAAGGAGTGCCACCAGAGGGGGTGCCACCAAAAGGAGTGCCACCAAAAGGCGTGACATCTGCCGACGGCTGCGCAAAAGCCGGAGTAACTGGAGTGGACGTCCCCACAGGTGTGACAAATCCTGGCGGTGACCGAGCTCCAGCTGAACGACGAGACGGAGACACCGCGTCCGTGTCTCCACAGCAGCACCCCCCTGATCCTCCTGCAGTCGCAATCCCTCCCTCTGGCCCAAGTCGCGAGCGTCGAGATCGTCTACTTGAAGCTGAAGCATCTGATCGCGCCGAAGCTGATCTAGCAGAGCGTCCTAACGAAGAACGAGACAGCTCCTGATCTGCTATCTCTCTGAATCTCGCGAGCTGATCTGGAGACATACGTGCCATCATCTCCTGAAACTCCTCATCGCTCATCCCTCGACTCATCCTGAAAATGTCGATACCTGCACAGATAAAAAATAATGTTAGAATAATCAATTTAAACTATACAAAGCACATTAATAAAATCATTTTTGAAAAATCCCTCTTAAAATGCATATCTTATCTACCTTTATGGAAGATCTAAACAACGAATTGGATAATACAATTCTCCAAGAATGAAGAACCTATGGTCCCATGTTAATCTCCTGACACAACTCTGCATACGCTGGAAGGTCGATAGACATGTCACCACAAAACAACGAGTCTGTCTCGTTCTCAAAAAATTCTACGACTTCTGTATTTCCATCATTGTTAGCCGATGCAGGCTCCAAGCTTGCGGTGGCCTCCACCCCTTGTAATTTCGATCCCTCTATTTGCATATTTTCTTCATCTATGCCTGGAACATCGCTTTGATCGTATACTCTCGCACCTCGAGGAGTTGAAGGTATAACATACCACCATCGAGGTTGTCGGGGATTTGGATAGAAGATTACATGTTCACAAACACTTACAAACCGTCTTCAAACCATTGTGGCATAAACCATGTCGTATTACAATTAGCAAGCAAATGCCTAGTTGCACCTGTTCACAATGGGCCGGCAACACAAAGGTGTCGCGCAAATCCATCCATTTTTTTTCGGAATCTATTTCGAGAAATCCAGATGGACCTCGTCGAACTGTTGCGCCAGCTCCTCCAAGTACCACTTTGAACCACTGCACGTCGAATATTATCATGGAGAAGCTACGGTAATCCACCGTAATAATACTTTGCAAATTCCCAAAATACTCCATCTCATCCACAACCGTGTTCGGATCCATTGCTCGTCGCCGGCTCTCTTGCTCAAACCTTGCCATGACACCACAGTCCATTGTGGAGCGCATTTTGTCAATACGCTCCACCTGAAAATGCCGTCCGCGCGACCACGCTGCACTATATATTTTGTACTGCACATTGAAACACTCAAATTAGATGTAGCAAGAAAATTTAGATACGACACATTCTAAACCCCTCATTACCTTTGGACTACATCCCCTCGAGAACTCCCACTCCTCCATTGAGACCTCTGTCCCTTCACTGGATGTTGCGGTCAAGGCTCCATGCAACCATCGTGTTGACATAAACCGCGGCATCTCCTCCATGCCTTCGGGATATCGAATCGGTCGGTGACACGTACTACGTCGGAATTCGGCTCGTGCTTCCTCTCGATCTTGCCTTGCAATCTGGTACTTGGCGAGCCACGTCTCCATGGAGGCATGGTGCAACATACAAAAGCGATTCACCTTCTCTTCCATTGAGGCATCCATTCTTTTTTCTACCCCATTTCCAACCACCACATCTCCAGTCAGCCTGTCATCGTCCTTCAACGTCCATAGCATTTCATTGTCTGGTTCCACCGTTGGTAGCCATTGTGAGATATGCACTAACGCCTCTGACACCAACCAACCTTCCGCCATGCTACCTTCCGGACGAGCTCGTTGTCGCACAAAGCCTTTCAGGGCTTTCATGAAGCGCTCCAGGAAGAACATCCATCGCGTATGGACAGGTCCAGCAATCTCCACTTCATCCACAAGATGCACAAGAAGGTGAACTTGTATCGTGAGCATGCTAGTGGGAAGGTATTTCTCAAAGAGATAGACCGTCTCAACTGCTCCCCGCCTTGCGGATTCAATAGAGGACGTCTTAATCTCTTTCTGTGAGATCCATTGCACCAAAGTCGATAGCTTGTAAATGGCCCCGCGAATTTCTGGAGTTAGGCATCCCGCGATCGCGATCGGTAGGACAAACTGCCAAAAATGAGAAAGCATTAAGAATAATGGTCACTTTTCAAATTTCAAAATGTCCACGCTAATTAAAATCCATTATGTTCACAAACCTGACATATCTTATGCCAATCATGGGATTTTAGCCCAGAAATCTAGTCATCTTTAGAAAATGCGGACCTGAGAGAACGCATCATACCCGTCGGAGTGCGGATAGACTTGATTACTTGCTTCACAATGCGCTCTTCTTTGGTAGACAAAACCCAGGGAGCGCGAGGAAGCTGCACTCCCCCTTCAGCACTCGACTGCGGCCAAAGCGCCTCCATCTTACCTACCTCCTTTAAATCCATTCATGCCCCTATAGTGTCTCTCTTTCCTGTGATGTGGTCCCATAGCAAGCTGCCCACATTTTTGAAAATATGCATGGGATCCAACAAGTGGTTGACCTGTAAGTGGGTCCAATATGGCAACTCGTAGAAAACTGAGAACCGCCGCATTCCATTTGGATGTGAATCTGGGTTTACCATTTTCAGCTCGTACCAGCTTGCAGCGTTCATACGTGCTGGAGGTCGTCCAAGAAAACCTTCCCTGAGTTCATGATCCTCCGGCAAGAAAGCGGCGTGTCCTTGATATACCATCTTCTTCATGGTTCGTGACCTTCGAGAGTCTAACTGTGGCCCACACAATGGACATGCATGATAACCTGAGGTAACGAGACCTGCAAGGCGATCCACGACCTAGTGAATACTTGATTGAATGAAATAAAATATAGATATTACCGGCGAGAACAAAGGTCTGCTCACCTGAGCACTCTCCCAATCCCGGAAAGTCATGCATCGTCCACATGAGAATGGCTCGAATGTTGGCTGATCGCCGACCATCGCGTCTGCTCATATCTTGCACCGTGACCCCCTCCTCCCACAAAATCTTAAGCTCATCGACTAATGGACGAAGATACACGTCCATATTTTTTACTTTGTAGCGGCCCGGGATGAGCAAGCTAAGGATGAGATGTCCTTTCTTCGTAGAAAGCCATGGAGGAATGTTGTAGTTGACAAGCACTATAGGCCACACACTGTAAGAAGTCGAGCGCAGACCGAATGGGTTCACACCATCCATGGCGAGACCGAGCCGAAGATTCCTTGGCTCTCGCGCAAAGCCTGGGAAGGTAGAGTCAATGTGGCTCCATGCGCGCGAATCTGCTGATATTCGTTGAACTCCATCCGTGGACCTATTCTGCAAATGCCACGTTGTCAAGCTTGCCATGGCAGACGTGCGAAACATGTGGTTTATGCGGGGGATGAGCGGAAAGTGTCTGAGGACTTTTTGAGGGATGGTTTGCCCTTGCAAGTCCTGTCGATACCTGTGAGCACCACACTTTGGGCATGTCTCCATACTCTCATATTCATCTCGAAACAATATGCAGTCGTTGATACATGCATGGATGTTATTGTAGTCCATGCCAAGCTTCCGTAAAACATGTCGCGCATCATCACGAGACTCAGGCATGGTGTTTGCAGGTGGCAATATATGATATTTCAATAACCTGAAAAAATCATAAAACACCTTGAAAAATCTATCCATGTTTGCAATAATACTGTTTTTTAAAAAAAACAATGAAGTCTGTGTGCAAGGTACCTGAATAACTCAGTCACACTCGTATCGCTCCAACCGTATTTTGCTTGCACACTTAAGAGTGCAAGCAATGTCTTCAACCGAGATACTCGGCACCCATCATATAATGGTATGGATGCTTCCTCTCTGAGCGGGTCAGATGTCTCAACATCCATGGGAATCAATGCATCGATCATTGCCTCCATCTCAGGCTCCAAGATTGTAGGCAAGTCGGGAAGGTTGTCTGTCTCCTCTGGCATTGACGGTATAGATGGGCCTTGCGAGTGGTCGATTGGCTCCTGCAATCCATCCATCGCACGTCCACGAACTCTTCTAATTGGCCGCAAAGGGTGCACTCCCCCTTGGGTCGAGACATCACCCCCCTGGATACAAAATTTACCAACAAGACCCAATCTTATTGTGTATGGTTTTCAATTAGCTTGAGAGTACAATGTATGAAAAATGCTAACTTCAAATTACCGTTTGCTGAAAGTCTGCAATCGCCTGATCAATGATCTCAGATTGAAACTCGCCAAATCGTCGTACGTGTTCTATAGACAATCGGCGTTTTCGTCTAATTGCCAACTTGCATTGAGAGCAAGGACATGGGACACGCTGATTAAGATACGACTCGCGGTCTTGAACAATAGGACCTTCTTCGTTTGCCATCTTATCTACATTACAGCAAACAAGGCTTAAATGGATAGCTTTATGGAGATGTACGTCAAGTTGCAAGTTGACCATAAACCTTGCATTGTATATAGTAGTCGAGAGATTTTCCGATGTTATATCTCGGCCTTGTATCATGCTCAACGATTTGTTTGTCCCGGTAGATAATTTTTTGTTATATCTCGGCTTTGAGTATAAGTAATCCATTTTAAAATTAATGCGTGCCATCTATGAAATTTTATAACTATAGTAATAAAATTTATTTCAATCAATTCTACTCATAGTCATAAGACCTTAGAGAAATTATCCTATACTCAATTTAAGGGTTTCTTTTTCTATAACAATAATTTTGGGTTCATTTTGATGAAGTACGTGGCCGTATGCAAAGCACATTGCATACCATTATCAATACGTATATTATCTTAAATTTTCTTCCCTTCCCTCTCCCTCTCTTTCTCTCCCTCTCCCTCTCTTCCTCTCTTTCTCTCACCCTCACCCTCTCCCTCTCCCTCTCGTTCTCTTTCTCTCCCTCTCTCATTTCCTCCCTCCCCCTCCCTCTCCCTCTCCCTCCCTCTTTCTCCCTCTCCCTCTCCCTCTCCCTCTCCCTCTCCCTCCCTCATTTCCTTCCCCTCCCCCTCTCTCTCCCTCTTCCTCTCCCTCTCCCTCTCCTTCTCATTTTTTCCCTCTCCCTCTCTATCTCTCTTTCTCTCTCATTTCCTAAACAAGCAAAAAATAAAGTGATTTAAACATCCTCCAAGCAAAAGGGAGAGGGAGAGATACAATGCACTCTCCCTCTCTTTCTCTTTCTATCCCTCTCTCATTTCCTTTCCCTTCCTCTCCCTCTCACTCTCTTTCTCTCTCATTTCCTCTCCTAAACAAGTAAAAAATAAAGTGATTCAAACATTAAACAAGCAAAAGGGAGAGGGAGGGAGAGAGAGAATGCACTCTCCCTCCTTCTCCCTCTCTTTCTCTTTCTCTCCCTCTCCTATTTCCTCCCCCTCCCTCTCCCTCTCCCTCTATTTCTCTTTCTCTTTCTTTCCCTCTCCCTCTCCCTCTCCCTCTCCCTCTCCCTCTCTCTTACTCTCTCGTTTCCTCTCCTAAACAAGCAAAGAAGAAAGTAATTTAAACATTAAACAAGCAAAAGGGAGAGAGAGAGAATGCACTCTCCCTCTCTTTCTCTCCCTCTCCCTCTCTTTCTCTCCCTCTCTCTCCCTCTCCCTCTCCTTCTCTTTCATTTCCTCTCCTAAACAAACAAAAGAGAACGATTTAAACCTTCAACAAGTAAAAGAAAGAGAGAGGGAGACTCACCAATGAGATATGGCGAGCGTGGGCGGCTTCTCTTTGCAATGAGGGCTCCTCCTCTCCTTCACGAACAACGACGGTGGCGGTGGCGGCGGCGGCGACGGCGGCAAGTCTCTTCCTCCTCTTCTCCCACAAAGCCTTGGCTCTCTCCCTCGCTCTCTCCCTCGCTCTCGCTCTCAAAAGGCGAAGAAAACAAAATGAAAACGGCGCTCTGGTTTCGGCCGCGCTTTTTTTCCATGTGGCGTCGCAATTGGCGTCGCTATATGCGTCGCTATTTGCGACGCAAATAGCGACGCATAAAATGCGACGCAAATAGCGACACATATAGCGACGCCTATAGCGACGCCGACATCCGCCGTCGCTAATCGGCGTCGCTATTGCCCCATTCCCTTGTAGTGTTAGCCTTTCACATGGATTGTAGACCTATGTCCAGAAGACTTCATGGTGTAAAGGTTATGCTTGGCATCCACCTTTTAGAGGAGGATATGCTGGTTCACCATCAAAGGGGTAGAGTAAAATTTTTAAATTAGATTTCCAACCCTTACACTCACAAGCCCTTTCTTACATTACAAAACATCTTTTATTCACAAATATTTTCTTTCAAGCCTTTATCTATCGATCTCTATATTTATTCGATTGAATCGGTTGATCTCCTTTCTTATCTGAAGATTGCTCAATGCCTTCTTGTTTATATCTCCCTTCTTAATACTAATCCTAATTTCATTCCTATGCTTACTTTTCACCATGCATTCTCTCCTTATATCCCTATATTTACCCCTTGCCCATTTATCACTAAACCTACTGTTACGCCTATTCCTTCTAATCCTCCTATTGCTCAGCCTATTCCATCTAGTTTTTCTATCAAATCTCTTCAAAAAAAAATCTTTTCCTCATTTTCTGGCATCGTTATCGCTTAATATTTTCACTTTCTATGATTTATCATATCTCCATCTCCATTGTTTGATTGTGATTTCCTTATCTCGGCCTTCTAATTATATAAACCTTCATCCACCATCAGCCATGGATAAACAGAGGATTTGGCATTGTATACTCCGTCATCGATAGTGGACTTTACAAGATTCTTTAACTGGACCTATTTTTAATTGGCATGTTATTTTAGGATTATGGGAGACTTCTTATGCATGTTCACATTCCTATCTTTTGTCTACTCAACTCAAAAGATATTTATGTGAGGTTGGTTGTTCACTTTTGTTGGTATTTAGCTTTTATGCATTAGTAGTCGCACCTAAATACAAGGAAGTCTATCCCTCCTCTTCTCATCAATCTTGATGAGGATGTATGAGGAGCTAAGGTGGATGTGTTGTACTATTTTGCTTAAGCTTTTCTTACTAGGTTTGTTGTCTTAGCAGAAAGGATGTGCTTTCTCCAATTTCTTCATAATGTTCCTATCTATTTTGTGGATGAGAGTAGATCATTGGAGAGATTAAAGCTTAATATGCAATTTAAAAAGAAATATATTCATCCTCACAAGCAAGTGGATTAGCTTTCTGATGTAACTTCATTTTTAATGAAAACCTTCTTTTTGCTCTCCATTTTTGGGGGCATATGCAATTTAGACTATATTATCTCGTGAATGTGAGTTCAATGTTTTGTGGATGTTTTGTCTATGCAAACTATGTATGCATATGTGAGTTATCATTATCATGAGGAGATGAAGTTAGAGTTGAAGATGATCAAAGGTGAATGTTGATTGAAGATAAAGCTATGGATTTGGTGTGCAGTTGAGAAAGAAAAGCTATTATATCCTTTAATAGTTTGTTGAATTATCTTTTACTAAGTTAACGGATTGGTTAATATTGGGTTATGTTATTCCTTTCTTCACATATTTGTTCAATCTCAAGTTAAATTGTAGCTTGGATGGAACTAGAGCTTATGGATTGAAGTCGATGACTGGAGTGATTGGTTTTTTAAAGGTTTTATTCTTCTAGTTTCAAGATTGGGAGGATTCTCCCTTAGTGAATCATGGGGATATGTTTGAGTGTTGAAATGATTATATTTTTAGCTATCTTTTCTTGGATTTAGTTGATTTTTATTTAGATTTAAGATATGAATGATTGATTTTTGGATATTTTGAAAGTGTTTTGGAGTGTGTTGGATATTTTGAGTAGGTTTGAGAAACTCGTGATGGTTCTTGATTGACTTATGATGTACTGTTTGGTTCTATGGTATGTCTATTTGGTTTTCATGGGCCTGTTTTGATCTGTTTTCTTTTTGTTTGAGAGGTTATGATTGTGAATGAGTAGTTTGGAGAATGATGGGGAATGAGTTGGATGGTTTTAGTTTAAACTGAATGATTTTTGTACTTCCTGTTGAGCTTCTGCAGATCTTCTGTATGCTTCTGTGAGTGTTCTGTTTGATGAATGTTTAGCTTGGGGGAGTTTTCTAATTTTAAAAGTGGAATAATATTAACTCAAAAGAGTTTGAAGAAGCAAAGAAAGTAGATATTGAAGACTTGAAGTGAAGATTGAAGTAATAGTGACAGCAGTGAGCCTTGAGAGGTTACTACAATGTCCCTAGTGTCTCTTCATATCAAATATACCTCTTGGGAGATGTATCCACGACCAAGACAAGGGAGATGTATCCACGACCGAGACAGGGATTCTTGAGTGTGGTTCTTTTTTATTCTCATATACTATCAAGAGAGAGCATGTGTGTGAGAGATAGTGTATGAGAGATAGTCAATGTCTATTGAAGAAACATTGTATCTACATGAGATTGAGAGAAAGACTATGAAGATGATGAAATATGAATACTATGTGATGAATTCCATTCAAAGTTGATCATGTCTATGTGTTCCTTTAGTTCTTTGATGGTTTCTATGATGAATATGTTAAATTTTTTTTGTGATAAATCTGTGGGAGGCTTATTATATGATGCTTTGTACAAAGTTCATTTGTTCCTAGTGTTCTTTTTTCTTCTTGTGGTTTCTAGAGAATAAACGATATGCTTGTTTATGGGATAAGATAGATTTTCTTACAGTAGTTTTTCTGTTTTCTTGGTGTTTCTCTTGGGGCTCCACTCAGTGTTGGCTTCTTGATTTTGGTACTTCCTTTCATATTTCCTTGCATTGCCATTTGTTTCATAACTACCATCCTATTATGGGTCACTTAGATAGGGAAATGACACTGCATTAGACATAGTTGGAATAGGTGATGTTAGTACTGGTGTGTTGTTTGTGATTCATGACGTATGCCATGTCCTAGCTTTGACAAAAAGTCTTATTTAAAATGCACAATTGGATGATGATAGGTACCATGTATCCTTTGGTAATTCCTCATGGAAGATCATGTGTGGTAGCCTTGTTGTTGTTAGAGGTGCAAAGGCTAGTAGCCTTTACCCTTTGCTTGTTTTTGGGTCTATTGACCATGTAGTGGCCTTGAGTCATCTTTTGCATGTATCTTTTTGTCATCCTCGCCTTGGGGACATGTCTTTGAAATGAATAAAAGTAATGGCCCATTTGCTGCCCTTGGATTATTCTTGTTTCAATTCATGTGATCGTTATCTTTATGGTAGGCAAACTCATAATTCACATTAGAAGTTTGGTTCTATGTGTGTGGGTGAGCCTTTGGCTCTTGTGCATTCAGATGTTTGTGGCCCTATGCCATATTAGTCCTTGGATAGCATGTTCATTGATGATTTTTTGCATAAGGTTTAGGCATGTCCTATTATGTAGAAATCATATGTTTTTCCTACATTTCAATGCTTTCTTGCTATGGTCGAGAGCCAGTTTGAGTATAGGCTGAAATGCTTATAGTCTGACAATGGGGATGATTATGTCTCGAAGGTTTTTGAGTAGCAATGTAATGAGAGGGGTACTAAGTGCCAATTGACTGCCCCATACACCCCACCCCAAAATGGTATTGCAAAGAACATAAATAGGGCTCATGATAGTCTCTATAGTATGCTTAGTCAGGTAGGTTTATCGTAACATTTTTGCACTGAGGCAGTTACTATTGCTCTCATCAATAGATTCCTATGCACTACTCTTGGTGGTATAGTTTCAGAGGAGGTATGGTTTGGTTAAACTCTCTCATATGCACACTTGTGAGTCTTTGGATGTGAGCCTTTTTGCCATATTTCCAAAGACAAGCACAATAAATTAGATCCAACGTCCGTCAAATATATCTTACTTGGATATGGGGACACAAGTGAGACAAGCTATTGTCTTTGGGATCTACAAGCTTAGAAGATTATTAGTAGTCTCATGATATTATCTTTCATGAGGATAGGATGCATATGAGACCAAAGTAAGTGATAGAGATATGCAAGGTAATATTTCAAGGGGGAGCCTTCGATCATAGTACAACTAGCCCAATGAGACAATATGCTACAATTGTTGATGATGTAGTAGCCTTAGATTTGCCTATTGTGCAAGATCATGATGTTTGATAGAAAGGGCATGCCATATAAGCCCTCAAGAAAATTTCAGGCGCTCTGCTAGAGCTTCACATCCTCATGATCGCTATGAGCTATCTATGGATTATGTCATTGTGACAAACTCTACCGAGCCACATACCTATGAGGAGGCTATGTACAAAGGTGATTCTTACTATTGGAAGAAGGATATGTTGTTTGAGTTTGATTCACTATAGAAGAACAGTACTGAGACTTGACTTCCTTGCTTGATGGAAAGCATGCATTGCATTGCGATTGAATGTACAAGTTGAAGAGTACCTTGGACACCCTAAGCTAGCATATAAGGCCATATTGGATGTTAAGGGCTTTAAGCAAGAAAAGGGAATTGATTTTGATGAGATCTTATCTCATGATGTTAAGATGGATATCCTATGTTTGGTCTTAGTCTTGGTTGCTCAATTGGATTTGGATCTTTATTATATGGATGTTAAGACAACTTTCTTATATGGGGACCTGTATGAGGACATTTATATGCAATAGTCTAAGGGTTGGAGAAAGGCAAGGAATACCTAGTGTAAAAATTGAAGAAGAGTCTTTATGGACTTAAGCATGCTCCTAAGGAGTGGTACCATAAGTTTGATACTTTCATGCATCCGTAAGGGTGTTCCCACAGTGATATGAATTTGTATTTATACATGAAGAAGGGATATGATGCTAGCCTTATTATTTTGGTGCTTCATGTTGATGATATGCTTATAGTTGGAAGTGCTCGTTGCTAAACCGAATGCCTTAAAGACTCAACTCAAGAAGAGCTTTGAGATTAATGACATGGGACAAGCTTCACACATACTTGGTATACGCATTACGCGCAATCGCTCTAAGGGACTTCTCTACTTATCCTAGAAGAAGTACATATGCAAAGCACTAAAGCAATTTCATATGCAGGATGGTAAGCCTATTAGATGTTCTTTACCTTCTCATGTAAAGGTTAGTTAGGCTAATAGTTTACAATTAGATTATGAGAGGATTGAGGTGGCCAAGGTTCCGTATGCACCTAGAATGGGCAGTTTGATGTATGCCATGATAGCCATTCGTCCTGACATTACATTTGCAATGGGAGTTGTGGCATGCTATATGGCTACACCTGGAAGGTAGCATTCGAACACCATGAAGGGTATTATGAGATACCTTAAAGGCACTATAGATATATGCATTTGCTATGGTAGCCAAGATATAGGAGTCATGGGTTACACTGACTCAGATTATGTAGGACATGGCAAGAAGTTTATATTTGGGTATGTCTTTACCTATGCTCGAGATACTATCTCTTGTATACCTAGGGTATAGAAATGCAGGGCCTTATCTACTACCAAGGTTAAGTACATTGTAGCCATTGAGGCTTGCAAGGAGGCTCTATGGTTAGGCCATCTGATTGCAGCTCTTGGTATGACTATGATTCCTACACTGTATTAAGATTCATTGAGTACCATTAAGTTGGCATGTAATCATTGATCCCTTATAAGAAGACAAAGCACATCAAGGTGCACTATCATGTCATCAAAGAGGTGGTAGAGGACAAGTTCATTGAGCTTGTCAAGATCCTTATGGATACGAATCCCAGAGATCTACTTAGTAAGAGTCTCCCAATGGAACGATATGCCTTCCTTAGGAGATTGATGGGCATAGGATGAGATAATGTCTTTCCTCATCTGTTGTACTCTACATACATGATGTGCTTTTCTCTTTTTATTTTACTCCTCAAGGGACATTTTCCCTTTAAGTGGAAGGTTATTGGGGATCAAAGGATGCATGTGCCTAGCTGCCTAAATTTACTTGTACACATACCCAGACGCTTGTACACTATAGGTAGCAGACACCCATCACTATCACTTTTAGTGACAAGTAGAATAAGGAAATGCAAGCCACACATTGTGACTACTAGAGTTCCCACACACTGATCTCTCTCCTCTCGCTTGAACCGCCATAGCTCTTGCTCTCTTCTTGGTTCCACCTTTTGTTCACCTTTTAGGGTAGCCCATTTCATGTAGTGCTTCATATAGTGCCCCACCTAGACCACCCAATGGACCTCTTGATGGCCCTCACAAGCTCTACTATGCTAGGTGAAGCACCTCTTCCACCTCCACCTCCCACTAGTCAATATAAATGACTACCTACCTTGCCAACTAATTATAAAACAAATATCCACTATGCTGACCAATCAAAATTAACCACATCACTAATACACCCTTAAATGTAAATATATACCTTCTCTATCTAATAAATGTGGTTAATTATTACCAACTTCCCTTCCTACTAAGTCCATCTCCTCTGTAGACGGATGGTTTCCACTCATCCTGCCTATTCTAACATAGGGAATGAGATATTTGCATGTGGAGTTCGTATTGTGAGGTACTAGAGTTGTAACCCTCAATGGCATAATATCCCTATAAAGGTAGATAAATGCCATGTTCCAATGGTGAGATCCTTTTCTCCTTAATAACATTATAAACTAAGTAGAGCATTTACTACTTACCATTTGTAGTGTTGTAATCTCCTACTCATGACAATGTAAGATTGTGCTACACACACACACACACATGCATGCATGCATATATAGAGAGAGAGAGAGAGATCAAGACAAATTGGGATCTTTATCTGCTCCACCATAATATCCCCCGTCTTCCTCCTCTTCCCCATTCTCCATACCTTTTGCTATTAGAACATTGCTCCCTCAACAAAATTTCAAGAATGATCTTTGTATCTTTCAAATTGGATCATGTTTAATTCATTAGCGGCATAAAAAAGGAGCATTGATGTGCTAGCACATGGTGGCCAAGGAAATAATAAGGACATTGCTTTGGGAAAGTGTCTTTATTTTCGAATGAGTATGCTTTTGTATATCTTTTATTTTATATTATGGACAAATGGAAATTACATTTGGGATGACACATAAGAAACCTATAAGCTATTCATCCTAGCTACTATTCATTAGTGTGAATTTCCGATTATGTAGAAAAGATGGGATTTTAGTCTCAAATATGTTGATAAGGGTATTAGTTTGCATATTGATTTAATAAATGCAAGCTATTTGAATACATTTTCCATAATTTTGGACCTTTCTTACAATTGGATTGTATTAATCACCAGATTTAAATGTTTTTATGGGTATGATGATACATCCTTATGATAAGATCAACCATCATTATCATAATGATGCTTTTTTTTCTAAAGAGTAGCCTTGTATGTACAAGTTTTGATTGAAATCAAAGTTGTAGTATAATACAGAGTCAAAACTCTGAATATGTTTAAATGATGTACCTCCAAGTGTGGAAACAATATACTTGAAGGGAAGCATCTTTATGCTCACATGGGAAAATAAATTGAGATGTCTATGATAATAATAGGAAGTTACAAACATCTAAATTGTGTCACTTTCAAAACCTTTTAGACATACAAATTGATACTTTTGCAAACTTCATGTAATAGTATGGTTTATGGCTCCTTGTAGTTTCTACTTTTCCTAAGGTTAAGTTTGTGATGATTTTGAATTACATATCCTTTGTAACATATTTGAGTGCTACGATGTCATTTGGGTGTTTAGATTGAGTTATGTATATTTTGCAAATTTCAACCATCCCTTTTTGTCGTGCGCATGCAAAATTGGATATCCTTTGTGACATGTTTGAGTGTCATGATGTCATCTAGGTATTTACATCAAGCTATGTATGTTTTGCAAATTGCAAGCATCCTTTATATGATTTTATATAAAGTTATAAACATGCATGTGTGTATATAAAGTCTTAATGGTTCAAAATATCATGTGCGCTTAGTATTGTAATATTATGCATCATGTGTTTATATTCATCAAAACCAATATCTTCAACCCTTGTTATGGCTTTAAAATAAAGGCTAAATGTATGTTAAATTTTCATTTGCAAAAGTTGATCGTATATGTAAGTAAACAAACTTTCTAGCTAAAAAAGGCCTCCCTCATTGTGTGTCTATGTGCATGGGTGTGTGTACATACACATGCAAACTCCAAAATGTAACTATCTTAAATAGTGAAACATTATGGCTATATAACACATGTATGCAAACATGTTGAGCACATGGATCTAATGAATTCAAATTACATGTTCTTGACCCCATGCATACTTCACACCACAAATAATCTGATACTAGTGTTCCATGCATGCTTCACACGTGTGGAACGCTAGGCCGCTTCGCACGCAAAGCGGTGAGTGAAGTTTCCATGCTATCGCATGACAATTTCACTCAATATTCCATTTTTCCTCTTTCTCTCTCCTCTTTCCCCTCCCCATTTCCAAGATGTTTTATTTCTCTCTCTCTCTCTCTCTCTCTCTCTCTCTCTCTCTCTCTCTCTCTCTCTCTCTCTCTCTCTCTCTCATTATAAAATAGAGAATGCTAGATATACATACAATCTGACCTATACACAACCATAAGAAGACGTGCTTGCGTCTCTCTCTCTCTCTCTCTCTCTCTCTCTCTCTCTCTCTCTCTCTCTCTCTCTCTCTCTCTCTCTCTCTCTCTCTCTCTCTCTCTCTCTCTCTCTCTCTCATTATAAAATAGAGAATGCTAGATATACCTACAATCTAACCTATACACAACCGTAAGAAGACATGTGCTTGCGCTCTCTCTCTCTCTCTCTCTCTCTCTCTCTCTCTCTCTCTCTCTCTCTCTCTCTCTCTCTCTCTCTCTCTCCCCCCTAGTTCTCTCTATAAATCCTCTTTCTCTCTCTCTCTCCATCTCTGCCTTTTGTTTTATTTTAGTTTCCCTCCTCTCTCTCTCTCTCTCTCTCTCTCTCTCACATCAAACTCAAATCTAAAAGTAGTTTATAAAATTTGAAATACAGAATGCTAGTCATAGAAACAATCTCTTCTATGCACCGCACTTACAAACTTTCCTCTCTACACAAATGTAAGAAATCACATGCTTTCTTCACACGATATTTAGAAACAACAATGTTATACTGAAATGGGTCATAATTGAAACAAAGACCAAGCACCACAAAAAGAATTTCAACAATGGACAGAGTATGTCCCTGTGACTTATTGATTGTCATAGCGAATGCTAACCAAATGGGAAACTGCCTCCATTTCATAGTAAATGGCAATTATGTATCATTGGAAATAAAAGTAATCTGGGAAATAAAAACTTATTCACCCACACTTGCCCCTATTATTATCTTAGCGTCTATCACTTTCCTATTGAAAGCCCTACATATCAACCGCATACCATTACACATATCCCTTCCTGGGTTTAGGTTTCTAAGAAGAATAATAGGTGCATTTATCTTCAACAATAATAAATGAGGAGGAAATCCACCTCCAAGGTCTAATGTATTTAAATACTCAATAGAATACGAAAATGACTCATCCGTCTCTGCAACTCCCTTGCATTACTTGCAATCATGATCATTCAAAGTAGCCACCTCTATATAATGAGGCAAGTATAGCCCACTCACTAAAATACATTGTGTAGTCACCCACATTGGATACGTTACTGTAGACACTACCAATCAAGGTTTCAATAGACTGCTCTTTCAACGGCATGCTAGGAAAAACACACAACTTATCACAGTTTTTAGTAATACCCACTCCATCCCCTATTCCTTGAATCCAACAAATGGATCCATTGTCCACCACACTACTAGTTGTCAACACTCACATATTCCCAGATAGCCTTAGTAACCCTTATGTGATGCCACAAATGAGAGTAACACAATGTAACATTAATAATATCCTCACGTGTTCCCTTTACTACAATTAGCAAGACCTACCTAAAATCCCCTCCAAATAAAACAACCTTTCCACCAAATGGCTTATCACAACTCACAACATCTCTCAAAGTTCTATCAACCACTTCAAAGCCATATTGATGGGTCATAGGAGCCTCATCCCGTAAAATAAGGCTCGACTATCTCAATAACTGAGCAAGGTCACTTTGAACATGAATATTACAGGTGGATCGATTGTTTAATTCTACTAAGATTTTAAACCATGAGTTGTATGACTACCTAGTAGAAGCAAGGCAGCAATGCCACATGATACTGTTGCCAGTGCTATACGGCCACCATTGTGCACCTTTGCAACATGAAAGTCTTCCCAAATCCACGAAGACCATCCAATAAGAATATATCCCCACTATTTGAGTCAACAATATCCATAACTACATGAAAGGCAATTCCTTGTCTCTCATTCGACATTCCCTCCATGGATTTAAAACCCCTACATTGTTCCAATGTGTTGTATGCATATTCATCTTGCAAAAAGGGGTTAGCATGCATTTGAGAGTTTGGTTAATGAGGTTCAAGAAACCCATCAAAATTAGAGAGGCTTTGTCCTATATGGTGTAAAAGATCTTATATATGTAACAAAGCCATGTTAGATGCCTCATGATGTAGAACACCAAGAGAGGCATGCATGTGTTGTAGCTACAATCTATACATGATATCCTCTATCATTGGTACCAAAAATCTTTCCCATAGATCTCCAGGTCGAGCTGGCTCAGAGAAGACCAAAATTGCAATAAAAAAAGTACGGAGTTGAGCACCATCTTGCACACAAGCAGCTTCTTCCAAGCACACAATATATTCATCATCACTCTCCAAAATACCCATTGCAATGCAATCATACCTAAAAGTATCATAGATCACATTATCAATAGTATGTAGATCTTCAAAAGAAGTATAACCCCAACACTCTGTTAAAAGCATCGGCAAATAGTAGAGCTCACCACAAGTAGGCACCACAAAATGCATCCGACCACATGTATTCCCATGCTTCCTCTTAATCCACATCTTATGTTATGCATTCCACACTTAGTATACCAGAAAGTCCTGATAGTGAATAGTCCTAGCCTCTAGATGAATGTGATTGCACACAAACCATTCAGTAAAAGTAGTTTTTTGGAGAGCTTCATTTTGCACAATATTCGATATACTATCTATATCTCGAAACACCACATAATTCTCACCAGACAAGTGCATTTGCAAACGTTGTATATCAAGCTTTTCATCGTGTTATGTATAATCATAGATCTACCAACATACCTCAGAGGTAGAAACATATCGTGCATCCAAATAACTTTGAATCTCGTCCACCTCATGAACATTGCCATCATTCCGTGCTCAATCAACCCCAACAGAAAATTTGACGATTGCACAGCCATGCCCCTTATACACATACTTATACAAATACTTAACAACCGCTACCGTCAAGCACACATCCACATTTACGTGTGCATTGTATTTCTTACTCAAGTAAGGATTATATGGAATAACCCATCGATTATCAATAACATTATCATTTATGATCACAGAGTTTCCATCGTCTCATCTTCAATAGATGGAATAGCTAGAACTGTCAACTGTTGTCATGCCCACCAATTTTCTTGGGTAGTATTTTTTACATCTAACATTTTCCATGCATGGACTCTTGGGGTTCAACCCTCGCAAGGGCCATGAATGTTGCATTTTGAAATTGTCTCAAATGAGGCTGGAAACTTAACTCTATTTAGCAACTCAGCACAAACCAATCTATCATAGTGACATGCTTCAGAAGGTTTAAAAGACCGCTCTAAATTTAGCAAAGTATGAGAATGCCGCAGCCCTCTCTTTTGGAATTCAATCACAGTAATGTAGCTCGCAACCTTTCCAAAGAGGTTCTTCTGCAACAATGTGTATATTAAATCAACATGCTTTTTATGAAACACGTGAGAAAAAACAAATCCGAACAGTCATAAGCACTCTGTCCAAGCAACAAAGCATTAGTTATGTCCAACCACTTTGGATTGCATGTCATTGTTATAAAAAGATCAAGTTTTCCCTTGCATTGCACTATAGCCATGGCATTCGGATATAGTGGATACATGTGTCTTGGCCCACCTGTGAATGTCGACAATAAAACTATCCTCTTGCCAACAAAGGCACCAATAATCTGCACTAGCCCATTATCGTTTGCCCCCACCATGTCTGCCAAGCCTTTGTAGGCCTCCGATTGCAACACTGACTGATTTTGGTGACACCAAGTTAACATGAACTGCTCTACACTACAATAAGCATCAACAATAAACGGTTGCAATAGTCAACCACTGCACACCATGCACATCTCAGTATCCTCGTGCACCTAAAGACGAAATGCATAAAATTGTGTTTGGGTAACACAATTATTATTGGACAATTCATATATATTAACAAGAACACTGACATTATTATAGGGAACCTTTATATGCCAACCATCATCTCTCATATGAAAAAGGGGGACATATTGATAGCCTCCAATTTTGCCACCAAAAAGGCTAAAAGGATGTGGCTTGACATCGACAAATCTTTCATGCTATCCAAAATTATATACTATACGCATGTTCATTGTACTCTATTGTCGCACACATTTATGTTTGTAAATGCTTGGTTTGAAGCTATAAAAGCCATTGCATATGTCTTCTATATTTAAAAACCTTAGGCAATTTGCCCAAAAATGCATACAACACATAAGGCCTTCAACCTTTGCTTTTGTATGGTCAAATATTTTATTTAATAAAGGTTCAAAAGGGTGCAACAGGGGTTCTTGGGAAAAAGTGGTTGGGGAGATTGGATCACGGCAGATTGTGGTGTCTCTTTAACTTCCTTCTTCTCCTCTTTTCCAAACTCTCTTTGTCCATCCTCCTTATTGTTCTACCTTTATGTAGAAAACTATGGATCTTGTGTATGTAGAGGAAGAGGAGAAGCCACATGATCTCATCTCTTGATCAGTGTGGGATTGTCTTGAGTCTTTTGTGTGTGTGTATTTTCAGTGTAAGAGGGGTGTGTTTGCAGGTTTCATGGTGAGGAGTAAAGCTCCTAGCATATACTTAGATGCTCGGTACCCTAGTTTTGTGCTTCTTGGTATGTTGGGTGAGAGTCAATTACATATCACATTAGCATATATGCTCTATGCAAGTTTGAAATAGCAACACATCGCCCACCCCGAGTGTAAACATGAATATCCCGACGATCAAGAGTATTCTTGCCACCCTACCTTGGCATGATATCTACAACCTCAGTTGCTGCAGGAAAAAAGCATTGTTTGTCGATTCTTTGAACACCAAAAATGCTCATTCTTAGTTCTTGCATGGGATTATTTTACAGCTGCATACCCACAAACCTAAAAGCTTGTGCATATATGTTGTGTCAATGCATCATACACTGAAGCTCCCCTAGTAAATCTGGTAATAAATCACGCATAACCCCCAACCAATTAAACAACTCATGCTCGATATCATAAACATAGAGTTGTGCAAATCTTGGCCTTTCTTGACATTGCATGTCAGGAATTAGAGTACCTATATGGTGATGAATAGAGCCATACGCTCTAAAGGTATAACCATTCCCGATAATAGGCAACTCATCAACATTAGCTCTGAGTAATATAAACACAAGAGCACTATTATATGCATGTATATTATTTTTAAATATCCTACTTCGAGGGTGTATATCATGCAACAAATCGTGCAATGGCTATGGTGGACATTACAATGGTGACAACATTACTTTTCCATTTCGACAACAATGCTTTCTAAACAAAATCGACCCTTGCACCCAAGTCTTACACATCTACAACTTAACAAAATACCTCTCACATAGTTTAAAAAGACTCCCCATGGAATGCACATCCAACTCTTGAAATAGCAATACAATTGTTGCTAGACGAACATCTGTTTGCAGGCAAAGTATGTACAATGGAGCACAATCCACCATTTTGGGGATAAAAAATAGCAATATTATGAACACATGACTTGTTAAAACTATGGAATTTTCCACATTGTGGTGATTCCCAATGTCACAACCATTTGTTAATATTAAAATATTAGTCATAACACGATCAACATGCATCATAGCCAAATCTATATCAACATGATATTCAACTAGCTCATTATCCCCATTTACAATTTTAACATGGCAAGACACACTCTCAGAAACCATTTCACTATGATTTTTCCCATTTTTGTAGTTAGACATCGAAACATTATTAACATGTGACTCAATAATCACATGATTAAGGCCATTGCAACCATTTGTTGATGGCAAAGCATTCATCAAATCCACGCCAAACTATTGTTGAGCTAGTTCATTGTCACCACTTGAAATCTCAATGTGAAAATGCATACTCTGAACATTATGCATCCTTCAGTGGCATTCCCTAATGGTTCTATCGTGACTTGAAATCCCTCTCTAAGAGTTAAATGTCAAAACATTATTAACACATGACTCACCAATCGCATGATTCTCTACATCCATGTGATGTCGGGTACTGCAACCAACCGATGATGGAAAAGCATTAGCCCAGGTCTATACCAAATTGTTATTGGCCTAGTTCATGACAACCACTTGGAATCTCTTGATGAAAAGGTAGGTTTTCAACATCCCTATGAATGGGTCTGCCATGATCTAAAATCCCTTTCCAAGCCTTGAGCCTAGCAATCTATCATCGCTCATACCTTGTGGAGGTAAGCACACCCCTACAAACACGCAACACATAGTCTTTGCCAGTTGCTCAATGAGAGTATCCCATATTGATTGGATGGCCATAAAATCTGTTATCAACACATTCCATCGAAGGAATGGCTTAACATATACATACATGCACATTAAATATTAAATATTAAATATCAAGATACACAATACCAAGTCAATGTGTTTGAGTTAATTCTTGCAACCCAATCAATGTATCTAACTATAAAGATGTTGAGCTCACCCATGAGAGAGAGAGAGAGAGAGAGAGAGAGAAAGAAAGAGAGAGAGCCTTTTTTGTGAGATAGAGAATTTAGTTATAAACACATGCACAATTGATCTATTCCAAGTAACAAGCAAAACAAAGTAAACATACAACCACAGAAACTATTATCAACACATTTTGTCAAAGGCATGGTTTGATTTCAAAGTCAAATGTATTGCATATATTCGAATATCAAATATAGAATATCAAATGTAAATATATGAACCATCATTGGATTATCAAAATCAATCCATGCAAACCTAAAGAAAGAGACATCACATTGTACATAATCAATATATTTTACTCAAATATGCTTTGTCATATCAAAAGCATTGCACATCTTAGCACATTCCATGTAGGCTTCGCAAAAAAGAAGCATATATTATCGCAAAAAGTACTAGCTCAAGGACCTTAAAATATGCAAGAAAATTCGAACTTATAAGTTCCACCCTAAGCAATTCCTTCTCCTTAGTTGCGACCATTCATCTAATGACTCAATTGTTGCAGCAAGGCATTAAACCTACTAATATTCATTTGAAACAACAAGAACGGCAACCGATGACCACTCTGGCAAATCATAGGCTCGCGGTCATCTCAAGCCCCCAAAACGATGCCCATATATCATTCACTAGTAGATTCATTAACCTACTTGTCTCAGAAATAATTGTCGAAAGTGCCCTTACTTCACCACCCAAATCAGTTGACACTTGCTGAAGAGCAGTCTGTGTGTACTTTGTCTCACACACAGCACCATACAAACCTTTAGCATGTTCGTTTACTCCATTGAGTACATGGCAAGTGCATGATTAACACATGCACATAAACCTGTATACATTTCCATCAACTCATTCATCTTGGCCTCAAGATTTTTAAAGTCTAAAGAACTTGAAGTAGTCCTCGCATTTCTTCAAATCTTTATGGTTCTTCTACATTTAGCAACATGCATTCCTTGTTCCCTTGCCACCTCTTTCATTTTTTGCACGTTCATTCCATTAGAGCCCATATGTTGGCTACAATGAAATATATGAATGATCATAAAAAATACACATAGCACTTTGATGTAAGCACAATTAAAGCAACTATCTTCCATATCCATGCGAATAACTCCGTGTTTAATTCTACTAAATCCATTACATTCAATGGAGTTGAAAGCACTATGTCGGGAATATCTCCCATGCTTTGCTTTGTTCCATGACTACACCAAACTTTAAAGAGAATATAAGAGTCACACAACAAAATCTCAAAGCTATTCAAGACATAAGCAACAGACACATTTGCAACCACAAACCCTAAATGCATAAAAGAATGCACATATGGCTATGCACGAGTGCCACGCACACATGGCACCCACTAAAGGCCAGCCAAACATTGCCTAAAGGCCCTGTCAATGGATGTTCATTCATCTACATTTACACATTCTTGAGAGAAAAGAATGTTTTCTATACAGAAAGGTGTCTCAAGTCTCAAAATACTTATTGGTGCCAATCCCATAGGTCTTACAATAACTTACAAACTCACAATAATGAAGACAGAACCTACTAACCTAACTACCCAATCAACCAAATGCACATATGGCTATGCACGAGTGCCATACACACATAGCACCCACTAAAGGCCAATCAAACATTGCCTAAAAAGACCCTGACAGTGGGTGTTCATTCATCTACATTTGCATATTCATAAGAGAAAAGAACGTTTCCTATGCGAAAAGGTGCCTTGAGTCTCAAAGTACTTATTGGTGCCAATCCCACATGTCTTACAATAACTTACCAACTTACAATAATGAAGACAAAACCTGCTAACCTAACTACCCAATCAACCAGTCCACTAACTAACCAACCAACTGAGAGAGAGAAAGAGAGAGAGAGAGAGAGAGAAGAAAAAGAAGAAAAACACAGAGAAGAATGAGAGAGAGAGAGTGTGTGTGTGTGTGTGTGAGAGAGAGAAGAATAATAATAATGAGAGAGAGTGTGTGTATGTGTGTCTAAGCTTCAACCATTCTATGTATCTAATCTAATCTAAGTTACGAAAGCATTTTAGCAAAATTGTATAGTAATTGAGAGAGAGGCAGAGAGAAATAGGGACTATTAAAATGGTTTTAAAATAGCTTTATAATTGCAAGAGACAGATAATGTATTTTAAAATGGAGATTTCCATCAAACAACTCATTTAAGAAGTCTTGTAGGGATTACATGTACCAAGTAAACCATGGCAAAGAAGCATGGATTAACATTGCCAAAAACCTATTATGATAAACTTTCAAAAAAGCAAGCCGCATATCAAGGGCAATGTTCTTCAATTTAAGAAGATGAGCCTGCACGATGATTCATCTGCGTCAACATTGCTGAAAATCTATTATGATAAACTTTCAAAGAAGTAAATTGCACATCAAGAGCAATATTCTCCGGTGCAACCAAGCTCTTGTTCCTGTGAGCAATTAACTCACATACTCCATCCTCTATACGACCCGCCCTATTAAGAAGGTCTTTAAACTTCTCTTCTTGATCATCCAAAGATCTAGCGTACGGCCACCAATTTTTCTGTATATGTTCATAAATGTCACTTATATAACCTCTAATCTCTTGTAACTTGCCCTGTATCATTACTTTATCGGCAAGGTGCCCTTCGTATTTCTCTTTCAACATTCTCTCAATCCATTGTAGATGGTCACCAATGTTCTCACAAAGAGAAATCAAAGTTTTTTTATGCCGAAACAATGACTTCACTTGCTTTTCAATCCCATCTAAGTGACGAATGAACCTTAAGAAACCAACGAAACCATCATGCCTTCCAACATGCTTGAGTGCACGACAAATCTCCTTCTTTCTTGTGACCTCCTTCATTTTATGTACATTCATTTGCATGTTAGGAGTGCAGTGTGCAATATCTTCTGCAGATATATTCTTATTTGCTACAGAAGCCTCCATATTGAACAAAAAGCATGCATTAACCTTGAGGGATATATAAAATATTCTCAATTTTTAGAAATAGTGAAAATTCCTAGATCTAATATCAGCAAAGTTCAACTAACCCTCTCTCTCTCTCTCTCTCTCTCTACACCTAACCAACCTACTCTCTCTCTCTCCCTCTCTACCTAACTAACCAACTAATGTAACTAACATAACTAATCTACTTTGTCTCTCTTCCTCACTACCTAACTAACCAACTAATGTAACCAACATAACTAATCTACTTTGTCTCTCTCTAACCAACTAATCAACATAACCAACCTACTCTCCCTCTCTCTCTCTAACTAACTAACTAGCTAACTAATGCAACCAACATAAGTAACCTACTCTCTCTCTCTCTCTCTCTCTCTCTCTCTCTCTCTCTCTCTCTCTCTCTAACTAACTAACTTACAAAGAAGAATGAGAGAGAGATGCATACAACAAAGGAGAGAGAGAAAGAGGGAGGGAGAGAGCGGAGAGAGAGAGAAGAAGAGAGAGGGCGATGAGAGAGAGAGAGAGAGAGAGAGAGAGAGAAGAGAAAACCTACTAATAGCTAACCAACTAACTAATATCATATCTCTCTCTCTCTCAAATAACCACCTAACTAACTAACCTACCAACCAATAAACACAAACTAACATCATAAAACCAACCAACTAATAACTAACTAACCCATGAACTAACTAACTAACCAACTAAGACAAAGAAAGAGAGAGAGAGAAACACAGCGAGGGATAGAGAGAGAGAGAGAGAGAAGAAGAACCTAACTATCCAACCAACCAACCTACTAACTAACTAACCAACCGAGAGAGAGAGAGAGAGAGAGAGAGAGAGAAGAAGATGAAGAAAAAGAGAGAGGGTGGGAGAGAGAGAGAAACCTATTTACAATATTGACACTAACATAAAAATAACTTATTAACTTACAATAACTTACCAACTAACTAACTAAGAAAAAGAAAGAGAGAGAGAGAGAGAAAGATAGAAGAAGAAGAACACAAAGAAGGATGAGAAAGATAGAGAGAGACGACTGGGGAGAGAGAGAGAGAGAGAAGAGAAAACGTACTAATAGCTAACCAACTAACTAATATCATATATATATATATATATATATATATATATATATATATCAATAACCACCTCACTAACTAACCTACAAACTAACTAACTAACCAACTAAGAGAGAGAGAGAGAGAGAGAGAGAGAAGAAGAAGAAGAAGAAGAATGAGAGAGAGAAACACGATGGGGGACAGAGAGAGAGAAGAGAGAATCTAACTATCCAACCAACCACTAACCTACCGACTAAGTAACCAACACAGAGAGAGAAGAATAAAAAAAGAAGGATGAGAGAGAGAGAGAGAGAGATCACCAACCCGAATAATAGTCGTAAAAATTTGGCCAAGCAACCAATCTTCGCAAACAAAACTGCACAAAGCAAACCAGAATACCAATAAATTAAACTACACCAAGCAAAACAACCTATACAAACTTCCTAACTTACTAACATAAGAAACAAATAACTACTAACCAAACAAACTAAAATAGACAAACAATAAATTAGAATAAATAAACTATCTAATCAACCAATAAACTAAAATAAAAAATTAAACTAACTCTAAACGTCTATATCTTACTAACTAATAACATAGGAAACCTACTAACCTACAAACTTAAGTAATTTAAAATAAACCATATAATCAATAATCTATCAATTAATAAACTACAATAAAAATTTTAAATAACCCTAAACTATATCTATAAATAAAAATTTCAAATAACTAATACCATAAAAAACTTACTAACTGTAAATAATTGAAGTAAAAAAGCAATTTAAATAATACAAACCTACTAACTTTCTAACATACGAAACAAACAACTAAAATAACACATGCTCTCTCTCTCTCTCTCTCTCTCTCTCTCTCTCTCTCTCTCTCTCTCTCTCTCTCTCTCTCTCTCTCTCTCTCTAAACAATAAATTAAAATAAGTAAACTATCTAATCAATCAACAAACTAAAATAAAAAATTAAACTAACCCTAAACAATATCTTACCAACTAATAACATAGGAAACTTACTAACCTACTAAATTACTAATCAATCCTCAATCAATAAACTAAAATAAATTAAAATAGATAAATTATCTAATCAATAATCTAACAATCAATAAACTACAACAAAAAATTAAACTAAAGTAAAAAATAATAAATTAAAATATCTAAAAAATGATATAATCGATCAATAAATTAAAATAAAAAAATTTAAGTAACCCTAAATGTCTATATCTTACTAACTAATAACATAAGAAACTTACTAACCTACTAACTTAAATAATTTAAAATAAGCTTACTAACCTATTATCTAATCAATAATCTATCAATCAATAAACTACAACTAAAAATTATAATAAAGTAGACAAATAATAAATTAAAATAAGTAAATTATCTAATCAATCAATAAACTAAAATAAAAAATTAAACTAACCCTATACGTCTATATCTTACTAACTAATAACATAGGAACCTATTAACTTAAATAATTTAAAATAAACTATCTAATTAATAATCTATCAATAAATAAACTATAAAAAAATGTTAAACTAACCCTAAAGTATATCTATAAATCTATAAATAAAAAATAAAATAACTAATAACATAAGAAACTAACTAAGTGCAAATAATTAATGTAAAAGAACAATTTAAATAATACAAATCTACTAACTTAGTAACATAAGAAACAAACAACTAAAGAATACATGCGTGTCTCTCTCTCTCTCTCTCTCTCTCTCTCTCTCTCTCTCTCTCTCTCTCTCAATAATAAATTAAAATAAATAAACTATCTAATCAATAATCTATCAATCAATAAAATACAATAAAATTTTAAAATAACTAATAACATAATCGACTAACTTAATAACATAACATAGGAAATCGACTAACTTACTAACATAAGAAATAGACAACTAAAATAACACATGCTCTCTCTCTCTCTCTCTCTCTCTCTCTCTCTCTCTCTCTCTCTCTCTCTCGTAAAATAATAAGTAAGTAACTAAACTATCTAACTAACTAACTAAACAAACTAAAGTAAACAATCTTACTAATCAATTGATAAAATTAAAAATTAAAATAACTAATAACATAAGAAACTTACTTTAGTTAGATAGTAACATAAAAAACTGACTAACTTACATAACATAGGAAATCAAATAACTTACTAACATAAGAAACAAACAACTAAAATAACACATGCTCTCTCTCTCTTTGTATCTATCTATCTAAAGTAAAATAATAAGTAAGTAACTAAACCAACTAATTAAACAAACATAATCTTACTAACCAATTGATAAAAAATCAAACTAACCAATTGATAAAAACACACAAAATTAACAATACAAAAAAGAAATCGAAGATTTAAAAGGGTTCAACAACCTATTTTTTAAATCCGTTCCTATGAGAGAAAGAGACACCATCATCGTAGGACCAAGCGAACCTCCCTCAACCCCCTCCACCATCCTTCTCTGAAATAGAGAGAGAGAGAGAGAGAGAGAGAGAGAGAGAGAGGGCCTCTCTGAGAGAAATGACTATAGTTTATGACGTCACAAGGAGGAGAGAGATGATGACTTCAGAGAGGAGAGACATAGGTAGGTACGAACATAGGCAAAGAGTGATGCAGGCAGAGGGAGATGCCGTGCGACACGCAATCAGAGAGGGAGACGATTGACGCATCAAGAGGGAGATGCCGTGTGACACACAGGCATAGAGGGATTGTTGCACACATAGGCAAGGAGGGAGACCTGCGACATTACGCAAGTAGACAGAGGGACACCGTGTGACATTGCGGAGTGTCTCTGTGACCTACAGAGAGGGAGCGACCGGCAAAAAGGGAGACAACCTGCGACCAATGACATAAGCAGACGACTTACAGAGAGGGAGTGAGGCGACCTGTAGGCAAGTACACATGGAGAGAGGGAGACAACCTGCGACCTAGAGAGAGAGAAACTCACTTGTTGCTGCTTGGGAGCGATGAAAAGATTGCTGCTATTGCCTGGAGTTGAGCTGCCTCTAAGTGGGAGCAGCAAAGTGAGAGAGAGAGAGAGAGAGAGAGAGAAAGAGAGGAGGAGGAGGAGGAAAGAGACCATGTATAGAAGCACAACTTTCTAATCAACCCAATCATGAGCAATCAAAGTGAGAGAGAGAGAGACTCGAGAGCAAGATGAGGAAAGAGATCAAGTACAAAAGCACAACCTTCCAATCATAGGCACAACTTCCCAATTGAGCAATCAATGAGCTCCTTCCTTTGGTTTAGGAGATAGGTTCGGGAGCTCCTTGGTGTTTCAACACCTCCCGAACTCGCAACTCACATAATAAAGTAGTATAGATGTGTAGGTATTATACATGCACAAATCACAAATCTCTTCTTTGAAAACTTCATAAGGACAACCAAGAATAAACAAACATGTGCATGAATCTACCAAATTTAAGTATCTAATCAATATGGCAAATCAATAAGAAGAAATGCTTCATTTGTCCGTTATGTCTATAATTCACAGATTTGGACAATGATTCCAATCGTGCAAAGTGCGATTAGCGAGCTTGGCTGGGGTTAGGCGAGGACCTAGTGTTCACTATAAGGGTGGTTACACACCTAAGTGCGGCCGCCCAAGCTATCAAGATCCGGCCAATAAGAAGGCCGGATCTTCGAACATGGGCGCCCCCCTCATACACACTAGGGGCGCCCGGCATCTCCCCCGAAAGGGGGTCTTCAATGCTCCCCCCGTCCCCTTTCAGCGTTCCGCAGGGCGGGGGAGCTCCCCTGTCTGGTTTTGTCCTGTGGACTCGACAGGCTCTCTGATTAGCTCCTCTGTTTGTTGATATGTGGGCTCCAGGACAGAGGGCTTCCCTATGTACATGCCCGTTGCTACAGAGGCCAATAGAAAGGCATGCAGGATGCTTCTACCTCTTCTATTGCCCATTTCTCCACCTCCTGTGAAGCATCTCTGGCCGCCAGGCTCTCTCTCTATTTTCTGCCCACATGAGTGGGCTCCAGGTAGGATGCTTCTCTCTGTGGCCGTTGCTACACAGGGAGCCGTTGCTACACAGGATGCTTCCCTGTGTTGCCCATTTCTCCACATGTATAAATGTCATGCCAGGGGTTGCCATGCATTCGTGTTCATCTCTCTGTGTTCTTCTGGATTCATCATCCCTCTCTTCGCATGAAAATATACACATCGTGAAGGCGGGAAGGCATCTTTGATGATCATGCATCCAGCCAGGTCTCTCTCTGTTCCAGAAACCGGTTTAGGGTTTAATCATGGCCAATTGGTTGCATGTAATTTGCAGGCTTCACAGGTGATTCGCAAGCTTCAATGGAGGTCTTTATCAGAGCCCTGAATCGGAGGCGGAGGTCTTTATCAAAGCTGTGAATCGCAGGCTTCACAAGTATGCTCTCTCTCTCTCTCTCTCTCTCTCTCTTTGATTGATCTAGTAATGTTTTATAAACCATCGAATGTTGGGGAATTGTATCAAGAGAGTGATTTTGTTCTTTCTCAAAAGCTTCATACAACTTGTAAATGACCTCTCTCTCTCTCTCTCTCTCTCTCTCTCTCTCTCTCTCTCTCTCTCTCTCTCTCTCTCTCTCTCTCTCTCTCTCTCTCTCTCTCTCTCTCTCTCTCTCTCTCTCTCTCTCTCTTTGATTGACCTAGTAATGTTTTATAAACCATCGAATGTTGAGGAATTGTATCAAGAGAGTGATTTTGTTCTTTCTCAAAAGCTTCATACAGCTTGTAAATGACCTCTCTCTCTCTCTCTCTCTCTCTCTCTCTCTCTCTCTCTCTCTCTCTCTCTCTCTCTCTCTCTCTCTCTCTCTCTCTCTCTCTCTCTCTCTCTCTCTCTCTCTCTCTCTCTCTCTCTCTCTCTCTCTCTCTCTCGTGTAGGAAATAGAATATACACAACATAAATTTGGATCTTGTAGTTGTTTGAAAATAATGGTATGCTAGTGTGGGTTCCTGCCATTACCTGTAATTATTGAATCCTGTGTGTGCACAAGTGCTGGAATCTGAATCTCTAAAATGCATCAACAAGTGATTTATGTGAACTATTATGGAATCTCTATGATTGACAAACATCATACTTATCACCATCAAGTATAGGAGAATCATGCGATCTTAGATATAAATACAACATTGAGACATAGAAATCATTCCAATGCTGAAGCAAAAGGAAAAAATTACAACTGACTAGGGGGACTACTGAGTTAATGAGAGAGGTATAGATGGCATGCACACTATAACATGAGATAGCAATGTAGAGGTCCCAATTTCTGATGCATATGAGTGAGCTATTCATCTCAAGCATGAAGCACAATTGTCTAATTCAAAGAGTATGAGATTGCATAATTTATGAGGAAAGAACCAGACTAGCTGCTAAAGCAAATCATTGCAGGAATAAGAAGTCAAGCTCTGAAAAGATAGTGCCATTCAGCTGGATACAATAAGTGATTCTATTGATTATGATTGACTGGTGTGATTGTACCTTGTGTGTGCCCCAAGTGTGTTCCTAAGTGTGCACTTGTGTGGTGGTCTCCATCATGTTTGCTGTCCCAACTCATGGCCCCGCTGATCACTGCAATCTTTGCCCAGTTTTTGACCTTAACTGATCAGTTTGCAGCAAGTGTTGATCAGTCAAAAACATTAATTGGGCTGTGTTTTGATATCGTTTCTTGCATGTTGTGCATGCATAGTGCTACATTTCTGGGTCTGGTTAGTTCATGCAAGTCATTTTTCCATCATTTGCATGCCTAGCTGCCTGTGTTTCAAGCCTGCAACATTTCAGAATGGAGTGGAAGTGCTTGTAAAAAGTGACCTAGAGATTGTCACAAAATTTCTTCACATTTTTCTAGCTCTCAAAACAGTCCCAAAAAGAACTATTTCAATAAAAATGATATTCCGAAACTTTGGTAGTAAAATTGGCTCTGAAGGTTCTATAAACTGCAATCATTGTCATTGCCACTTTCATCCCTTATAATTTCCACATTAGTGTCAACTCTCCATCACCAACCCTATCAGTTGCTGTCACTGTCATATAATGCTGTGTTTTCATCTCCTACAGTCATCTACATCTGTGATTTCAACTGACTAGGGGGACTACTGAGTTAATGAGAGAGGTATAGATGGCCTGCACACTATAACATGAGATAGCAATGTAGAGGTCCCAAATTCTGATACATATGAGTGAGCTATTCATCTCAAGCATGAAGCACAATTGTCTAATTCAAAGAGTACGAGATTGTGTAATTTATGTAGAGTTTGACCAATCTTTCAGCACCAACGTCTTTGGAACACCACAAAATCTTGAAATTTTTTGAGTGGACCCTCATTACAACTGTTGTTCTACCAATTAATTTATTTAATTGTATTTGTAGGAATGTATTATTGTAAATTTTGAGTATGCTAAACTCTTGCTAGGTGGTCTAGTTTCAATGACTTAGATTTTATTGGAGGGTTTTTGTTTGCTTAACGGTGTTTCATCGTTGCAGTGAATCCTTTCTTAGTTCCTCTATATATGTTTGGGATCTATTACAGGTTGACAATGGCTAAAACTTCTTGTCTATACATACATTCCATCGTTTTGTTTGAATCAATGTATCTGTATAACATTTCCTTATCTTTATTGTTCTTTAACCATATTGTTTTCTAATTGTAAGATAAATTGCAATGTAATTGGAGTTATCCTATGGTTGTCACCTTACTATCAATTATTGATATGTAAATAATAAAAATGGATCAATTATGTAAAGAACAATAAACCTATTTGTCCATTCACATATTGCAAATGATGGATCAATTTTCATGCGTAAGGTGGAGCTCGATGGATTCTCAAGAGAGCACTCCCATGGAGGAGTTTCATCAGTTCGTGTCTCAAATGAGCCAAGATGCAATATGCAATAATGACTTCATGTACTTTTCGAGCCAAAATGTGGGTGTTCTAAACCACATGCCAAGCCACACTGCCGTTGGCAATATCCCTGTAAATGTGTTTCCAAACCGTCCTCCTTTGATTAATCCCCGTCCTCCTCAATTTGTACCGTTCCAACGATCAAGACAATTAAGTATAGAGAGACCCACAATAGTACACAATAATGTAATTCTTCGTCCAGTTGCACATAGTCCTCAACATGGTCCCTTGGCACCACGACAACAAGAACCACGAGCAATAAGTTATTGTGATGCCAACCAGGACACGTGTGAAGAGGTTGACTTGGTTTAGGCTCAAGAACCAATAGTGCCATATTCCGAGAATGCCAACAAACAACATCCACGACAAACATCATCGGAGTTTGATGCTCCTAAACCTCCTAAACCAAAGAGGGTGCGGAAAGGAAAGAATCAGAATGATGGTCCTGAGACACAAGATCATTCAATAGCCACAAAAAAACTGTTTGCGCAATGGAAGGATGCATGGACAGTACAACTCATTCACATCCGAGGATCCATGAGTGTGAAGTTCTCAAAGCCACTGAAGCAAGGAGTGGATATATGGTCCAAGGTTGCCACCCAGCTAGCATCGCTATTTCCAGAGTTCGACAAAGATGGTGAGGCATGCAGAAAACGTTGGGGATGCGTTTATGAGTCATATAGAAAGGATAAGGCCCACAATGCCATATCAGGTAATGATCGCAGGATCATTTGTCAGTGGTATGATATTGTGGATGAATATATGTGGAATCGTGCCAATGTTGTTAGCGATGCACATGCCTCGTCTGTTGGTGGGTTGTCTTCATCAGAAGACAACAATACATCAGTCTCCAATGATCAGGGTGACCACACCCAAGAAGACATTGGCTCCAATGAGCCTTCGAAGATCATGCATGATCAAACAACCAACCAAGGAGCACGCAATAAAAAGGGTAGAAAGATAGAGGAGTCTCTCAGTGACATGGCTAGCACCGCCCTGTTAGCCAACCAAAAATCAAACCTAGAGGAAAAAAAAACATTTGAAGGGCGCAAGCTCGTTATCATGGATGCACTTGCCTCCTCAGTGTCTGGTCTATTAGATGTAATCAAAAGTCTTAAAAAGGAATGATGAATTCAAATGTAGATGAATTTGGAACTTAAAAAAAAATAAGTTTTTTATTCTACCTTTACATCTCTCTTCAATTGTCTCATAAAGTTTGGTCAAATCTTTTGATAGGTGAATGGACAACGAAAGTCTTTTGATAATGTGTGTCATCGGTGTTATAGTCGCTGTCATAAACATTTCAACTATTGTTGAGTGATTTGGATGACGAGGACGATGACAGCATGCTATTGCATACTTTGATGGAGTGCATGGCTCGAGGTTACGTTGCACGTCGAGCCAGGATAGGTCAGCGAAGGCATGATCGACAGTCATGTTGGGCCTATCCAAAACCACAAACTTTTATGGAGCAGGGTGATGCCAGGAGGCATATTCCACGGTGGATTCCGTGAGGTTTTACGGTGGATTCCGTAAACTTAGATGACCAGGGCTCATACACAAAGAGGATTCTTTGTGCGAGAAGTTAATGGGGACGCCTGTCCTTTTCGGGCGTTTCATTAATTTAGTGTATACATGGTTGATTCCATAGCGGGTGATTCCGCAAAATGCATATTAAATTAATAAACGTTTATGAGTTTAGAGTGCGCACTCGTAATAAATTAAGGTTAGGATTTATTTCTAACCAGTTGATTTATTTATGTAGCTGAAGACTGCTAGGTATTCACTTTTGTCGGTTTAATTGTATTATTTTACTAACGATTGTGAATGCTTTAGTTGATGTGTAGAGATAGCAGTAGTGGCGGAGGAAAGCATTGGAGTCTAGCGAGTATTCGACCTTTGGATTATATTTTGATAGGCGCCACGCCTATATTTTGTTATGTCTATTGAGACATTGATTATTGATTATTATTTTGTATTTGCCTATGCGCACGGATATGTTATTTCTATTTGGACATTGAGATTGGGCATGCCAGACTCTATGGGCACCGTCCATTAGCTTTATTTCCTATTTTTGTAGAAAGCAAACTCAAAAGCTAAAAGCTTGTCATATTTTTGTAAATTGGGCTATTATTGAGCATGAAGATGGAAATATACATAAAATACATGCTTTGTGAAGCGCTCACACAAGGCATGGGGGAGATTGAACCCAATTTGTCTCTTGCTTCTTGTCGTTCATACTTTTACATTGTTTTTTGTGCAAAAAGGTAGAGTTCATTGTTCTTGGGGACCTTCCGGGATTCACCACGTGAGCATTCTGCGTCCGATTTGCGCACCAGTGGTATCAGAGCGGAGCTGAGATCAAGAGCTTCCAATCGCTACCAATCTCGGGCGAAGGTGGAGCTCCAGGAACAAACGGGCTCTACAGTCAATTTCATCGCGAACCATCGATACAAACAGACTTCTGGCGATCAAGAACCCCTGTTTCTATTGTCAGATCGTGAAGGACCAGGCTCTGCAGGCAGAGGACCACGCATTCATCTCCTTCATCAAGTCGTTGAACAACAGAGATAAGCTTTCTTCATATTCAAGTAAATTACTTCATCAAGGCTTAATCTTAAGCTTAGAAGCTTTAAAACAAGCTTGAAGCTCCATAAATTTTAATCGAGATATCAGAAGATGCTTTCGAAATTTTCGCGCGGCCAAAAAACGCCCCCTCCCCCCCGAAAATCAGACACCATCTACTTCATTTAGCTTACTAAGCTTAAGCTTAATCTCCTTAAGTCAAAGCTAAATCATTGCAGTCACACAGGGCAAACAAGTCCATAAACTTCAGGTCCTGCACCTCAGAAGTCAAGTTCAGCAAGTCAATTGGAATCAAGTTCTGTAAGTTTTGCAAGTCTGCAACTCTGTAAGTCAGCTAAGTCTGCAACTCTGCAAGTCAGACTCGTCAACTGGAGTCAGAACTGACTAGTGCTTAAAACTCCTAGAAGACTTGTTCCTATGCAAAAACTCTGAACTGGAAAGTTATTCGTGGCAAGGTGTTCTACCTATCTATAGGTCCGCTGAAGTATTTTCAGCAAACGAAGACAAAAATATTGCAGATTTTTTGAAAATAGACAAAGAAACATTCAAAAATACATAGCCTTGTAACCCCGAATTTGAGCTATGCTCATCCCGCTAACCTGATTTTGAGTGAGAAAGGTTTATTGGATTTTACAGGATGACGACCCCACATATGGATGATCCTATGACTGAAGACGACCTACCTGAGCCTACCATGGAACAAAAGCTGGATCTAATCATGCTACAATTGGAAGAAGAGCGAAGGGCTAGGCAAGCATTGCAAGCGCAATTAACAAAACTACAAAGAGCGTCCACCGACAAAGAAGAACCACAAGCTGAAGATTTGATTCGACGTATCATCGACGCCACTCTTGAAGCACAAACCATTCTCAAGGAATCCAAGATAAGTAAACGAAGTTTCAAATTTCGCACTTTCAATGGCATACGAGAAGGAAAGATTGTTTTATCATTCATTAGCCAGTTTGATGACTATTTCCATGAGGAAACTTATCCAGAAAAAGATAAAATCAAGTGTGTTACTAATCATCTGATAGACAGAGCATCACTATGGTGGACTGTAGTACGCAAGAGCATAGAGTGTCCTGCTACTTGGGAAGATTTCAAGAAGAAGTTCATGCAGAATTTCCTTCCACCGCAATTTCATGAGAAGGCTATCAAGCAATGGGATTTACTTCAACAACGCGATCGTGAGCCTATTCCATAGTATACATAGCGTTTTTGGAATGCACTCCTACAGCTACGCATGCTTGAAGACGTACCAGAGACGACACATAAGCGGAAGTATATGTCTGGACTTCTTGGACATTACTACGCTGAAGTGAACATGTTCAAGCATGCTACCCTTGAAGACGCCATCTCACTAGCTCACGACACTGAAGATAAGCTACGCGGAAGAGACCGATGACCACAGCAATTCCAAGCCAATGGTAATTATGGATCTAAACAATTCAATTCCAATTTTAGAAGGTTTAATCCAGGTCGTTTCTCATCACCATCTTTCCGCAAGAATTGGGCTAAACCACCTGCATTACCATCCACTGTCAATCCAAATCCTAAGCCTATCCCACAAGCAAATCCAAATGTACCCAGACTTCCAGCCATTGCAAATAATGTAACCAAAGCAAAGCCAATAGTATGCTATAAGTGTCACCAGCCAGGGCATCTCGCAGCAAATTGTCATTCAAAGAAGCCACCAGCACATATCAACTATCTTGGAGCCATGGACGAAGACGAGCATGAGGATATGCCAGATTTTACTGAAGATGAGGATGATCCTACTACTACTTCCGACACTTTACCAGGTATGCCTACTCCACATTCATTGTTGACTATGAAATGTATGGTACATGGAAAGGAAAGAACTATCTTGCATGATGACGGTAGTATCATGACTTTATTTCAGCAAAATTGGTAAAGGAATTGAAATTGCATACAGTACCTACGCATTATCGCATAAAAGCTGCATTTTTAGGCACTAGGTATAATGGCACACAAGAAGTACAAGATTTAGAAATTCAAATTGGTTCATATATTGAAAGAAGAAATTTCTTAGTTGTTCCATTACAATCAAGCGACATTATTTTAGGAATGCCTTGAAGACACCAGCATAATCCAAATATAGATTATTCCACACACACAATGAATATTAATTTTCAAGGAAAATCTATTACATTATATGGTATGCATGCATCTAGTATTTTTCCACTGCTTTCGCATACTCAAGCAAAACGTGCACTACGCAAGAATACTAAATCATATCTCATTTGGGTGAATGAATTGCACGCAAAGGAAAATCATATGCACCCTAGGCATAAGGAATTTCTTGCATATTTTAAGGACTGTTTTGTAGAAGACCTACCACCAGGTTTACCACCTTCACGTCTAGAAGACCATAAGATTGATTTAATTCCTGGCACATAACCACCTTGTAAAGCACCATATAGACACAATCAAATAGAGCAAAAAGAAATCCAAAGTCAAGTTGAAGAATTACTAAATAGAGGCTTAATTCGACCTAGCAGTTGTCCATTCAGTGCACCTGTACTCTTAGTCAAGAAAAAGAATAATACCTATCGTATGTGTATTGACTACCGAGCATTAAATAAGATCACTGTAAAGAATAGGTATCCTATACCTAGAGTTGATGACCTTATGGACAAACTGCAAGGATCTTCTATATTTAGTAAAATTGACCTTAAGTCTGGATATCATCAGGTGAGGCTAGATAGATCCGACATATTTAAGACCGCATTCAGGACACAGTTTGGCCATTACGAATTCTTAGTCATGCCATTCGGATTAACTAATGCACCTGCTACTTTCAGTAGAATGATGAACAGTATCTTTCTGAAATATCAGTATTGTGTGATTGTTTTCTTTGATGATATTTTGGTGTTTAGTCAAAGTGAAAAAGAGCATTATGAGCATTTATCATTAGTTTTTCAATTACTGAAAGAAAATCAATTGTTTGCAAATCCTGAAAAGAGTGAATTCTTTAAGACAGAAATAGAATATTTAGGTCATATTGTATCAAAAGAAGGAATTAAAGTTGATCCTAAGAGAATTGATGCAATATTGCATTGGCCTGTTCCTAAAAATGTGCATGAATTACGCTCATTCCTTGGTCTTGCTAGTTTTTATAGGAAGTTTGTACGTAATTTTTCATTACTTGCTTTACCATTAACAAAACTTCTTAAGAAAGGAATTGTTTATCAATGGACTGAAAATCAGCAGAAATCCTTTGATTTACTGAAACGTGCATTAACTAATGCCCCTGTTCTACAATTGCCTGACTTTAATAGACTATTCTTTCTAGTTGTGACCGATGCTAGCGAATCAGGAATAGGAGCCGTACTAATGCAAGACAATCATCCAATAGCATATTCTAGTTCTAAGCTGAAACCCTCTAAGCTCAAATATTCCCCTTATGATAAAGAACTATTAGCAGTTGTACAAGCATTAAAACAGTGGAAGCACTATTTAATGGGTTCAGAATTCATGATAAAGACTGACCAGCAAAGCATTAGACATCTACTTAGCCAACCCCAAATTTCTGACCGTCATATCAAATGGGCTTCATTCATTCAAAGTTTTCATCTTATCGTTCAATACCAACCTGGAAAAGAAAATGTAGTTGCTGATGCATTGAGTAGAAGACCTGCAATTCATAATATTTCCATCATATCTTTTGATTCTTTGATTGCTATGAAAGATACATATCACCAGGATATTACTTTTCATTCTGATTGGCAAAAATTAGTTCAAAATAATTTCATTCCTGTTGATTCATTGTCATATAATGATGGATTTATGTTTTTTGAAAAGAAACTGTGTGTTACTATTCCATTCCGATCTTTTGTTTTGAATGAAATTCATTGTCCCCCATATCAAGGTCATAGAGGTATCATATCTACATTACGCATGTTAACTGAAGATTTTTATTGGCTGCATATGGATGCAGATGTATCTAATTTCGTTTCTGAATGTTTGAATTATCAAAGAATAAAGAGACATCATGGTAAACAGTATGGATTATTAATGCCTTTGTCTATTCCATCTAAACCTTGGGAACATATTTCTATGGATTTCATTATTGGTTTACCAAATACTAAATCTAATCATGACATGATTTGGACAATTGTAGATAGATTTAGTAAGCAAGCATATTTCATTGCATGTAAGAAAACTTTAACAACATCACAAGCAGCACAATTATTTTTGAAAACTGTTTTTACTAACCATGGATTGCCAAAAGTAATTATTTCCGATTGAAGTTTCTAGATTTTGTAATAATTTTTGGATTACACTGTTTGCAAATCTAGGCACAAAGATTGATTTCTCATCTGCATTTCATCCAGAAACAAATGGACAAACAGAAGCCACAAATAGCACCATTCTAGATCTTTTTCGTGCATATACTATCTCTAAACCTCAGACATGGGATACTCATTTGCATTTATTACAGTTTGCATATAATAATACACCGCACACATCTACAAAGAAATCACATTTTGAAGTCATTTATGGATATAGATTATCTACACCTGTTGCATCTTTGTCTAATAGAATTCAGAGTGCTGATGATATTGCTACTATGCATAATAGTATTTTTGATGAGGTTAAGGATATGATTGCTAAAGCCCAACAATCATATACCAAACAAGCCAACAAGAAAAGACAAGCTATGAATTTCAAAGTTGATGATTATGTTTGGCTTAGAATAGAAAAGCGTAGACTACAAAGTGTAGATAGACACCCAGTTGTCAATTTAGCTCCTAGATTCTATGGACCATTTAGAATCATTCATAAGATTAATGATAATGCATTCAAGTTAGAATTACCATCTCATTGGAAAATTCACAATACATTCCACATTAGTTTATTACGACCATTTAGAGGCCAATTACTTATCCACCCTGTTTATGAAAACCCACCTTTATTAGAGGAAGAGACTGAAATACTTGAACCAGAAGCCATCATAGACACTGACTACATGACCACTAGAACTGGCCGAAGGTATTCTAGATATCTAGTAAAATTTAAGAACCATCCTGTAGAAGAAGCACAATGGATGCACGCTAGAGACTTAAATGCTTTCCCCACTTTGTTAGCTCCACATTGAGCTAATAGCAATTGAGGTCAATTGCTATCCCACCCCGGGGGTATGATGCCAGGAGGCATATTCTACGGTGGATTCCGTGAGGTTTTACGGTGGATTCCGTAAACTTAGATGACCAGGGCTCATACACAAAGAGGATTCTTTGTGCGAGAAGTTAATGGGGACGCCTGTCCTTTTCGGGCGTTTCATTAATTTAGTGTGTACATGGGTGATTCCATAGCGGGTGATTCCGCAAAATGCATATTAAATTAATAAACGTTTATGAGTTTAGAGTGCGCACTCGTAATAAATTAAGGTTAGGATTTATTTCTAACCAGTTGATTTATTTATGTAGCTGAAGACAGCTAGGTATTCACTTTTGTCGGTTTAATTGTATTATTTTACTAACGATTGTGAATGCTTCAGTTGATGTGTAGAGATAGCAGTAGTGGCGGAGGAAAGCATTGGAGTCTAGCGAGTATTCGACCTTTGGATTATATTTTGATAGGCACCACGCCTATATTTTGTTATGTCTATTGAGACATTGATTATTGATTATTATTTTGTATGCGCCTATGCGTACGGATATGTTATTTCTATTTGGACATTGAGATTGGGCGTGCTAGACTCTATGGGCACCGTCCATTAGCTTTATTTCCTATTTTTGTAGAAAGCAAACTCAAAAGCTAAAAGCTTATCATATTTTTGTAAATTGGGCTATTATTGAGCATGAAGATGGAAATATACATAAAATACATGCTTTGTGAAGCGCTCACACAAGGCATGGGGGAGATTGAACCCAATTTGTCTTTTGCTTCTTGTCGTTCATACTTTTACATTGTTTTTTGTGCAAAAAGGTAGAGTTCATTGTTCTTGAGGACCTTCCGGGATTCACCACGTGAGCATTCTGCGTTCGATCTGCGCACCACAGGGGCTTCTGGGGAGTTATACAAACCGAATGTTTAAAAGCAGGTTACGAGTTAGCAGGAGTACATTTGAATATCTCATCGCGAAATTAACACCACAAATGCGATGCAAGAATACGAACTATAGAAGGGCAGTACCTGTGGAGAAGCAGGTATGTGTGGCTCTGCATCGCTTGGTGAGCGGCTCAAGTTTGGGACTAATAGCCGATTTGTACGGAGTCTCAACTTTGTTTACACAGCTGGCTGTTTTGGACTTTTGCGATGCACTGGGTGCTTTTGGATTGCATGGTATGTATGTAAAGTGACCAATGCCACAACAAATGCAAAAATATGCTGTGTATTTCAAGCCCTTCACGGCATACCGTATGTTATTGGTGTAGTAGATGGTAGTCATATACCCATCATTGCCCCAAGGGAGAACCACGAAGATTATTTTAATAGGAAGGGCTTTCACTCTATTATTCTACAAATAAGCGTGGCAGCCAATTGTGTTGTTTGGGACTATGACGTTGGTTGGGCAGGTTCTATGCACGATTGGAATGTTTTTCAATGTTCAAACTTAGGAAAACGATGCACAAACAAAGCTCTGGGACAATACTGTCTACTAGGCGATTGTGCTTATCCTGCACGCTTTTGGATGCTTCCTCATTTCAAGGGCAGTAAGGATGGGCTATCTTCGGAACGTTATTATTGGAATTACATACAATCAAGTACTCGTATACCAGTTGAAAGGGCATTTGGCATCCTTAAAGCGCGATTTCATATATTGTTAAAGAGATGTGACATGCTTTTATAAAATGTCCCAAAGATGGTGGCAACATGCATTGTTCTACATAATATATGCATTGTGCATGGATATGGTTTTAATGATGCATAGATACATGAAGCGACTGCAGAACTTGATAGAGAAAGTAGTGCGGCTCATCAAGACATGGACCAACAAAATAGTTTGAGGAATGGATTAGCAAAGGTTGCTATGCTAACTAACACAGGTACCACACAAGCAATACAAAGAGCTCAAGCAGCGGAGCCAATACAAGAGGCAATCCATCTTGGGGGGGGGGGGTATCTCGAAGAGACAACATTGCTCGAGCCATGTATCGAGAGAGGGAGAGCGCAAATGTGAGAACGATCTTTGGTGATTCTGACTCTGCGGAGGAGATGGATGACGAAGACAACGGTGAGTAAACACATTCTGACTCTGCCTATTGTTTAGCCCATACTGTTAAGCACAATCACATCCAAGTAAGTAATTTTCAGTCATCCTTGCATCTGCAGCGCAGGTGGAAAGGTGGAAAGAGAGGTGGTGTGCTAAAAAGAATTCCCTCTTTCCACCTTTCTGCAAAGAGCTCGGTAGAGCCATGCCTCAACAACATGGTGAAGGGGTTCAACTTCCCTGCTCTCTTGGAAGTGAACGAGCTTCTAAAAAGCAAAATTTGGTCAACAGCAATTAGAGGAGGTGGAGCTAGGTGTTTCCCCTTCTATGTAATTTTACATCCATTGCATTGGATGTTATTCGAAGGAGCACAAAGCTTTCATTATAATTTGAGAAGCAAAAGTAAAGCTCTCACCTCACTCTGATTCAAGATGTTATCTGAAGGAGCACAAAGCTACAATATGTCAAGGCACACAATTTTCTGGTTTATGGTTTGTAATTTGTGATATATCTGCTATAAGGACAGTTGATGCACATCTATTGTTGATAATCGCCCGGTAATGTAAATTTAATGTTGTGTTGTCCCCAACTAGTATGCTTGATTTCATTTTTCTGGTACTCAAAGATAAATGATTTATTGTGTTTTGGTATCTGTCAACTATTGTGGCCTCACATCTAGTGTGTGCCAGGAAATCACAGAAATTGCAGCAACAGCAACTCTCTTTGCAACAACAGCAACTTTGTTTGCAACAAAATACTCCATCACTGCTTCAACATTAAGCGCAATCACATCCAAGTAAGTAATTTTTAGTCATCATTGCATGATTTTTCTAAGTTTTCAGTCATCCTTGCATCTGCAGCGCAGGTGGAAAGGTGGAAAGAGGGGTGGCGTGCTAAATTTTTTTTCTCTCTTTCCACCTTTTCGCATAGAGCTCGGTAGAGCCATGCCTCAACAACATGGTGAAGGGGTTCAACTCCCCTGCTCTCTTGGAAGTGAATGAGCTTCCAAAAACATGCATAGTAGTCACCATAGAAACAAATATATTGGCACAAAAAGCAACGAGGCAATAAGGTCATATTCTTGGAGTTCTTTGGTAGGAAAAACTTTAGATTCATGCTTTTAGTTTTATTGGTGACTTTTTTTAAAGGTTTATTAGTTGATTTAAAGTGTTTAATCAAGTATTCTAAAAATAATTATTATGAGAATGGTGATCAACATCCGTAACGTCCCTTCATTTACATGCGATTTAGGAAGTATCCGATACGTAGATGGTCGTTGGTGTGTAAACGATTGTGGACGGAAGATAGACAGACATTTATTGATAATAAAAAGTGTTCACTGCCCAGTGTGTAAGCAGGTGGCGGACAAGTGACCACCCAAGTCAACTTTTTCTGTGCCCACAAACTGGGCACAGATTGGGCGAGCAATGGCGGTGCGTAACCACCCTAAGTTTTTGACATTGTGGCCCTTCTAACCTAGCAATGTCCATTATAATGCATCGATGAGCCTATGATTGCGAGGTGCAATGGCTAATCAAGCCCCCATTCAGAACCATTACCTCAGGAGACGAAAGGCTTCGTCTTCTTTGTCGTACTCCGCCAAGACAAACAAATCTACTGGTACTTCTCTTTCTCCATCGCCTTCGCTCTGAATCTTTTGAACGATCTCATTCGTTCCTGCACGCCTGGGCTTCATCCCCCGGGGCCTTTCCAGATCTCTACCTTCATTTTGCGATTCTTTCTTCTTTATCGTTGCCTCATCTTAATTGCATCTCCGTTTCTATCACTTCCTTCAGCTGTGTCTGTACAGCAGGCCCGCGCAAAGGTCTAATTAAGGTAGCTGTTCGTAAATGTCTATTTTCAGCAAAGCCAATCCCAAGCACCCCATGAGATTAGCTCCATTTTGCAGCTTGTGTAAGACACTTCAGTTCTTTGCTTACAGATTTGCATTTTCAGCATTTGGTTGGCACTGTGGCCTTCCTGTCTGTCCCCGCCCCAACATCAAGCGGACAAACGACAACTTGGAGATTTGAAAGGGATTCATCAAACTAGTCTTGATGGTTGATGATCAATGGCAAGATTCACGTCCCATGCAAAAAAATCTCGATAACTTGTGTACCACAACCTTGCGGTAAATCAAGCTGTCGGATGAACGTGCAGCAAGGAAGCAAAGAGATGAAACTGTTGTATTCATAGAGAACTGAACAGAAGCTGTTGGGTGACTGTAGCTTGGTGGCTGTAGTTAATGCAGCCGCATGCACAAAAAGTTGATCGCTAGTTCCTCCTAGTGTGGGCGTAGCTTGGGCATGATAAAAAGCTGAAATGCACTAAACTAGATAGCTGGCAGCTAGTGTGAAGACACACAAAAATTGACAATTGAAATGCAGACTAATGCAAGGGCTGGAAACAGTGAGAGCTCTACCACCTCTATCAAGCTCATAACCAAGAGACAATCAACATGAAGTAATATAGGCTAATATTTCCTCTCAAATCTTGGGGAGTGTTTAAAGGCCCAACAACCTCTCGTGATATAGCATAGTGTTGAGCTAAAAATGCATTAGCTTTACTTAAACAACCCTAAAATATTTTTAATTAAGTAAGAAACTTTGTTTATTTAAAAATAAACGTGTTCCTAGAGAGTGTTTGTATCCCATAAGCACAAACCTACTTGGGAGGGCCCAAACTTTCTACAAATAGAGATGCTGCCCTCCAGTCAACCTTAATCTCGTTTTCGCAGAGTTCAAGTATCTTAGCTTGCTGCCTACACCTTGGATACGGAGAACATTGTAGTTCAAGCTAGCCATTGCTGTCTACAATAGTTTGGTGCCTATTTTCAACCTACCATATACTGTTTGGAGCTGATTACAATATATTGATTGCTACTGCCGGTTTTTCTTGCGTTATCTTTCTCTCTCTTGCAGCTTGCATTTGCTGATTTCTCTCTCTTGCAGCCAACACTTTTGGTCTTTCTTTCTTCTCACTTGTATTTTTAATCACTCTTTTCACTTGCGTTTTTATTATTTCTCTCTCTTGCATTGTCGTCTGTATCAGATCCAGCTTTCCTTGGCTATGTTTATTGGAGTTCGACATTCGGAGGCTGCTTTGTTGCAATTCAGGATTTGTTCAAAGTACAATATACTCTCCAGCTCATTACCCTTGTCCTAATCCTTGAGATATAAGAGTTTGAGGTACAATATTCATTCACTGCATAGAGTATTTGTTGCATGAGCATTGCATATTTAATAATCATATTACTGCATTCATTCTCTATGTTCATTGTCTTTGAGTTGCTCTAATCCTAACTGTGCTTTTCTATCAGTCTATGCTTTGTCGTTTTGTATTATTTGTGTTTCTATGTTAGGATATGTTTTCACAATGTATCAAAGCAGAGATCTTTGAGAGAAACCTAGGCCTTGATTTGAAAGCTCTATACAAGAAGTAGGAACCATAGAAGGGTAGATGACTTCGAACACTACTTCTGTATCACTTCTCCATCTGAGCTAAATCCATTGAGGAATGAGTCGGAGTGGATCTCACAACTTGCTTCATAAGCTCCCGACATGGCTGAACAGACATTGGACTACCATGGAGTTCCACGACCTTACGAGATCACTACAGTGAAGTACAACTTTATTTTAATGTATAGAGCTTAGCAGCAGATAGAATGTAAGTTTGAATTTTACCCTTCAGATTTGGTGCACCGATTTACTGGCCATGTAAGAAGGGTGGAATCTCCACTTAGGACTGACCATCCGCAAGTGGAAACTAGCATAGAGTACACTCCATTGCCTTCATACTTATCCTCTCTGATGCCGAGTATGTCTACCATTTTAAATTCTGTTAATGATGATTTCCCTTCTCCTATTGATACAAATAGATTTCATGATGGACGTATCTTTGGTATATGAGTAATGAGAAAGACATATATTTTTTTATGAACTCAAGACTAGGTAAGCAGTTGTGAATACTCCTTTCCCTTAATTTCCCTCAAATAATTTTATTTTCAAATGTTAAAATGAAGTAGGTGCATCTTTATTACAATCATTTCAATTTAATGCATTTAATGGACAAAAGGAATCCACATTATTTTCCATATCTACACCTATCATAAATCCATTTAATCTCCCTCCCATCCCACTCTCTTATTCCGTTGCCACATTCTTTCAGCTTCCATTAAGTGCACCGCATGTTGCATCTTATGTAGGATCGCACGTGTTTTCATTCACCACACCGGGGGGTATTCAAACTTAGGCATAGTTGTTAGGACCTTATCTCTTCCTTAGTTGGATGATACGATACCTGTCTTGCTATAGACATCTTATGCATATTGCGTAGCATGTGTAAATTGGAGTGACAATAAATTAGTCGCTCCAATTGTCATGTGCTAAGCTTATTATGAATTTTGGTGTGCACGAGGGAATAGACAGACCAATTCCTCTCACATACATTCGACGAATAATTCTAAATTATGTGAAGAAAATGTAAGTTTAAACTTTAAACTTGTAAGTTGTAGGTTGTGACTAGAATTAAATGAAAAAAGAGGAGATTTTCAAACTTGTGTAAGAATACGTAAGGCCACTCTTTGGAGGCGGGACAATTGGTAGCGAAATGCTCCCACAAAAAAAAGGGCTTTACCAACGATTCTCACTTCCAACATATGGTAGTTGCGAAAGCGGTGCCTCTTTGATCGTTATAATTGATGAGTTCTTGGAGAAAGGCACCATGGTGCTTTTTTGCTAAAGCCTTTGGAAGAAATGCATCACCATTGGCAAGGACATTGGTATCCATGAAGAGAGAGTTTTTTGAAGGCGGAATGCAAGAGTGCCGCAAATCCATGTATAGGTCGATTCATCCACTCTCATATTTTCTTTGTTAAAAAGAAAATATCATCTCTTTTAGGGGTGGTATCCAAGATATCACTACAATAGGTGTAAGATGATGGAGATTTAGAGGTGAAATTTAAAAGGAAAGAGAGTGAGACAATATGAATTTTAGAGTTTAAAACTAAAAAGAAGCATGAATCATTAAAAAAAAAGAAATAAAAACAATACCATGAAGAAAAAGCCTTCCCATCCAAGATGGTCGATAATTGTATTTCCTCCATTGCATTCGCCATAAGATGATAGAGGAGGCCAATAGTAGCCATTTCCATGTCTATCATGTGAAAACACCTTGTAGATGGGAGTGACGGGACAATGACAATGTCTCTCACATCTATCCAAAATTCCTCCTTTAAGCAAAGCCTTTGAATGGCCTTTACTTTCACTTGGCTTGATGTGGATTCTCTTTCAAGCCACTCCTTAAACTCATCTGACACTATCGTTTTTTATAGCTTATTACGAATGTCATAGAGACACTCGAGGAGAAGCCACATGACCGCAAATCGAGTCTTTGAGGGCTTATTCAACTCGAAGTCCGAGTATGAGCGATAAATCGCAAGAAGTTAGACCTTGGAGTTGACAAAGCCAACGATTGTGCAACCATCATTAACAATTCTCACCACCAACTTCATCTTGTCTATATCTTCCATAAGAAGATCTAGATAATGTGTAGCGCATGGTGCTCATACTATGGATGGAAACTCGGTCTCAAGTTTTCGCCCCATAGATGCACAATTCGAGGTGTTGTCCATGACAACTTGCACCACATTTTGTGGCTCAACATACAAGATTATACGCGATGAAATTAAAATAAATTTAGGAGGTTAAAAGAAAAGAGAGATTACAAAATAATGGATTCAAAAGCATTACCTCAATGATGGCTTGTTGTATGTGTCGATACATGGACGAGCCTTTGGTTTTCCTTTTCCTTGTTCCTGCATCCACCGCTCGTAGGAAGTACGTGCCAAGTGGACAAGAGACGAGGATGTTGATGATCCCCTTTTTTTTGCGGTCACTCCATCCATTGGATAGGATAGACCATCCATACTTTGCCCAACTAGCATGCACAGGCTCAAGGGGCTTGTCAATCCTCTCTCTCTCATTGAGTTTCTTGGTACGCATGTCATTGTATGTGACACTGTACCATTCCTTGCATGGACCAATGGCGGCAATGGCTTTCACCATCTGGTTCCATCGATCCACTTTGAGAATATGGAAAGAGAGATTGCACTCAATTATGGTGTGAGCAATCTCTATTTCCGCTTGCCTTTGCCTCTTCTTGAGAAAGAAGAGAGGACCGGAAACTTGTCCCGTTGCTTGGGCAAGAGTGGCTTGTCTCTTGGGCATAGGTGCACTACTTGAATGTCTTTTTCTAGATGGGATAGAAGAGGCTCCTCCAACGGAGGAAATCGAGACAATTAGAGAGGGATGGTCTTCCGCATCCAAGACCTCGTGATCGGGAGAGATCACCTCCTCACTTACCCTTGAAAGGCCTTTGCGTTGCTTCAATGGCAAGTATTTCCGATGACGAGCTTCATAGACATCATTGGGAGTATTAGGGCATGGTGTGGCCTCCACTTCTAATTTGCAAAGGTGGATGAGAAGGTGAGTGACGGATGAGATTTGGAGCTTTGGGCAATACTTACATTGCTACTTGTAAGTGTTGGATTTCTCCTTTACTAGTTCGAAGTGGGCACAATGCAAGCGAAAGGCCTTATGGAGGGGGGGGTGCCATTGATGATGTATAGAGAGAGCCTAGAGGGTCATGGGTGGAGGGTGAGATGATTGGAGTGGAAAGGATAGAGAGCTTGAGGGAGTAGAGAGAGGCTAGAGCTTGATGGAGGAGGAGGTTGTAAGGGTTGAGAGGTTAAGGGAGGAGAGAGCTTGAGAGAGTAGGATGGATGGAGAGCTTGAAAGGAGTAGGAGGGGTGGAGAACTTGAAAGGATGAATGAGATGGTGAGGAGAGGGGAGATTTTTATAGAAAGGGAGAGTGCTTTGGGGTTTAGGGTTGTGGAGAGAGAGAGAGAGAGAGAGAGAGAGAGAGAGAGAGAGAGAGATTTTCAAATTCTGAAATTTGAATGGTGGCCCATCATCCATGGGAGAGGATGATTGCATTGTGCCATTGTGTGTATATGAGAGAGAGATGGATGAAATTTGAATCATGAGAGGGAGGGAAGGAGAGAGAGTTTTTAAATTTGTTAGTTTAAAACTTTAATATTTAATCTTTTCTCTTGAGTCTTTGTGTGAGAGAAAAAAAAGTGACCGTTTGTTGGCCGCAAGCGTACGGGTAACGGTCGACCGTCGAACAGGGTGCGGTCGGTCGACTCGTGTGGAGAACAGACCAGACGGGTCCATCGGACGGGACCGGACATGACAGATGAGGCTGGATGGTTCGGACGAGTTGACCCAACAGTCGAATGTGGACAACCTTGCCTATGGGGTTTTGTTGGCTGCAAGCGTACAGGTAATGGTCGATTGTTGAATAGGGTGCAGTCGGGCGACTCGGGTGGGGAAGAGACTAGATGGGTCCGGATGGGACCAGACATGACAGACGAGATTGGACGACTCGGATGAGTTGACCCATCAGTTGAACGTGGATAACCCTGCCTATGGGGTTTTGTGCAGGGGTTGGAACACCCAATCCTGTATTTGTTCCATACAAGGTCATCCACTCATGGAAGGCTAGGAATGCCTCTGCGATTGTTGAACTGATGTAGGGCTTATTGCCTGAGTTTCATTCTCAGCTTCAACATTTTGACTTAGTGTCAGAGTGATGGGCACACTTGACTAGCCGCTATATGGCTCGGGATAGGACCCGTCGAATAAGTCTTGATCATAAGCTTCAGAACTTCAAAAACTCTGGCCGAGATAACTTTAAAGTCAAGTTGGCTGAGTATCGGCATCTCCTTGCCGAATTATCCATTACAAGGACTCCTAAGTTCTCTGACAATTAGATCACATTGTTTGTTAACAAGCTGCCGTGTAAATACTTCAATTTTGTGGAGCAAGCGTTTTCTCTGTCCAATTTATCCACATTCTATGAATTTGAGTGTCAGCTATTGCATTATGCACCGTTGTTCGATTGGTTTCATATGAATAATTCCTCAAAGAGGGCTCTTGTTGCTCATTCTCAGAAGGAGCACCAAGGGAAGGGTAAATAAAATCAAACTTCAAATCAAAATCAAAATCAAAATAAAAAACAAAATCAAGCAAGGGAATCACAAGGAAACTCCTAGTCTCAACTTAAACCCAGGTGGTAGAATGTACCTACGAAGAATAGGTATTGTCAACATTGCAAAAGGTTGGCTATTTTAACGACGAGTATTGATCAATGGTATAAGACACATCACCAAAATCCAAGTTACAGACCCTTGCCTCTCAATCAGGCAACCCCCATCAGGGGAGGTAGGGTGATGGCAAGGGGCAGTGGAAAGGTCAAATACACAATGCCACCTCTCAGCTATCTTAGTCAACAATGTTCTTAACTTCAGAGGGCTTGCTTGACTGGTTTATAGAGGCCCACATCATCTTTGTAGAGACATCCGTTGCAAGTCTCATCCACATTTGTGAGTTGCCTCTCCCAACGTGGTTACTGCAGAGGCCTACTTGTCACAGCCGAGCACATTAGTACCTGTTTGGATTGTGGACAGTGGAGCTATATATCACACGACTTCTATAGAGGACATATTCCATACCTGAGCCCTTGCAGTAGGGCGGATCCGCATAGGAAACAACTCCTCGATTAAGATCTAGGCTCAAGGTTGCGTCAGTTTTGCCTTTAATAAGGGTCCGGATCTAGCTTCATTGGACAATGTATACTATGTTCCTGAGCTTGGGATGAACTTTTTATCTGTTCAGTAGCTTTGCTGGTTGGGGCGAGCAATTATTTTTACGGCCCTCACAATCGAGGTCCTTGACTCTCAGATTGGTTTAGTGATTGCTCACGGTGAGGCATAGCCTTATGGCCTATACCGCATGACTCATTTTCTTACCTAACTGATAGCCAACATAGCTTCTAGGCATTAGTCACATCTCGAGAGCCTATGAACAATGAGCGTCTTTGGCATTTTTGCCTAGGGTATTTTGGCTATGACTCTCTTTATTAGTTTTCTTGCTGCGAGATGGTTGAGGGCCTTCCTTGCTTGAAGCTAGCTCGAGATGTTTGTAAAGCATATCAGCTCGGGAAGCTGCACTGTACCTCGTTTCCTCAGCAATCTACACATAGAGATAAGGCACCTCTTAGATTGATTCACGTCGATCTTTGTGGGCCAACATCCATTGCTGCCTTGAACGGTGCGTTGTACTTACTTTTGATAGTGGATAATCATTCGAGATACATGTGGGTGTCATGAGGACGTGAAAATTTGATGCTTTGCTTATGTTTAATTGACATTTGATTAAAGGATTAATCAAATGTGCAATTAAAAGATGCACATGTGTTGCACATGTGAGGTGCAAGCTACTTTCTCACAGTTGAAGACCGAAGGACCATGTGAAAAAGATGGGTGTTAAAGGCAAAAGTTGTAACAAGTTACACTTGTTAGATTCTAGGTGAATTTTGGTGTCAGTTTGCTCCTAGGATCATTAATTGGCCATTAAGTGTCAGTGGTGACACTAGGGACTAGGCATTAATTAATGGATTAATGCTTGTCCAAGGGTCAATTAATGCATGGGATCACTTTGGGTTGCAAATGGCCTAGCCAATTAATTTTTGGATGGGCAAGGTCAATCTTCTAGGCATGGATTAAGGGCTGAATTAATTTTCAGAATTAATTAATTCTGAAAATTAATTAAATGGCTGGAAATTGCTGAAAATGGATTAAGAAAGCTGCCACTTAGCAAAACTTTTCCATGCAAGTGGGGGAAAGGCTAAATAGGGCTGAAGGGAGAGGGAAATCTCGTTTTTTCATTTTGGAGCTGTTGGAAAGAGGTGTTGGACTGTTGCTGCCAGCTTTTGGGGCCAATTCCCAGCCATTGGAGACCATTTTGGTGATGGAGATTGCATATTCTTGACCTTGGGAAGTTGACAATTGCTACTGATGCACTTTCTCCTGAAGATCACAGTCTCTGATGCTCCTATTGTTTCTCTCATCTCCTTCAACCTATGCTTAGCCATTCTCAGCAATTCTCAGCCATTCGGAGGAGATCTCAGCCATTTTTGGTGGGCTGATCTGTAATTTCTGCAGTAAACCCTAATTCACAGCAGAAATTAGGGTTTAGCAGCCACCTTGGGATCCGTGCCAGAGATTGAAGGCTCAAGGGATTGAAATTAGCAGTTGATAATTGAAGGTTATCAAGGGATTTCAAGAGCCAGCCCATTCCGAATTGATTTGGGGCAGCATTTGGCCAGCCAAGGGTCAAATTGGAGAAGAAGTCCTGGGTGAAACAAGGGGCAAATGACCTAAAAGGCTTGCTGAACATTTATGACAGCAAGAGCAATTGGTTAGCAGGAGGAGATTGAAGAATCTCAAGTTGTACTCCTTCCAATTGAATGAAAGCTAAAGAAATACCGCAAGGGACGCCAATTTTGGGGCCAACAGGGTGTCTACTGTCCAAGAATGTTATGGTAAAGTGTGTATTTCATTTTATGTGCATTTATTTATTGTTGTAATTAGCTCTTAAATCAGGTTATCACCACCCATTCCAAGAAGGAAGGCTGGTTTCATGGTTCCATTGCTGGGATACTTCAAATCTCTTGATTTGGTGGGCCCGAGGCACCTGATTGCAAGCCAAAGCTTTGTGCTAGTGCTAATTTTTGTGCTCAGCTGAGAAATTACAGCAACATGTCTTCATACAGTGAGATGGAATCAAGCAGAGTGATGATGCCTCTCAGTATAGACATTCTCATGGGAATGAAGAAAATGAAATGCCTAATCTTAGATAAGGCTCTCATGATGGACAACAAGTTGAAAATGTTGCTGTTGGGCAAGATACAGGGCCTTCAAGCCGTCATGAGGTAGATGACCAGCAAAGTGAAGAGGAATTTGATGACCAGTTCAAGAATTGGATGAGGACAGCAGCAAATCTCTTTGCTGAATTGGCAAAGGATTCTCAGTTCACCCGATTTTTGAATGCTTTGAAGAAGGATAGCAAGGGCAAGGAGATTCTCAGTTCACCTAATACTCTAAGATTCGAAAGGCAACCACTTTCTTGAAGGGGAATGCATTGCAGTGGTGATCCACGCTCTTGATGCAAGGTAGAGCACTGTCAACATGGGTACAATTCAAGCAAATGTTTGCATTGAATTGGTTGACTAGTACCCTTGAGGTGGATATCATGACAGCTTGGAACAAGCTTGATGCTATGGAATGCAAGAATTTAGAGCAATACAATAATAAGTTTTGGGATGCATTGCTGCTCATCACTTCTTATCGTGCCATACCCCTTCATGAGCAGGTGGAAAAATATGTATGTGGGTTGCCCAAAGGAATCAGGGATTTTAACATAAAATCCACCGTGTCTAGCATGTCTCAGCTCATAGAGACTGCTGCTACAGCCGATGCTTTGCTGCGTGGAAAGGATTCGGGCTTCCAAGAGAGCGGGGAGAAGTCGAATAAAAAGTTGTTTAAGGCTGAGAAAAGGGGCATATCTGAAAACCAGCTTGAAAAGAGGCCAAAACAGCAAAGAAAGGGCTCGAAAACATTGGCATAACGTAGGGAATTGATGGCTGCAAATAAATGCTTTGTTTGTGAACAAGAGGGTCATATTGCAAAGAACTGTCCCAATAGGCAGCAAGCTGTAAAATCAGAAATCAGGGAGATCCTAAGGGTAAAAGGCCCAAAACATCAGTGGGATTGGTGCCCGATGTTGTTAGTGATCAACCCAATGATGATGCTACTGAGTTGTGCAGAGCATGGGGCAAAATTAGGGATCAACATGCATTGATTTTCTTTGATAATGGTGCACGAGCCAACTTCATCTCTACTGACATGGCAGCCCGTCTAGGCATCAAAGTTGATGAGATGGGAGCCATGGGGGAAGTTGGAATGGTATGTAAGGGTCATACAGAACCTGTCATACCACTCATTGGAAAGCTTCGGTTGCACATACAGGGATATGTGGACAGTGAAGAGTTTTACATTGCTCCACTTGAGGGTTGTGATGTGTTGCTTGGTATGCCATGGTGCCACCGTATGCATGTAGTGATTGATTCATATGCAAAAGAGATCACTATTCAACACAAGGGAAAGACACTCACACTTGATGTAAAGTTGAAAGGGGAATCTGTCCCTGTTGTATCTGCAGCTGCTATTTCTAAGGTAATGAAAAATCATCTTTCAGCGTATTTAGTTTTTGCTAAGGATAAGGATGATAGTGAGAATGTTGGGAATATGTCTAAATTAGAGAATGATCGCATGTCATTTCTGAAAATGTATGCTGATTGCTTCCCTCAGTCACTTCCAGGGCAGCTACCACCTGAAAAGCCCGAAGATCATGGCATAGACCTTATCCCTGGAAGTAGCCCTCCTAATAAGCCACCCTATAGAGTCAGTGCAGCCCAATAGGAGGAGATTATGAGTCAGGTAAATGAGCTGTTAGAAAAAGGGCTGATTCAGCCCAGCTCATCTTCTTTTTGTTCTCTAGTGCCTTTGGTGTAGAAAAAGGATGGTTCATGGCGTATGTGCATTGACTATCGTGCTTTGAACAAGATCACGATAAAGAACCGCTTTCCGATCCCTTGGATCGATGATGTTATGGATAGATTGCAAGGAGTAGCAATATTCAGCCGTATAGATTTGAAAAGTGGGTATCATCAGATACGCATTAGATCGGAGGATGTGCCTAAGACAGCTTTTAGGACATCTTTTGGGTTATATGAATTTCTTGTCATGCCTTTTGGACTTACGAATGCTCTTGCCACTTTTAATCGGATGATGGATCGCATCTTTTGGCCACATAGAGCATTTGTGGGTACTTTCTTTGATGACATGATTGTCTATTCAAAGAATGAGACGGAGCATAGAAAGCACTTGGACATTGTTTTCAATGAGCTACGAAAGCATGGATTGGTTATCAATGACAAGAAGAGTGAATTCTTTTTGCATGAAATCCACTTCTTAGGAAAGTTTTGCCACCTCAGAGTGGATTAAGAATGGCTGAGATCTCAAAATTTTCTCTCTCTACAGCATTCTCTCATCTCCTTCCACCTATGCTCAGCCATTCTCAGCAATTCTCAACCATTCGGAGGAGATCTCAGCCATTTTTGGTGGGCTGATCTGTAATTTCTGTAGTAAACTCTAATTCACAGCAAAAATTAGGGTTTAGCAGCCACCTTGGGATCTGTGCCAGAGATTGAAGGCTCAAGGGATTGAAATCAGCAGCTGATAATTGAACTCTACAGCATTCTCTCATCTCCTTCAGCCTATGCTGAGCCATTCTCAGCAATTCTCAACCATTCAGAGGAGATCTCAGCCATTTTTGGTGGGCTGATCTGTAATTTCTGCAGTAAATCCTAATTCACAGCAAAAATTAGGGTTTAGCAAGCCACCTTGGGATCTGTGCCAGAGATTGAAGGCTCAAGGGACTGAAATCAGCAGCTGATAATTGAAGGTTATCAAGGGATTTTAGGAGCCAGCCCATCCCGAATCGATTTGGGGCAGCATTTGGCCAGCCAAGGGTCAAATTGGAGAAGAAGTCCTGGGTGAAACAAGGGGCAAATGACCTAAAAGGCTTGCTGGACATTTATGACAGCAAGAGCAATTGGTTAGCAGGAGGAGATTAAAGAATCTCAAGTTGTACTCTTCCAATTGAATGAAAGCTAAAGAAATACTGCAAGGGGTGCCAATTTTGGGGCCAACAGGGTGTCTACTGTCCAAGAATGTTATGGTAAAGTGCGTATTTCATTTTATGTGCATTTATTTATTGTTGTAATTAACTCTTAAATCAGGTTATCACCACCCATTTCAAGAAGGAAGGCTGGTTTCAGTGGGTGTACTTCCTCAAGCATAAGTCGGATGCTTTCACATATTTCTTTTCTTGGGTGTTTTTGGTTCATGACCAGACAAGTCGTCGTGTTGGTTGCATGAGGAGTGATAGCGGTGGTGAATTCATCTCTTACGAGTTTTCTGAGTTTTTACAGCAATATGGCATCTCTCGCCAGCTCATCTCTATCAACTCTCCCTCTCCGAATGGAGTCGTAGAGTGTAGAAACCGGACAATCATTAGAATGGCATGCTCTATATTGTTCACAATAGAGCTCCCTCAACGCCTTTGGGTTAAGATTGTTAATACTGCGGTGTATATTCTCAACTAGTGCTCGATTGTGGCTCTTCCTCTTTAAAAGACCTCATATGAGGCATTCTTTGGCTCTAGGCCTGTCATATCCCACCTCAGAGTCTATGAGTGTCATGCATATAGACACACTTGATGATAAAATAGGGAAACTTCTTTGGTTAATTCATACTAGGCCTAACTTAGCTTATTCAGTTAGCATTGTTAGTCAGTATTTCACAGTACCTAGGATGTCACATTGGATTGCCTGTCTTCGTGTGTTGCGGTATGTACGGTGTACTTATTCTTATAGCCTCACTTACGGTTTTGGTTTATGTTTATAGGGATACACTGATTTTGATTGGGTAGGAGATTCTGACACTCGGCGTTTTCATAGCGGCTATCTCTTCACCTTGGGCATGGCTCTCATTTCTTGGTCTAGCCATAAGCAAGAGATAGTGGCGGCTTCTACGACCAAGACTGAGTATAGGGCTCTCTTCGATGGCACCATTGAGACCATCTACCTGAGAAGCTTACCGAGAGCGCTTCACTTCCCTTGTGACTCTCCCACCGTTGTCTACTGCGACAACTAGAGTGCCATTGTTCTTGCAAACAATCTGATCATCACACCACGGACATGGCATGTGGGAGTCCACTTCCAGTTTTTCAGAGAGTAGGTTAAGCTAGACACTATTTACGTAGCGTTCGTGCCTTCATTAGACAAATTTGCGTACATTTTGACCAAAGCGATTAATCAGATGGTTCTTCAGTACCTTCTACCTAGGATTAGCTTGGATACACTCTTCCCTACTTTTTTAGATTGACGGGGAGATGGTGCTTCCCTCTTGCTTTTCCTTCCGGTTTGAGAGGGGGCGGCTACTTCTCTTGATAGTGACAATAATGATGCTTATATTTTTTAGACATTCATTCATTCATTTATTTTTTTGTATTGTACTTATAGACATTTGTAACTTCATCTGCACTGCTAGGATGACATGATTGTAAAAAGACACTTGGATAAGTGAACAATTTCCTTGCAAGGACACTATCCAAGTGCCATCGTTACATTTCATTTTGCGTAAGCATGACATCTTGCATCTCCCTTTGCATTATCCCATGTATTGGCATTCTGTTCATGTAAACATACATCTGCGCGTATTTATCCATTTTCAGTCTTTTGGAGTGGTCGACTCTGGATCCACCATATTCGTGGCATTGCACATGGCAGTCTTCGAGGCAGTTTTCGCTAGCTTGCTTGCTTGCTTTGCTTTGCTTGCTTTACATATTTGCTATATTTGTGTCACCCATACCTCAGTTATTTTTCTTCTTCACCAACACCTAGTAATGGTAGGGATAGTATGCTTGTTTTGTGAAGGTCTTGGGTTTGACCATCCCTTGTCACTCTTCCATTTGGGGCATGATACTAATAGGACGAACCCTGATTTGAAATCCTCAATGTTAAATCTATCAAAATTACAAAGCCCTAAAAAAGAAAAGTCCATAGTTGATTCCATCTGTCTTTGTAGGACTTGGTAGGCCACTGGGCAGCCGACATGCATCCTTTGACTGATGCCCTGGCCTCTCTAGGGTGATTAATTGGGCTCCCTTGGTAAGATTACCATCGCCTTTGTAGTCTTAGTAGGCCATTGGGCAGCTGATGTGCTCTCTTTGTTCAATGCTCTAGCTACTTTGGGGTGAGATGCCTTGGGATAAAAGATAAAGAAAAAAACGCTTGGTTGGCCTACTTCTCATGGCACCGTTGTTGTGCTTGAGAGGGGGTGTTGAGTTAAAAATGCATTAGCTTCACTTACATAGTCTCAAATTATGCTTAATTAAGGAATAAACCTATTTATTTAAAAAGGAATACTTTCCTAGAGAGTGTATATATCCTAAGAGTATAAATTCACTTGGGAGGGCCTAGACTTTCTATAAATAGGTATGTTGCCCTCCATTCAGCCTGAATCTAGTTTTTGCAAATTTTAGGTATTTCAGCTTGCTGCTCACACCCTGAACATGGAGAATATTGCGGTCCAAGCTGGCCATTGCTGTCTATAACAATCTAGGGCCTGTTTCTAGCCTACCACACACTGTTCGGAGCTGATTTTAGCATGCTGACTGCTGTTGCTCGTTTTTCTGCGTTTTTAGTCTTTCTCTATCCTGCAGCAGCCAATGTTTTTAGTATTTTTCTCTCCTTGCGTTTTTGGTCTTTCTCTCTCATACAGTGTCGTTTGCATCAGATCTAGCCTTCCTTGACTGCGTTTGTTGGTGTTCGACATTTGGAGGCTGTCTTGCTGTGATTTGGGATCCGTTCGGAGTACGACACACTCTCCAACTCATTGCCCTTGCCCTAATCCTAGAGATACAGGGGTTCGAGGTACAATATTCATTCATTGCATAGTGTGTTTGCTGCATGAACATTGTATATTCAATAATCATATCACTTCATTCATTGTCTATGAGTTATCCTAACCCTAACTGTGTTTTTTTATTAGTCTATGCTTTGTCGTACAGTGTTATTTGTGTTTGTGTGTTAGGGTATTTCTTCACACATAGATGCTTGAGACAAAGGCTTGGTAAAGAGATTTGTTGCATTATTGTCCGCAAAATAGTAGACCATTGCGAACTCGAAATCCACAATCTACTATTGAACATAATGGTGCTAGACCTCTATGTATTTTGTACAAGAATGAAACACTGGGTTCTTCACCAAAGCTAGGGCACTCTTATTATCCAGTATGCTCTATGGATCTTGCTTGGGGAAAGCCAATCTGCACCAACCTTTGGTGGAGCTAACTTGTCTCTAGAGCAGGAGAGCAAAGGGCACAATACTTAAGCCTTTGTAGAAGATAGAAGATCTTTCCAAGGTACATTGCTTCTTGTTGCCGCATAAGATAGCTTTTAATCCAATGGAGAAAGCAAAGTGTATAGTGGAGCATTGAGTGCCAATATCTCTAGTCCAATTTGAGTCACTCCAACGTGCTAGAGTGGCTTCCTTTGTGTATATGATGCTATAGGATCTCGTCCCTTGTAAATAGTGCAAGATGTGCAAAGAGGCCCTCTAGTGAGCCTACAAAGAGGGCGTCATGTAAGAAGACCAAAGTGCCATCATAGAGAAGATATTCGACCTTGTGTAAATGAGCCAAATCAATAAGCCAACAAGGTGTGTGTAATGAGTGGTATCTGAAAGGGGACCACTTGCAATAGATGACTTGGAATCTTGGTCCATGGAGCATGAAATGGGCTTACATTGATCCATATCAAATTCCAAGAGAATCTTGGAGATGTACTTGTCCTAAGATATGAAAGTGTAGAAGATTGTTGTAATAGATTTCACAACACAAGAGAAAAGAGGAAATAGAAGAAAACAAAAGAAGACTAGAAGGGGAGAATGGAGAGATGTACTCATGAAATGGAAACCATATGCCAAACATGAGACGGTCGCATACAATAGTGAGATATTGGTTGCGTAGGCATTGCCGTTGGCTCCCTCTCTCCAATAAGACCTGCATTGGGAATTTGCAAGTGATGAATGACTTGAGGAGGGAGCTCCAAATAAAAATGCTTAAAATAATGTTATAAAATGATTAGGTCCAAACTAGCATCATGCATAACTCGGCCAACAAAATAAATGGCCAAAACCATTATAAAAATGACAATAAAAAATACCTAAATGATCTACATTGCCAAGCCCACTAAACCACATCCATAGACTCACTCATGAGTTGATTAATCGGCTAACACCCTCTCTTAGATCATGGGCGATCTGATATGATACAATGATACAATGATAATGAGTCATCATAGTCCACACAACAAAGACCACTAAAATGAACCATGGATACCTAAGCAATGGTTGATCAAGCCACCATTGAGGTGCCTCGGAGAGAACCCTAATGTCAATGTCTATTGTACTAGGCCTTTAAAATAGAGAAGAATCATAACAGCTCTTTATGTTTGTCAAACAATGACTCATAGTAGCATGTGTGATCATCCTGTCAAAAATGCCTATGCGCATACGCGACCATGAATTCCCCACCTTTGGCCAGATTGCCAAAGTATCCCCTCATGTGAGCTCGGATGAGGAGCTAATTCCATTCTATGTTAAGTAACAACCCATTATGAATCTTGAAGTTAATCCCAACTCCAAGATTTCAAAACTTGCAAGACTATAGTCAACGAGGAAGGAAAGCCCTCTCTGGATCCTTTGCACCTCTATACTTGTTTTGATGAGGCTCTCGTGCCCCACCTCACCACCTTCTCACACTCCCTCTCTGGCACTAGAGGCGTGAGGGATGTTAGCTTCATTTGTACTGGAATGCAATAGAAGAAGAGGCGGTCAAGCCCTTTCCCCCCATATGAAGAAGAGGATCCCTTCCGCGCCTTAGCCTTCGTCTTGGCTCGGAGGATCTGAGTCAAAGTTGGAGTTGGAGGATGACTCGACAAAGGAGTCCATATCTTGCTTCTTCTTCTTCTTCTTCTTCCTCAGACCTGATAACTCCTTACAATCCTTGTGCAAATGTCACTTTTGACCATAGTGATAGCACTAGGCCTTTGACTTCGTCTTGTGACCCCTCTCAAAAGTTGCAAATGTCTCATTAGAGCCATCATATTGAGATGGAGGCCTCCCTTGTAACCTCAATGATGCCTTGTTCTCAAGTAGCATTGAGGACATATGGGTAAAGCTCATTGGCATCGATGATCTCTGGGCTTGGAAAGCATTGGCCACTCCATCAGAGCCTTTGGAAGTGCAGACTGCAGATACTGAAGCTGATCCTATACTTGTGTAACACGAAGTAAGAAAACTAAATAGCATCCTTCAGCTCGAATTTCATCTGCTAGAGCTGCCCATAGAGGGTAATTGTATGCATGGTTGAGCGAGCTTCATACGACATCTGAAGCTTCTCCCATATCACTAAAACTGTCCTCCAAGGGGTGACTATTGGTAGAACCTCTTTAGAGATATGTTGGAGAAGAGCAAAATACGCATAGGCATCATCAGAATCCCATGTAAGCATAGCTTCCTCATGGTTGATAAGGTCCCAATCATCTGGAAGAGGAATGGGACGTTGAGGTCACTCAATAGCTCTAGAAACTATGTACCATAATGGCTTCTGCACAAACCATGCTTTCATAACAGCATTCCATGTAAGACAGTCAAGTCCATGAAGTTTATCATTTGTAGAAAAGCAGGGAGGTGCCATTTGGAGAGGATTGGAAGAGAATATAAAGAATAGAGAGGGAGACTACAACCAAACACAACACGAACTGCATAGATGTTGAGTTTACACAAGTGTTAATAGAAGCTGATCATTAAATGACTGCAAAATCTGAGATAATTAGGGTGAAAACAGTCAAAAAGCACTGTCAGAAGGCTGAAATCATTGTTGCCCAGCCTGCACAAGCATTAATTTCACAAAACACAGCAGCTGTAGACCAAATCTAGACAGACACAGCATTAAATGCAGTCATCAGCATTAAGTTAATGCAAAAAAAAAACATAGGCAGCTGTAATAAAATGTAGGCATCAAGGGCTGTAAATCAGGCTGATTTGCAGCAGCGACAGGTTGTCTGGGCTGCAGCAGGCAGTAGGAGCTGATCAGTTGCAAAACAGTGTGAGGGCATGTGATCATGGATTCCATGCCTTCGGTCAGACTACTGAAGTGTCCCCTCACGTGAACTTAGACTAGGAGCCAAGCTTGCTCTATATCAAACAGCCCATCATGAACTTGGATATCAATCCCAACTCTAGGATTTTCAAAACATGTTAGGCTTCAATACATGTGAAAAGCCACACTCTTCATCCAGTGCACCTGCATATCAATGAGACTAAGATACCCCATCACCACCACCCTTATGCTCTCTCTCTTTGGCACTAGAGAGTTGTGAGGGATGAAAGGATTACTAGGGCTAGAAGGTGGAAGAGGAGGCCTTTATAGCGTTTCTCTTCATTGCAGAAGAGGAGCCCTTCATAGCTTGGCTTGTGCCTTGGCCGACGGGTCAAAGTCGGAATATGAATTTGGAGATTATGATGACTCGTCAAAAGACTCCTTAACCTTCTTCTTCTTCTTCTCCCGCTCCTTTGGTAGTGCTGCTAGTTCCTTGTGATCCTTTCAGAGATGGTTTCTTGCCACAATGATAATATTTTGCCTTTGTCTTCTTTTGCTTGTCACATCTCTTTGAGAGTGTGCAAAGGAAGAAGAACATGAACACAAAGAGAGAAGGGAAGAGAAAGATAGTGAAAGAAGAAAATGAAATTGATAAATCTGAACTGAACTTGAAAAGAAAGTTGAATACAATGTGGGTTGATGAGTGCACAGAGAGAGAAGGGAAGAGAAAGACAACGAAAGAAGAAAATGAAAATGATAAATCTGAACTGAACTCGAAAAGAAAGTTGAATACAATGTCAGTTGATGAGTGCATGCACGCAGCCCAAAGCATTAGTGAGGGCACTGGATTAGATGGCAGCATCGAAAGATGGAGGATAGTCTTGAATGTTGGAGTGTGATATAAACTTGAAAAGTTGAATGTTGGCCAACCAGTGGGAGATGGCTATACATAGCCATAGCTTGCCAAAACTAGTTGGCTGCTGATTAGGCATGAACATAGCCATAACTTGCCAAAACTAGTTGGCTGCTGATTAGGCATGCCAAAAACTTGGCTAATCTACCATAAAATAATGAAATAATGCAATTGCCATCACAGAATGCTGGTTGCCTAAAAAAATAAGGTGTGGATGCACCCTCTAGCCATGGAAAAGGAAATGCAAGGCTGGAAATAAACCTCAGACATGTTGGAAATGGAGAGAGAGAGAGAGAGAGAGAGAGAGAGAGAGAGAGAGAGAGAGAGAGAGAGAAAAGAAAAGAAAAGAAAAGAAAGAAAGAAAGAAAGAAATATTAACGTCTACATAAGGCCAATGTGCCCTATGAGACAAAATCCAGAGTACATCCATGTCTAATGTCATCTCATCAGTTAGGTAAAGATAACATTACAAATAAGTGGGTGGCCTATGGAACAATACTGAAAATAACTATACGATGGGACTATACTAGGGTTGAACCATGTGTAGTGTTGTTCCATCGATAGAAAAGAAAAGGAAAGGAAAGGAGAACGAGATCTGATAGAACCATGTACAAAAGTGTGGTGGAGACTATGGTTGTAGCTGATCTCAAGATCTGCACATGATCTTAGCTATAATGCGGTCCCTAGCTGCTGCTTCACTGATATGCTTGGTGGTGAGTCTTCGGTGTGTCGTGATAATTGCTCTAATCCGATTGTGGTGTGGCCTCCTCGGACTTGGTCCTGGTAGATGGGGTCGTTGTGCTCGACGAAGGGAAATGGCTCTATCCAATGTGACTCCAGGGTGTGGCCTGTAAGGTGTCTCGCGGGGTGGCTCTGTCTCTACTAGGCTGGTAGTGTCAGTAGGGTCGGCTCTGTAGAAGAAGTCTATCATTGCTCTTTGTGTGTGTCCCTCTGGGACTTGGGTGAGCTGGCCTCCTGTCTTGTAGTAGTGTAGTTTAGCGGCTCTCGAGTTCGAGGAGAAAAAGACCTAGGCATCTCTGGTCCTTGTACTCCATGATGGGACGAAGGGGTCTAAATCCATCATGAAAGAGGTAGTGGTACCGTCCTCGTATGTCATTTGCCCATTTGCTTGTCTCCATTTGAAGCCTATGTGAGGAGGTGACTATGCTAGGTTATTTGTCCATTTGCTTGTCTCCATTTGAAGCCTATGTGAGGAGGTGTGAATCTGTCCGATAGCAACCCGTACGCTATGGGAGAGATGGGTGTCCATATATGCTGGCCGAATAGTGAAAACGTGATCAGAGAGACACAATAAATGACTCCTGTAGAACTCCATCCTCGATCCTAGAGAGAGTGGTGGATGGATCCATATCCTTGCAATCTCAATTCTCAAGATATTAGCTCTGATCACTTGGTTCAACTCTGATCGACTGAGAGAAAGTGTAGGGCAGTCAAGGCTATAATCCAAAGGTGGAAGATGGCGGTCAATATCCAAACCATATAGGCTCATCCAAATAGCCATATGTGAAAACCAACAGTTCTTCTCGCCTCCTTTTGCTAGTTGTCTAGACGAGGTTAGTGCTAATCTAGAGTATCTATAGCGTGGAAGTTTCCATAGTTTGTGTCAAAAGGTCACTGCCCTGAAGAGTGCATTCGTAACTATAGGTGTTGCCCCTAGCTCTGCTCTGACAATGGGATGTGGGGTGAAGGGCTTACTCCTAATCATGTGTGCTATCATCATGATCAATGGCCTTTCCATACTATCCCAACCATCATAATAATCCCTCTCCACTTCAATCTGATTAGTGAGTGGGTTAAGACGCTTGTGGTACAAGCTTCAACCCCATACCTCTGCTCCATATAGTAATGTAGGTGTGACTAGGGTGTCAAACAACCAGAGAGAGAGAGAGAGAGAGAGAGAGAGAGAGAGAGAGAGAGAGAGAGAGTCCCCGTGCTTGGAATGAGAAGATTGACTCCTTTCTCTAGGAGCAATTGGGGTATTGGTGTTCCACAATTGACCCCCAGCTTTATGTTTATGCCTCAGGTGGAGGTCGTGTGTTGTTTGTCCTTTATGTGGACGACTTGATTGTGATAGGTGGCCATACTTAGATGGTTGAGCAGATGAAGGCAGCACTTCATGAGAAGTTTAAGATGACGGATATGGGACTTCTTCACTTCTTTCTAGGTTATGAGATCTATCAGACTCCGAGGGGGATCTTTATTTCCCAGCAGTGGTATGTACAGGAGCTCTTGACTCCGTGTGAGATGGAGGGATACAAGTCTCTTATGACTCCTATGGACCCAAATTGGAAGGCTACGGCTCATTCCGGTTCTCATTTGGCGGATGCTATCCGTTATAAGACATTGGTTGGCTCCTTGATCTGGCTTCTTGATACTCGTGTTGACCTATGCTATGCTGAAGGTGTGCTGGACGGGTTCATGAGTGAATCCAAGATGGTGCAGTGGCAGGTTGCTCAGAGGACTTTGCTGTTCCTACGGGGGACTTTTGATATTGGGATCTATTATCTAGTTGGTACAGGTGCTATAGACTTGGTCCTTATTGGATGGAGTGATTCAGATTGGATTGGCGATGTGGATCATTGGAGGTCCACGACAGGTTATTGCTTTACCTTGGGTGATGGTGCTATTTCATGGAGCAGCAAGAAGCAACCCACGGTTGCCCTATCTTTGATTGAGGTGGAGTATCGGGATGTGTCTTCTACTACATGTGAGATAGTGTGCTTCTTTGTAGGCTCTTGGAGGAGCCTAGCTGTCCATAGAGAGGTTCTACTGTTCTACAGTGCGACAATGAGAGTTGCATTGCCTTGGCTAGGAATCTTGTGTTTCATGCTCAGATAAAGCATATTGAGATTTAGTACAATTTCATTCTGGAGAAGATTCTAGATGAGACTGTTTCCGTGGTCTATTGCAAGACAGAGGACAATCTTGTAGACTTGTTTACCAAGGTGCTTCCTTAGGCTTTACTTTGATAGCACTCTAGATCCCTTAGCCTTCTACCGTGTCCAGGATCTGAGAGGGGGTATTAGAGCTGGACATTCCTCGGGGCCCGGACAAGTAGTAAGCACAACAGGTATCCCGGGCAGCGATTGGTTCAGGAGTGCCATGTGGCAGTTGCCACGTGTCAGGCAGATTGCAGATTGCAGATTGCAGGTTGGACAGCTGGTCGGCCAGTTTGCTAACTAGTCGGCTGTAGCCGACCTACTATTTCTGGGTCTTTTTGGCTGGCCTGTTTATTGGCCTCGGTTTTTGCAATCTTCTTCAGTTGTGCTCCTAGTTTTCAGGCGGGAGATTGTGGAGACTGCCGTTGGGGCTGATGGAGATTGAGATCTTCGAGGTGGAGACATACGCATACATTCTTTCTACACCCATGTATATTTCTGCATCCCTATACAACATTCTTCACTGCCTATTTTTTGTGTTTCACTCTCTTTCTCTCTCTCTCTTCTCTCTCTGTTCACTCTTTGTCTTGATCATTTGCTTCCGCATTGCTTCACTTTGACACTGTGTGTGTGGTCACTATCTAGAAGAAATCGGTTAGTTGTGACTGACGGCCCCCTCTCTATGTAGTGTCAGCCTATAGTAGTGATGTGTGGAGCCTCTGAATCTCGACTAGCAACTGGCCCAGGTGGTGCCAGTGTGGGGACTTCGTGACTAGTTTAAGGGAGGTGTCTCTTGCAAATAGTAGGGGGTACCTAGCTTGGATTGTACTATAGGGTCTACATCTGCAAATTTAGTGCTCCTCCCTTTCCACCTCCTCTTGGCATAGTTTGCAAATCCACTCAACTTGGGCAATGTGGGCTGCCCTTCCAATCTCAATGTCAAGCTAGTGAGAGGATACCCTGATTTGGCCAATGGCTACTCGTCTCTCATGTGGCATGTATACATCTAGGTATCTAGGTCTCTTAATGAAGCCATCTGCTGTAGTCTTCATGAAGTGGCCTTTGTAGTATGACATCTTTGGGGAAAGGGATTGCTTGGGTGAAGTCCATGTATGCTGTATGTACAATTGGTAAAGGTCTTGCTGCATGACCAAGTTCCTCTTTGTATGGGAGAGGTGTATGAAGGGGGAGTTAGGGTCATATTGAAAGGGGGGGAGATGGTCCATGTGGATCCCATATCTTGTAAGCCGCTGAATGACTTGTGCATACCATGAAGTCTCCTGTCTTGCCTTAGCTAGTTGCCTAGAGACCTTGAAGGCTCTCCTAGGTAGCCTATTTGGGTGCATGTTACGTACTCTGTGTATGAAGCGGATAGCATGAAAAAGGGACTCCATCATCATGGGGGGTACAACAAACTTGACTTTGATAATCTCATGTGGTACCGATGGTTTGCGATGGATCATCCGTAATAGCATGATGATTTGTGGTCTCTTGATTTGTATCCATAGGTATGTAGCCAGGATAGGGGTCCAAATAGGTGCACTATACATCATGGTTGGTGTGACTAGTGTGTCAAATAGCCACCTTTGTATGTGAGGCTCCTAGAAGTGTGTAGTGGCAATGTCTCTCCATCGTGGCCAATGCTACGCATCCTTGTGTGAATTGGTCTCTACTCTGCTGCTCTCTCTCACTCTCTCTGTCTCTCTGTGCATAACGAACACTGACTATCTCGATCTTCGTGCCTCCTGATCATTACAAACTGGTATCAAAGCGGGCAAGAGACAACTTAGGTGTTGTAGGACTCCTAGGTGGACTTGACGAGTAGCACTCGACAGTCAACAAGCGAGCAGGAGTTGTCACAGGCGAGCAGGAGTTGTCACAGGCGAGTAGGAGTTGTCACAGGTGAGCAGGTTGTGAGGCATCGTGGACAGTTGTAGGCATCGTGGATAGTCGATAGGTGCCATGTGAGGCTCCAGCAAGGAGATGGGACTAGCGGGGCATTGATCACGTAACGGGACTGGAGGCGAGCTGATGGACAGCACCTGCAAGGCAGTTGACTTGTGCAGAAACGTGAGGGGCAGCAGCTGACGGGTGAGCGAGCTAATGGATGGCGCTTATAAGGTAGTTGATGTCAAAAGATGACGTACCAGCGAGAATAGGGTTTGCGGGGAGGAACACGGAGTGAACTCGGCAAACATGGAGAAGAGAAGAGAAGAGAAAAGAAACTCTGATGAATGGAAGGATAAAGTTCTGAATCATGGAGTGAATGTGATACAAGGGAACAAGGGTGCCGTAGCACAAGGAAGATGATGATGACAGCCATAAACCACAAACCGCAATGTTCTCTTAAAGGGGTGTGAGGGTAGTGGAGAGGCTGGAGAGAAGAGGTGATGGAATGAATGAATTAGCCGTGAGGAATGAATGAGAGAGTGGCCTATAAATAGGCATAGTCAGTCTAGGATGGCGCCCGTTTTTGGGGCTGCAAACCCTAAACGCAAAACGCAGAAACGTAAAAAATGCAAACTGCAGGTGAAGGGTGAAGGGTTTCTCAACACCCCCTCTCAGGCCAAAAAAGGGGAACAAGAGAAGAGAGATGGAGATGCAATGCGTATGCAGCAGGTGCCACTTGGACAGTGTCCCTTGTGGGGAAATTGTTCACTTGCCCAAGTGCCCTAGTACAAAGATGAGGAAAACATGCAATGCATAGGAGGAATGTCGGACTTTGTGTGGTATTGAGAACCATGAGATGCTCGTACTCGATCTTGGGAGGTGGCTCTATGATGACCAAGTGACCAAGGCAAGAAGAGAAGAGGAGGAAGAAGATGTAGAGGATCCCTAAGATCCAAGATTTCCACCGGAAAGGGGAACCTGTAGTAAAGACCAGTAGATAGAGTGAAATGGAGAACCCGAAACACAACCTTGGGAGAGAAGCTACTAGCTCCGTGCATCCATGCTGGAAGGAATACGAAGGCCTCGTCACCAAGTTGCAGCTGAACCTCCGAGGTCTCGATCTAGGTGGTACCTGAAGATCCTGGGTATCAGTAGAAGAGATGACTGGTCGAAGACAGCCACCCCAAGAAAGTAGAGGATGGGTGAAGAACTTCATGTGGAGTAGGTTCCCCCTCTGAGGTGGAAGGTGGAGGGGCCTCCCGTTGAAGTCGAAGAAGTAGATGCCCCCTCTGAGGGCAAAGAAATAACATCCTCCTCTGAAGTAGATAGGGAATCCAAAAACTCATGGATCACGGACTTTGAAATGTCTGATGACGAACGAAGTGCCACTGGTCGTGCCAAAGAAGGTATCTGGGGTGCCAAAGAGCTCCTAGAGGTAGCCTCTCGAACCTAAGTAGTTAAGGGTAGGGAAGGGTGGGGCTCAGAATGAGCAAGAGGTGGGCAACAGTCGCCGTCTCTTAGTGGAGCAGACTGGGTAGTTGAAGAAGAGGAAGGAGTCGAGCAGTCACTGTCTCTCGAAGGAGCGGACTGATGAGGAGACGGTATCAAACAATCACTGTCTCTCGATGGATTGGACTGTAGAACCGCGGGCCGTGGTAGCCACTGTACCTGAAAATAGGTGGGAGAAGACTGCTGCGGGTATTGCGATGATCTCCAGGAGGTCATAGCGCCAATTGATCCTCCATGTGCTCGAAAGGACTTAGTGCGCATCGGATGCGTCTTATTGCCTTGAGCATAGGACTCTGATAGCCAATGTAAAACGATCTCTGTGGCCCAGAAAGGAGAGGTGGCACAAGGAGTGCCTGGTGGAAGACGCATGTACTCTGGGGGGTGGGGAGCAAGGGTTGAAGTCAGCAAGCATTGGTGGTGTGTCCGGTGATGCCACAGTAGGAGCACCCAGTAGTTTGGTCATCTATTGGTAAAGAAGCCATGGATACCAGTGTGCCTTGCTGAAGAAGGAAAAGGTTAGCCACCATCAACCACGAACCGCAATGTTCGCCTCAAGGGGTGTGAGGGCAGTGTGAAGCACGAACCGCAATGCCTGCCTTAAGGGGTGGGAGGGTTGGAAGTGAGCTACTAGTGGGAGGAGGATGTGACCAGTAGTAAGAGGTTGCAACCAGTAGAAAAACACAGGTGAGGAGAGAGAAAGACTAAAAACGCAGGCAGGACAACGTGCAGGGAGAGAGAAAGACTAAAAATGTAGGCAGTAGGTGAGAGAAAGACTATAAATGCATTCTTTCTAAAAACGCAGGCAGGACAGCTTGTAGGATAGAGAAAGACTAAAAACGCAGGCAGGACAGTCTGCAGGAGAGAGAAAGACTAAAAATGCAAGCAGTAGGACTGTGATGACGTGGCAGGCTGTACGGCAGCAGGTCTGCATAGGAACAACAGTTGCCTGGCTGGAATTAGCTCCAAACTGCGTGAAGAGGGCTGGAAATCAGGCGCCAACTGATGGAGACAGTAATGGACAGCTTTGGCTGAGATGTCCTCCGCGAACCGGATGTGGGTAGCAAGCTAAAACACCTGAAATCTGCAAAAATGAGATTTTGATGCAACGGAAGAAGAAGAGAAGTGGATGCCGAACCCACCACCGGTCTTTGCCTTCACTGGAGTGGAGGATCTTCGCTGCTAGGTGAGTAGATTCAGCTCTGATACTATGTCAAAAGATGACGTACCAGCGAGACAGTAGGGTTTGTGGGGAGGAACACGGAGTGAACTCGGCAAACATGCACAAGAGAAGAGAAGAGAGAAGAAACTCTGATGAATGGAAGGATGAAGTTCTGAATCATGGAGTGAATGTGATACAAGAGAACAAGGGTGCCGTAGCACAAGGAAGATGATGCTGATAGCCACGAACCACGAACCGCAATGTCCTCCTGAAGGGGTGTGAGGGTAGTGGAGAGGCTGGCGAGAAGAGGTGACAGACTGAATGAATCAGCCATGAGGAATGAATGAGAGAGTGGCCTATAAATAGGCATAGTCAGTCTAGGATGGCGCCCCTTTTTGGGGCTGCAAACCCTAAACGTAAAACGTAGAAACGTAAAAAATGCAAACTGCAGGTGAAGGGTTTCTCGACAGTTGACTTGTGCAGAAACGTGACGGACGGTGCTTGCAAGGCAGTTGACTTGTGCAGAAACGTGATTGGCAGGAGCTGATGGGTGAGTGAGCTGACGGACGGCGCTTGCAAGGCAATTGACTTGTGCAAAAACGTGACGGGCAGCAACTGACGGGTGACCAGCGAACAGGACGACTTCAGCAGGCGACTAGCGGGCGGCAGTTTGGCAGGCGTGACAGGTCATGGACCTAAATGGCCATTGACCCGAAATTCTTCTCCTTTTTTTTTCCAAAAATTTTGAGTTTGCTTTTATCTCCTCTCCTCCGGGTGTTCGCGCGCGTAAGCATAGTGTGCAAATCTGTGCAGGTTTAGCCTAGAAACTTGGGGCTTTTCTCGGATTTGCGGACCTTAATGTAGAACTAGACAATTTGACTCAGAAATTGCAAAGTTGGTGCACATTTGCTAGGGAATTTTGGGGCTTTTCACATTTTAGTGAAATTCTTTCGATTTCATTGAAATTAGTGCACATAGGACTTGGAAAATTTGGGGATTTATCTAGATTTGGTGCGAGCAAGACACAATAGTGACATCTGTCTTAGAAATTGCAGGAATTTGTGACATTTTGTCCCCGACATTTGGGGCTTTTCATGTACATGCAAAATTGGGCTGAAATTTACTCAATTTCTTGACATTGATGCACATTGGACCTCGTGCAATTTGGGGCTTTTGCAGTTTGGGCAAAAATTTGTGCACCATTTGGTCATTTTATGTACTTGCAGGGCTCAATTCCATGCAATTTGGACATCCAACACTTGGAAAGTTTAGGGGTTTTGCTGAAATTACTCTATTTTGGCAAAATTGGCCTGTTCTATGCATGACAGCGAAAATGCAGATGTGTGGTTGATGCTTTGAGCACAAAAATTTTGCAGTTTTTTTTTGACCGTGCGTGTCAAATTTTATGCCAGTGGGTACATGTACAACAGAAATTGCAGCTAAATTTTGGGATTTCTCATGTAATGTGATGTATATGCCCTTGGAACAGCTGTAATCAGTTGTGGAATGCTATAGCACATGGTTTGGTGCTTCTGAAAATTTAATTACAGATCTGAAATCTCTGCTTCTACGTGGTCATTTATTGCTGGTTGGTACTTGTTTGTACCTTGGTCACTTGTGTGACAGTTTGGGCCTGCATTCGCTGAATTTTTGGTCACATTTGGGTTGAAAATCATGGCTGGCAGCAATGACAGCAGTAATCTCATGCACATAAAGAAGCTTGAAGGAGCACATAACTTTGCAATTTGGCAAAACCAGTGCTACAATATCCTGTTGCAAAAGAAGCAAGCAAAGCCGATTAAAACCAAAGGAACAAAGCCCACAGACATGGAATAGGAAGATTGGGATGGGTTAAATGAGCTTGCATGCTCAACCATTGAGCTATCGATCTCTGATGCCTTGTTGTTTAATATTGAAGGTTTGGATTTTGCATATGCTATGTGGACTCAACTGGAAGAACTGTATGCACAGAAAAGTGCCGCAAGCAAAGTGTATTGGTTGAAAAAGCTTATGGATTTGCGTATGAAAGAGGGTACAACAATGTCTACTCACTTGAGTGAGTTTAACTCCATTTTCAGCCAGCTGGTTGCCTTGAAGTTTTTGATTGATGAAGAATTTAAGGCTACGTTCTTGCTTTGCACTCTTCGAGAGAGTTGGGATACATTTAGGACTGCTATGAGCAATTTCAATGCGATTCTTTTGTATGCTGATGTAGAGAGTGCTCTACTCATGGAACAAATGAATCGGCAGAACTTAGGAGATCGTCCAGGGCTACTAGACAACTTGATAGATTTGTTCTTGGTGCAAACAATGTGGCTGATTATGTCATGTTGATAGACTGTGGTGAATCGTCTTGCTTCAAGGAAGCAATGGATAGACAGGACGGCAAGAAATGATATAAAGCCATGTTGTCAGAGATGGAATTTCTTGAGAAAAATGGCACTTGGGACTTGGTGCAGTTGCCTAAAGAGCAAAAAACACTTCCATGTAAATGGGTTTACAAGATGCAGGTCACTTTTGGTTCCTCACCAAAGTACAAAGCAAGAATAGTTGCGAAGGGGTACAAGCAGGAACATGGAATTGACTTTGATGAGATTTTCTCTCCTGTAGTCAAGATGACTACATTGAGAATCATTTTGGGCTTAGATGTAGCTAAAGATATGGAGCTCATATAGATGGATGTAAAGACTGCATTCTTACATTGTGATCTGCATGAAGACATATATATGCATCAACTTCAAGGTTTTGTGGAAAAAGGGAAAGAGAAGATGATATATAAACTCAAAAGGAGCTTGTATGGACTGAAACAAGCACCAAGAGAATGGTATCATAAGTTTGATACATTCATGCAATCTCAAGGTTTCCATAGAAGTCAAGTGGATCACTACTTGTACACTAAGAAGGCAGGAGATGGCAGCCTGATTATCTTGGTTTTGTATGTTGATGACATGCTGATTGCTGGCAGGGACTCATGCCTTAAACTCACTGAATCAAAGTCTTCATAGCAGCTTTGACATGAAGGATCTTGGTGATGCAAATCACATTCTTGGCATGCGAATACTCAGAGATAGATCAAAAGGATTGCTCTATCTATCTCAACAACAGTATACCTCCAAGATTTTGCAGCATTTCAATAAAACAATTGGTGTTCCATTACCTTCATATGTGAAACTCAGTGCAGAGGACATCTCTACATCTGATGATGAGAAGGCTGAAATGGCCAAGATACCATATGCTTTAGTTGTTGGCAGTTTGATGTATGCTATGGTTGCTACACATCCTGACATTGCCTTTGTAGTGGGAGTGGTTAGCAGATACATGGTAAACCCTGGAAAAAAGCATTGGGAAGCAGTGAAAGGCATTATGAGATACCTCAAAGGCACAAAGGAGTTGTGCATCTGCTTTGGAAAGCATAGGTATCTGTTGTTGGCTTTACGGATGCAGACTATGTTGGTCATGCGGATTGTAGAAAGTCCACTTCTGGGTATGTGTTTACTTTCACAGGAGGAGCTGTCTCTTGGATCTCCAGACTACAAAAGTGTGTTGCATTGTCTACTACAAAGGCAGAGTATGTGGCTGCCACTGAGGCATGCAAGGAGGCTTTATGGCTTTCACGTTTGGTGGGAGAGCTTGGCATTACAGAGTTACTTGTTCTCCATTGTGATAGTCAGAGTGCTATCATGCTAGCACGGAATCCCGTCTTTCATGCGAAGACGAAGCAGGTGAAGTACTACTTCATTAGAGATATACTTGACAACAAGAGCATTGAGCTTGTCAAAGTGCATACAGATGATAATCTTGCAGACCTTCTCATGAAGGGTTTTCTAGTAGAGCGGTTTGCTTATTGCCAACAGATGATGGGAGTTGGATAGATATATGTAATTCAGCTTTGTACATACCTAGACTTAGCTGGTTCTTTTCTCCTCTTAAGGCACATTGCCTTTAGGTGGGAGGTTGTTGGGAATAAAGGCCCTCGTGCCTTTTAATGTGCTCGGGTGTGAACACACCCTTAGCACTTGTACTTACATATATATATATCTATCTAAAAACCTAAAGAGGTACACTTGTCATTGCATCCAAAAATCGTACACACTCTCTACTTTGCTCTCTCTTACTCTCTCTATCTCTCTGTGGGTAACGAACAATGACTGTCTCGATCTTCGTGCCTCTTGGTCACTATACCAATGAGATCTCTAGTGTCTACAGCCTTTGCAGTAGCCTATCTCATGGAATTGTATCAAAGGCTTTACGAAAATCCACAAACTAGTAGTAAAGTCTCTTTTTTCTCATTTGCACTTGCTCAATCATGCTCCTCAAGGTGAAAATGTGGTCTTGTGTAGAGAATCCTTGTTTGAAGCCAGCCAGTCCTATTGCTCTCAATCTCCCTCTCGTTGCATATGCAGTGAGCTTTGCCTCAATTGCTACTTCCTATATCCTTGTCAATGTGTTGCCCATGATGGTTCTGTAGTTATTAGGATTTAGGGAGGTCTCCAGAATTGTGGGTGGACATGATGGTATTCATAGTCCACTCATTTGGGAAGACTTCTGCTAGGGCCCTATTGAACATAAAAGTAAGGAGAGCCAAAATGTCAATTGCATAAATAGAGTGCTCATCTTGTATATGTGTGGGATCGGTTGATTGTCCATGCTATAGGCATTCTATTGTTCTCCTCACCATATCATGTGTGAAGGTGGATGTGGTGTGGTGAGGCACCGGTGGGTGAGGAATCAGTGGTTGGTGTGGTACATTGTATAGTCCCTCTGCATATAAGTGCCATGTCTTTGGGTCATTGATGGATGTGGGGTGGCGTGGCTCTCATAACTTGCGCTATGCTGTGGTTACATCTTTGCTTATGAACAAATGGTATAGATCCCAATATTATGCCTTCTCATATGCTCGTCAGTTATGACGAGTCAAGATCTGCATCTACTTGTGGGCCACACACACACACACACACACACACACACACACACACACAGAAGGTGAGAGAGTGTGCAATGGAGTGCGAGATCGAGGCGCGAGCTGCAGAGCTGAGAGTTAGAGAAAGTGAACGCAGAGATAGGTGTACCAGATCGTGATGGTACACAAAGAATAAAAGAATGTATTTATATGTTAGGGTACAATAAGGATGTGTTCACACCCGTATGACTATATATACATGGAGTCAAAGGGACTTTATATGTATTTATATGTTAGGGTACAATAAGGGTGTGTTCACACCCGTATGACTATATATACATGGAGTCAAAGGGACTTTACACCCAACAACCTCCCACTTAACGGCTCGAAGTGGTACCTTTAAGCTAAACAACTTTCACTAAACGAATGCAATGCTCATGTTGAGCCTTTACAAGACACTTAGTGAGAACATTTGCAAGGTTGTCTTGGGTTTTGACCTTAGTCAGTGTGACAAGACCATCATCCAAGACCTGTCGAATGAAGTGATACCGAATATCTATGTGTTTGGTACGTGTATGGAACATGGCATTCTTAGCTAGACATACTGCACTCTGGCTATCACAACCAAGCATTGGAGTATGTGAAGAAAGACCAAATCCTTGACCAGATGGACAAGCCAAATAGCTTCCTTAGAAGCTTCAGTGGCTGAAATATATTCAGCTTTTGTAGTACTCAGTGCCACAATTTTCTACAATCTCGAACCCCAAGAGATAGCCCCACCAGCCAAAGTAACAACATACGCACTGGTAGCTTTCCTAGTATCAAGATCTCCTGCCATGTCCGAATCACAAAATCCCTGTAACTCTAGTGTACCCTTTCCATAGCATATACACTTTTCTTGTGTACCTTTCAAGTATCTGAAGATACATTTCACTGCTTCCCAATGTGGCTTGCTAGGGTTAGACATGAATCTACTAACAACTCCCACTGTATGAGCAATGTCAGGGCGAGTTGCAACCATGGCATACATCAAAGATCCATAAGCTGATGCATAAGGTATACCCTTCATGGCACTAGTAGTTGCATCATCCTTAGGGCAATCAGATTTGGTAAGCTTTGTATGTGGCGGTAAAGGCACATCAAGAGGCTTAGCATCAGCCATATTAAACCTGTCAAGTACTTTGCTGATGTACTTGTCCTGTGAGAGAAATAACAAACGCTGACCTGTGTCTCTTTTAATGCACATGTCCAAAATGTGTTCAGTTGCTCCCAAATCTTTCATGGAGAAGGCTGAACTCAGTTGCCTTTTAAGAGCATTTGAAGTACTCTTATGCTGTCCTGCAATCAACATGTCATCCACATATAAAACCAGCACAATAAGGCTTCCATCATCAGCCTTTTTAGTGTATAAGCAGTGATTTGCATGACTGCGTTTAAATCCATGGCTGAACATAAAGGTATCAAATTTTTTGTACCATTGTCTAGGGGCTTGTTTCAGCCCATATAAGTTGCGTTTCAGCTTACAAACCAAATGCTCTTTCTTAGAATAACAAATCCTTCTGGCTGCTTCATGTACAACTCTTCATCCAAGTCACCATGAAGAAAAGCAATCTTTACATCCATTTGATCCAACTCTAAATCCAAGAATGCAGTGAGAGCAAACAAAACATGGAGCGTAGTCATCTTCACCAATGGTGAAAAGACCTCCTGGAAGTCTATGCCTTCCTTCTGTGTATAGCCCTTAGCAACCAACCATGCTTTGTACTTGGGCTTCCCATCAATACATTTCACTTTGTAAACCCATTTATTAGGAATAGCTTTCCTATCCTTGGGCAAAGGTACAAGCTCCCATGTGTTATTTGCATATAGAGATTTCATCTCTTCCTGCATAGCAAGTACCCACTTTCTCTTGTTTTCACATGACTATGCCTCTTTAAATGTTAGAGGCTCACTCTCATCAGTCAACAAAATGCAATCCAAATATGGCTGAAACCTCTGTGGCTGCCTTCTGACACGTGTAGACCTTCTTATCCAATGATTTGTATTATCAGGTAGTGGGCTTACATCCTGAGGAATTTGCACACCATCACCAGGTGGCTGATTTTCAGCATTTTCTTGCTGCTGTAATCTGTTTTCAACATATTCTTCTTGCTGTTCTATTTCATCTTTTGCATCTATTTGCTGTCCATGATCTTCTGGGTGTAGCACAATAGGTTGCTGCTCATTTTCAGCATCAAAAGGGATAGAACTTTCAGCCAATGGCTACTGAATGGGTGGCTGTTCATGCTGAAATTTGACCTTGTTTTTGTCCATATCACCATGTGTAGCATTTTTCAGCAACTTTGCCTCATTAAATACGTCTCGGTTGCATACTATCTTCCTGCCTTGAGGAAGCCAAACTCTATAACCCATCTCTTCCTCATCTTCATATCCCATGAAGATGCCCTTGATGGATTTCATGTCTAGTTTGGTCCTCTATTCTACAGATACATGCACAAAGGCATCACAACCAAAGATACGCAAATGGTCAGATGAAGCAGGTTTGCTAGACCAAGCCTCTTCAGGAATGCCATTTTCCAATGCACGATTGGGAGAGCGATTGCATACATGAACTACAGTTTTAAGAGCCTCTCCCCAAAGCTGCTGCGGGAGTTTAGCTGTTGATAGCATGTATCTGACTCTCTCACAAAGTGTGCGATTATATCTTTTAGCCATGCCGTTTAATGTAGGATTTTAAGGGGCTGTCAACTCTCTCTTAATGCCATGCATCTCACAAAACTTGTTAAATTCATTTGAGACATACTTACCCCTATTATTTGTTTTTATGGCTTTCGACTTAAGCCCTTTCTGTGTGGTAACAAATGCATGAAACTTTTTAAAAGCATCCAATACTTCCTTTTTGCTCTTAAGTATATAGACCCATGACTTTCTATTGAAATCATCAATGAAAGTAACAAAGTACCGTGCATCCCCATACGAATTAACAGGTATAGTGCACACATCAAAGTGTACCAAGTCAAGAGCATTAGACTTCTTAATGACACTAGAGTAATAAGGAGGCTTCACATGTTTTCCATGTAAGCAATCATTACAAAATTCAAGGCCAGAGCCGTTTACATCAAATCTTCCTAAAGAGGAGAGAACCTGAAGGCCTTTTTGGCTCATATGACTAAGTCTTTTATGCCAAAGCTCCATCTGTGAATGGACTTCAGCAACAGCCAAGAACTTGCCATGTAATGCTTTACAATGCAAGTAATATAAAGTTCCCCTTTTGCTGCCTTTAACAATCAACATAGAGCCCTTATGGACCTTCCAAGATCCACTACCAAAGGTAGTAAAATACCCTTTAGCATCAAGCTACCCAATTGCTAGCAGACTTTTCTTTATGCCAGGTACAAATTTGACATTCTGCAAAATCAACTCTTGGCCATTTTCAAGGGCCAAGTGAATGGCGCCAACACCCTCTATCTCATATGTATAGTTATTACCCAAGTAAACCTTGCCTAGGCAACCTGTAGTGTATTCAAAAAATGACCCCAAAGAGGGGGTAACATGAAAAGAGGCACCACTGTCCACTATCCATGATTATGAGACAGCCCATCATGAGCTGAAAGTAAGGCATCAATTACCTTCTTTTTGGTGATGTGCATATCACCTGCTGCTACCATAATATTTGCATCATTACATGAGGCTACAACAAGTATTTCTTCAGTGTTAGGAAGCTCTTCAATGACCACACTAGATGTAATATTTGCCTTTGCAACTTCTTTTGAGGAAGAGCTGTCATCATATTTCTTATCATCCTTATTTTTCTTACCATGCTGTTTCTCTCTTTCTTGCTCTTTCTTGAAGTACCGACAATCAGGCTTTTTATGCTCTTTACGCCCACACTGATAGCATGTGACATCCTACTGTTTGCCCTTACTTTTGCTTTTGCTTTTCCCTTTACTGGTTGCGTTACTCCTCTTTTCAGATCTGCCTCTTACATGGTAAGCCGAGTCACTGCTTTCACTACTAGACTTTCTTCTAATTTTTTCATTTAGGATTGAACCTCTAACACCATCAAAAGTCAAAGCGGGGTTGTTGCTAAGTGATACAACCAAAGATTCCCAGCTGTCAGGCAAAGTCATCAATAAGAAAATAACTTTCAATTTATCATCGAAAGCTGCCAAACTAGAGTCCTGCAACTAACTCAAAACCCCTGTGAAAGCACTCAAATGCTCAGATGCTGACTTAGACTCATCCAACTCCATGCTCACAAGTTTACGCATAAGATGCACTTGATTCACATGAGTTGTATGAAACAGGAGTTGTATTTTCATAAGTGTCATTAAGCTTTTTCCATATAGCATAACTTGTATCAAGACGCTTGATGCTTGTAAGTACATCATCAGACACTGCCATCTTAATGTGTGCAATGGCCTTCTTGTTAAGTCTTGCCCAATCCACATCTATCATAGCTGCAAGCTTAGTCTTCAAGAGAGCATCTTCACAGTCCTTGAGAAACAAAATGCCTTGCATCCTATCCTTCCACAAGTCAAAGCCAGTGCCATCAAACCTCTTGATTTCAATGAGGGATTTAGTGGCACTGCTGCTAGAAGCATTTGCAGCCATTTTTCAGCAATACACCAGAAATTCTATGCTGCAATTTATGACAGCAAAAATGAGCTGAATATTCAGCTGATTTCAGCCCAAATTTTCAGCAAATAATAGCAAGATTCAGTCCAGGTATATGTACAGCAGTAGAACGAATGACTTTCAGCAGCATGACTGCAATTTCAGCATACATTAAATGCATACATCACTTCCAGGTAACTCCCACTTCAGCAATATCACCAAAAATACATTTGCAACAATCCCAAATCTGCAAATGATCACTAAGACTGTTGCAACATGAATAATCAGCAATACATCAACTCAATGGGAGTATACCTATGTGCTTGTATCAACTTCTAATACACAAAACACCAAGAAATCTTAGCAATTTCTCCAAAATCACACAAGTGGGAGATAAAAATGCTCAAATCACTCTGCTTATGGCAGCAAGATTGCTTCGGCAATATTCCCAAAGTGCATTTTACGCATCAACTTTGCCAAAATCCACAGATTTCAGCAAAAGCCCCAAAATTTCACTATCAAATCTGCCCCAATTGCATTAACACATGTTTCTGAGAGCATAAAACAGACAAATTTAGCAAAATTCCACAAAATTTTACAAAAGCCCCAAAATTTCCGGGTCCAAGTGTGCACAAATGTCAGCCAATCTAACTCAACTGAACAAAATTTCACCAATAGAGCAAACGTCCCAAATTTTATGGGTCCAATGTTGAGAGATTTCACTCAAATGAGCAAAATTTCAAATCCCCAATTCAAACGTCACAATGTTTGCAATTTTTGACGTAGATGCCTCAATTATGCATGAACAACACTCAATCTGAAAAGCCCCAAATTTTCGGACCTAAATCTGTACAAATTTGTGCACTATGCTTGTGTGTGTGAACACCCGGAAGAGAGCAAATGAAATAACCTAAAATTTCTGATAAAAAAATGGGGTCGTTGACTTGCCCGGCCGTCCAGCCCCGCGTGCCAAACGTGCGACTCGTCAATTGCGTGGCCTAGAACCCCACCGACGCTTGTTGCCCGTTTGTCGACTAGGCTTGTTTCCTGTCGATTGTCACGAAGCTGTCGCTGGTCACTCAGCAATCTCGTCGACTACCTGCGTCACGACTATCTGCTCTTGCCTGTGTTGGTTGTTAGTCCACCCTTGCTTGGTCGCCCAACTGCTCGCTCAACCTGCACGCCATACGTTTTGCTGCGTTTGCCTGTTGCCCAATGGTCACACACTCAGCAGCTTGCCAATCACCCTGACTGGTGCTTGACTGACCTTCTGCTTCCTCAAGTTGTTCACGAGCTGCCTTTGATCTCGGGAAGCGTGCACTCTGTCCTTTGATACCACTTTGAAGGGGACAGAGTGCACAATGGAGTGCGAGATCAGGGCGCAAGCAGCAGAGCTGAGAGTTAGAGAAAGTGAACACAGAGATAGGTGTACCAGATGGTGATGGTACACAAAGAATAAAATAATGTATTTATATGTTAGGGTACAGTAAGGGTGTGTTCACACCCGTATGACTATATATACACGGAGACGAAGGGACTTTACACCCAAGACACACATACAGAGAACGAACACAAGACAATGAGTCGGAGTGGGCAGCAGTCCCACACTCAAAAGATGCAAGTATCCTAATGATAGTGTGACGAGGATGTGAAATTCTATTGCTTTGCTTAGCATTTGATTAAAAGTTAATCAAATGTGCAAATGTGACTTGCACATGTAAGGTGCACGTCAATTATTTCATAGTGTGGGACCTAGGACCCCAAGACCTAGTTAGTGGCAAAGGCAAAAGTTGCAATAAGTCATGCGTGATAGGTACTAGGTGGTACTTGGTGTTAGATTTGGGCCTAGACCAATTTATTGGCCACTAATATGAGTGGTGAAAATTTAGGCATAAGACCCTGTATCAACTCAACTATGGCAATGGTGTTTTTGCTCTCTAAGAGCAAATTGTCTCTCATATGAGAACTAACGGGGGTAAGGTTGGGGTTGCTGCCCCTAAACAAGTTCCCGAAAGCTTTGGGAAAGCTTATCACATAACCAAGTGTTAAGGTTAAACCCATTGACATGAGTCTTATCCATAAATGCATGGTTGGTTGATGCAAATGGATGGATGGCCTGTGAAATCAGCTTGCCTTCTTGGTAAGGGTGTTGATTGACCTGATTTAAATCAAATTACAGCAAGCATAAAATATACCAAATTGGAAATGCACACTTTACCATTTAATCTTTGGTAGCTGACACCCAATTGGCTCTAACAACTGGCACTTCTTGCAGTATTTCTTTATCTCTTCCCCCTACTATTTAGGCGATTTGTCGTTGGTGGCTTTCAGCTTGTGTGTACTCGATTGCTGCCTGCGTTTTCAAACAAGCAACCTGCGCCTAGATTCCAGCTTGCAACTGTCAGTTTGCTGCATTAAATGCTCAACCAGCCTGCATGTTTGGTTTTCTGTCCCTAACCATGGCTAGCGATTGCCGATTTTTTGTACAGGCCGTTTTTACGGTTTTTGGCAGTATTGCCCTTTGTTTCTGATCAGATTTTTGGTTGCACTACATGTGAACTCTCATCTTGTGAAGTCTTTGCTATTGGTTTGGTTGCATTTCCTCTCTGTATATTCTCTATCCTCTCTCTTCTCTTCTTTTCCTCTTCTAATGGCTTCTCTGCGCACTTCTATAGATGATAAGTTACATGGACCTGGATATCTTACAAGAAGTGTTGTGATGAAAGCATGGTTTGTGCAAAAGCAGATTTGGTACATTGTGAGGAAAGCCTGGTTTGTGCAAAAGCAGATTTGGTACATTGTATGTGGAGCTATTCCTTGGCCTCAGTGTCCTTTTCCTCTTCCTGAACATTTTGAAGAGGACAATCATGAGGAAGCTTTGCTTACATGGGATTCGGACAAGACACATGCCTGTTCTGCACTGCTTCAGTGTATTTTTAAAGTTCTACCAATAGTTACCTCTTGTAGGACATAATCTCGAAGTATGGTCAAAGCTTCAGATGTTGTATGAGGCACCTTTTCCCATGCATGCTGTGATCCTTTATGGATAGCTTTAGTAGATGACTTTTGAGCCGAAGGAAACCATTTAGTCTTTTTTGCTCCGTGTTACACAGGTACAGGACTATCTTCGACACATGTAATTTGCCCTTCTAGAGGCATATCTAGTGTGAATGATACTTTACAAGTTTCCCCCAGAGTTTAACAGCTTCGGAGAGGGGTGACAGGAAGAAGTTGAAGGCCCAGTGTTATCATTGTGGTAAGAAGGGACTGCAAGGAGTTAGCAACCTCATAGAAGAAGAAGGAGAAGAATAATAAGTAGGATGTGGACTCCTCTTATGAGTCCTCTTCCTTAATCTTTGACTCCTATCCTTTAGCCAAGGGAAAGTCCAAGGTGAGGTAGGGATCCACTTCTCCAGACTGAGAGAAGGGCTTGATTGCCCCTTCCTTTACTGCTTTCTAGTCTACGAGATGTGGTCATCCCTCACGACTCTCTAGTGCTAGAGAGGGAGTGTGAGAGGGTGATGAGATGGGGCAATTGAGCCTCATCTATATAGGTATATAAGTGCATAGGTTCCAGAGAGGGGCGTCCTTGACACATTGACCCAAGTTTGGCAGGATCAAATTTTGGAGCTGGGATTGATATCTAGGTTCATGATGAGCTGGTTATTTAATAGAGAATAAATTGGCTCCTGGTCCGCCAAGCTCACACATTGGCCGTCTTGGTCAAAGGCGGGGAATCCATGGTCACATATGTCTAGAGGCATTTTTGATAGGATGGTCTTATATGCTACAGGCAAGACATTGTTGGCGGATGGAAAGATCTGGTATGACTTTTCTCCATTTTAGGAGTTCGTACGATTGACATCTACATCATGTTCTCTCCACACCTTGTTGGTGGGTTGATCACCTAGTACTTGGGTATCCATGGTTCTACTCTGGTGGTTCTTTGTTGTTTGGACTATGATTAGCCTTTATCGTTGTATCATTGTATTGTATCAGATCACCCATAATCCGAGAGAGGGTGTTAGCAGTCCGGACAGCGTATGTGTGAGTTTGCCGGGCATGACTGTGTTATTTAGGCATTTTATTATGGTTATTATGATGCTTATTTGGGGCATTTTATGCTGGCTGGTTGGCTGGCCAGACTGCCCCTATTTGGGCATTATATTCTTCTTTATATGCCCAGCTCCCTCCTCATTGAGTCACATCATCACCTACAGGTTCTGTGGAGAGAGGGAGCCAGAGCCAGTGCCTTGGAGCAAGAAACTCACTATTGTAAGACGATACTTTGAACTTAACCAACTCGATCAATTATCACCATGAGAGAGAGAGAGAGAGAGAGAGAGAGAGAGAGAGAGAGAGAGAGGAGTTGGCACCATATTGAGAGGAAATCGGCCCCTTCCACTTTACAGGAATTTATTGAAACATACCATAGGCACCGAGTGCTTGAACCATATACAAAAGGGCTAATATGTTGCAATTCTGAAAATTAGGGTTTTGAAATCCTAATTTCTGCAAACTTCCAATAATAAGTTGATTTTCTTTTTTAGTGTTTGGTTTAGACTAAGTCGAAAGTATTTTTTGGATGATAGATAAATAAGAGAAAACAAAGCATGTGGTTGAAATTCTAGTATGAGAGCTTATTTCAAATGAAGAGAGAGACCTCCAATATATAGATATGGGCTTAGGTGCTCAAAAATGAAAAGTAGAGGTTATAAATGACAAGTGTAGGAAAATTTGTTTCATCAAAATGACATGCTCTATTCTGGATGCTATATGTCACTTTCTAGAGAAAAAAGCTTCTAAACCTTCTACTCAAAATATCTCAAATGGTTAAGAATTAGAGATAGTTGCTAAAGACAAAGTTGTTCTTTGCAAAATTTCGGAGCCTTTAATGCGAGCAAAATTTCCATTTTAGTAACTTCCAAAATTAGTAACCTTCTAAATTTTAGGAGTCATCAAATTTGGATTCTGGAGAGCTTAATTATATAGGTTTATTGGTTCATGGTTTGTTTCTTGGCTTCTAGTCAATGTGACTATCTGAATGTAAAAGTTTTAGTCATCTAAGATTTTTGGTCAATTTGATTGCTCAACTAAATTTTTAATTTCTCTTGGGCATCTTGTTAATGATGACCCAAGTATAATTATAGGGCATTCTAGCCATTGGCCACTCTTAAATAGAACGATGAACATTTAATCATATTTTGAAACACTCAAATAATGCAAGTTGCCTTTCAAAACACTTGAGCATCAAATTAATTTGAATCATTGAGCCAATATGTCTTGGTAGCAATTGATATACAAAAGGTCAGTTACAATTGGGGTTACTAAGGTCTCACTGTCTGGGAAAATAAGGTGGGGCTTGAGACGTGTGGATGGGATACCTGTGCGTACAAGTCCCTATGGATGGTTGGGTTAGGGGGATAAATCCCCATCATTCGTGCATCTCCACCACCTAGATGTACAAAAGTAGAGGATCTAAAGGGATAAGATGTATCTATATTTGAAGCTCCCCCTAGTGTGGTGTGTGGTTGGGCGGGACTAGAAATTGTGGTGTAAATGGAAGTTTATTTTTAGGATATTGAAAATTTGATGATGATGTTTGAAATGATGATGCACCAACTTTATTTTCACTTTAAGAATAAAATTTGGAGGAGGAAAATTTAAGTTTTTCTGATTCGCACCTCCTTTTGTGTTTATAAAAAAGTATTTGTCCTCTTTAAGCCTTAGACTACTATGAATTGAGTAAAGAGTATCTTCTTGAATATCACCATTAACTTGCAAGGAAGTAGAAACATAAGCAATGGAAATAAAAGTAAACACTTGTGAATAAAGGTTTGTACTTTATGTTTGTCTTTGCAATAGGGCAAGTCACATCTGGAGTTTTTGTCCTTACTATGGAATCGGTAGATCTGTTTGCAGAATCTAAAGGTGAATAAATAATGTTATCTTCCAGTTGTTGACTTGATGCACGAGAATCAAATCATACTCGGTCCATGAGATCTCATATTGTTTGTCAAAATATGCGATGATGCAGAGAGATAGTAGGGTTTGTGGGGAGAAACATAGTGTATATGGCAAACACTGAGAGAGAAGAGAAACTTAGAAACACGAGAACAAGATGATGAAGCATTGAATCATACTATGAGAAGGAAAGTTGATACAATAGAGCTGAAGCTTAAAAGATCATTGCATTGTTCTATCTGAATCAGGCGGTAGCACTTGTGGGGAAGTTTGCATAGTGAAGGGAGCGAAATGCAATCCTTTGGGCAGTGGGCTATTGAAGTAACCACTGGAAGGTGAAGGACAGCCGTGGAGGGAGCGAAGCTCAATCCTTTGATGCCATCAGGATGATGACCGAAACAAAAAATAATTAAAGAGACCTAAACATGATTAAAGCGTTCGGACCTTAAACGCCATTAATTATGTTGATTATTTACTTGAATATTATCGTGAATATAATGACTTTAAGCATCAAAGTTTATGTGGCAGCCCCTTTTTCAACATACAATGAGTCATTTCCATGAGAGTGCGATTCTTCCTTTCAGCAACTCCATTTTGCTCAAGAGTCATTCTAACAGTGGCTTGATGCATAATGCCATGATCTAACGAATATGTCTCAAATGCACAAGACATGTATTTCCCCTCCTCTATCTGTGCGACATGTCTATACTTTCAAACCATTTTCAACCTTAAGATTTGCGTCCAGATTTTTACAATGCATGAATACATCAGATTTAACCTTTAGCCCATACACCCATGTATACCTAGAGTAGTCATCAATAAATGTAACAAAGGAAAGATGATCCCAAGCTTATGTGTCCTCATGGAATCACAAACATCAAAGTGAAAAAGCTGCTCTTTTCAAACAGCATGAACAGCATCAAAGGACTGCGGTTTGCTCCCTTGACAGCTGGCTTTCACCTTCCAATGATTACTTCGATAACCCATTGCTCAGAGGATTGCATTTCACTCCCTTTGCTGTGCAGATTTCCCATAGGTGCTGCAGCTTGATTCATATAGGACAGTGTAGTTATCTTTTGAGCTTCGACTCTGTTGTATTAGCTTTTCTTCTCAAAGCATGATTTAGTGCATCATTACCACATTCTTCTTGTGTTTTTGAGTTTCTCTTCTCTCTTAGTATTTGTTATACACACACTGTTTTTCTCCCTGCAAACCCGATTGTCTCTCTACATTGTCACTGATTTTGATAGGGTATCAGAGTATACCTGCTATTTTTGACATGGTATCAGAGTGCAGGAACTTAGAGAGCTAAAGACTCTGTTCATTAGAGAAAGCAAAGATAGGTTGTGGGTTCAATATCATCTACTAATTTTCCCCTTCATTTCCACTGGATCACCATAGCTAAAGACCCTGTTCATTAGAGAACACAAAGATAGGTTGCGGGTTCAATATCATCTACTAATTTTCCCCTTCATTTCCGTTGGATCACCAAAAGAGAGAGATACCTTTCTCTTCCTCTCCCACCCCTCCTCCCTTTTATAGGTTGACATTCCGATGCTATGGCTTCTCCACAGGTAGATGGATAGGACCACTGGGTGCTCCTCTTCCGGCATCACTAGCACCCCACGAATGCTTGCTGCAATGGACCTTTGCTCCCTATCCCATTGGAGTATATGCGTCTACCCTTAGGCACTCGTACTCTTTATAGAGGATTTGCATGGAAGTTGAAGCCATTGTTAGCCAAAACACATGCTATAATAATGATTGAAAAATTCTTTTCTGCAATTGGTTTGATGGTAATGTTGTTATTGAACCAGATCTTCAAAAGTCTAAGGATGGCAATTGTGTCCCCAAAAAGCCATCTATTGGGAGTGAAGGCTAGAAGGTTCCTAGGCTTTCATGGGAGACTTGATAAGATAAACTCTAGGAATGGTGGCTCAACTATTAGATATAATCAATGAAGGTCTCTACATAACACACTTAAAAATCATGTTGATAATGAACAAGCTTGGAATAGAAAAGCCAATGTTTGGGAAACACTAGATAAACTAGATAAAGTATTCTTCTATTGTGATAAAACTAAATGGAATGATTCTTACAACTCTGTTCAGTCATTCTTCACCACCTTCTTTAGTCACCACCACCACTTTCCTTCTCTCACCAGCCCCTTCCCCTGCTTCCATACCCCTTTAGAAGGACATTGCAGCTCATGGCTTGTGGCTGCCTTCACCCTTTCTCTTTTGCTTCAGGCTCCTTGTTCCATCATCAGGCCTTGTGTTTGGAGCATTTTCCACTTGACCTCACCATCCTTTCCTTGGTGTCAACACCCTTCTCCTTCGAGCTCCACCTTCACTTGCATTTTTTAGTTAGGAGGTCTTCTCCTTGCTTGGCATCATCATCTCCATCTTGGCTTCAGCATCCTAGCCTTTAGCAACAGCCTACATCATTGAGCGTTAGTGATTTCATCACTCATCTATCACAGGGGCTGTTGGGACTTGTGTTTTTGTAGCCTCGCTCCTCCTCCATCACTTCACTCATTTGTCACACAAGCTGCTGGGACTTGCATTTTGGCAGCCTGGCTCATCCTCCATCATCTGGTGTCATCATTATCCACTTGGTGTTAGCATTTGGGCTGCTCTCTCTGCGTTTGAAAGCTCCGATACACTGGGATTTGCATTTTGCTGCCCATGTCACTCCCTAACATTAGAGGACTGCGGTTTGCTCCCTCGAGAGTTGGTGATCATCTTCCAAATCTCCGACAACATCAAAGGACTGTGGTCCATTGCTCCCTTGGACAGCTGTCTTTCACCTTCCAGTGATTACTTCGATAGCCCACTACCCGGAGGACTGTGTTTTGCTCCCTTCACTGTGCAGATTTCCCATAGGTGCTGCAGCCTGATTCATATAGGACAGTGCAGTTATCTTTTGAGCTTCGGCTCTATTGTATCAGCTTTTCTTCTCATAGCATGATTCATGCATCGTCACCGTGTTCTTCTTGTGTTTCTGAGTTTCTCTTCTCTCTCAGTGTTTGCCGTACACACTCAATGTTTCTCGCTGCAAACCCTACTGTCTCTTTGCATTGTTAGTGATTTTGGCATGGTATGAGAGCATACCTATTATTTTTGACAGTGAGGCTATAGGGTCGGAACATATCTCTACTTCAAAGATGCAGACAGAGTTCATTCACACACTCAGATGTGGATGGGAGAGATTGCATGAGCAAGAGGTTAGAGGCCTGTCTATATACCTGGAGTATAGCAAAAGTTTTCATATAGGGAGTCTATGTGCTTTAGGAGTTTAGCACCTCTTTTCATTGAGGGACTCCTCTTAGGAATTTGGCATTATAGGCCACTAGAGTGGACTAATCGTAACCACACACCCCCATCCCCCACCACCCAACAAACTTTTAAATTTTATGTACATTGCACTTTTTAGATTTTATTGATAATTTTCATAGAGGTGCCTTTTAAAATGGGTTATCTTCTCAGTTTAAAAAAGTAATTCTCTTTATTTGTGAAGTCTGAATCTTCACCTACTAATCACCTATGCTTTACTGCAGCATCAGAAATAAAAGAGAGTTTATGGCTTGCTCCAACTTTAAGCAAGAGATGGGGGGAACTGTTTTTCCTGGCATACACTCCCTTTTGGCTAACATTATGCCTTGGCATTGTTGTACCATACCGCCTATATGAGGTTTGCAACATTCTTCTTGCTTTTAATCATTTTTGTCCTGAATTAGAATGAGGCGTTGATCTACAATTTATTTGTGCAATCTAGAGGTTTGCAGAGCTGGAATACTTGATCATTGGCCTTATCTCAGCATTACCTTCATTTATTTTACCATTTTTCTTAGTTGGAAAGGTATGTAAACATAAAACTTCTATTCACCCTTTTAGTATGTGACATTAGTCATTCACTGAGCACAATATGATTGTTTTTATACCCAATGACCCATGTTTTTTGTTATATTTGTTAGTTTAGCAACTTATCATAACAGGATATTGTCTCTCCCATTAGACTTGATAATGCATATTTGCTTTTGGTCTTTGTTTTTACCCATCACAATGTGATGCATAACTAGGATAAATATCACATACTTTCTCAGATGTCAAGTTCAGGTCATGCATGAGTTGCTACAACACATGGCTGGTTGAAATATGATAGACCCACTTAAAGCTGACCAACTATCAGTGTAGGTGAGGTACTGAGCTTGCCCATGTGCTCAATTAATCCACAGTATAGCACAGCTGAACATGTTACATTTCTGCATAAGACTGTTGGATCCAAGAGATGACAAAAAAAAATAAATGCTAGAAGGGTTTGAGTCTTGAAGGATGGAGAAAGACAGGTGCATACTTTTTTGATAATGTGGAGAAAGGAGAATGACTGTATACTAGGCCCTTGTTTATAAGGCCAAGATCATAACTATTAGCTTGAGGTTTATTTAATGCACCAAACTGTCCTCGTATTGTTTCAGATATAGTCCAAGAATGGTGCGAGATATAGTCCACGGCTATAAGGGGGCTGTTTCAGGTATAGTCCAAGGCCATAAGGCGCCCACTCACACACAAATAATAAACATGGGGAGAGATGAATATGTACAATGCAACTGATCAACTTGTAGTACAATTGATGTGTGTGTACAAGGCAATGATGTAACATTGCTTGAGGTGCATCAAATGTTTAATGCACCAAAATGTGTTTGTATTATGTAAGATAGTCCAAGTACTGTGTGAGATACTGTCTGAGGCTATAAGGTGTCCACTCACAGTCTACTTACACTTCAAATCAGGAGAGAAACGAATGTGAGCAATGAAGTGCACAACTGACTGACTGATAGTACAATTGATATGTGTGACACAAGTGATTGATATAAGTAGGTAATGGCGAAAAGCTGCTTGAGGTGCATCAAACGTGCATGAAAGTGTGTAAAGCTGTGGTGTACTTAGGACAAAAGATGGGCATGCCCAAAATGGAGCTGGACACAATCTCAGCACCCCCTGACAATGACATTTTGGGAACAAAACGAAGATGGGCCAATTCAAATGAAGCTATAGGGATACGTCTGAGAGTATAAAAAGGAATGAGGTGTAAGGAACAGCCTCCTCTAGTATGAGAATTGTTCACTGAAGAATGCAGCACAAAAGGAGAGAGGATAAGCACCCCCTTTCAAAAGGTGTGGTAGGTGTGTGCAATGTCAAATTGACATTGAAGAAACTCAAAGCTGGTCCTCAAATCTGGAAACTGAAAACGTAGCTCTATATTGATCTGGATCTTCAACTCTCCTTAACTTTGGTAACTTTGTCAGAAAGGAAAAGTAGTGGCCCTCTATAATGTCTGGAAAATCAAGCTTGGCTATGTTTGGAAATTCTACAGAATGATTGGAAAATAATGCGCCAAAACCGTGGTACCACTGTATGGGACTCAGATGGCCTTCTTATGGACTTGGAAGCAGACGGCTCCTTTGAGAAGTGCCCTTTTGGATGGAAATGACCTCTTTTGGAGGTGCGAATGTCTCCTTGTGAGATCAAATTGCCGTCTTGACAAACCATCCTTTTGAAATCCTATAAACTTGTAGTATCATCTGAGCGCCCTATGAAAATCTCCCTGCTGTGAATCTCCCTCCTGTGAGACTGCAGTATCCCCTCAAAGTACTAATCCTTCAATCTCTGCAGTCTTTGAACCAAGAAATACATTCTCCATACCTTGCAGGAGGTGGTCAGAATGAGGCAACACAGAAGTGAAGGAACAAGATTGATGAGCATAGAGACAAAACATCAACATGAAGTATAAGTGCAAATAACACAAGGTACACGAACTGGAATCGATTAGTGTGCAACCTAACAAAGAGACAATAGCCATAGTGAAGAGGAGCAACAAGTGTAGCCTCCAATCCATGCTAAGGACAACAGCTCTCGTGTTCAAGGTCTTCACAATTAAGAGCCAAAATACAAGTGTAGAAGCGTGGAGCCAGGGATAGGTTTATAGAGGCCAAGCTCAAGTGAGCACTTGAGGAGGGCCTAGGATAGGTTTATTTAGGCAAAATTCAAGTGAGCACCAATTTGAACACAGAGGAGGGGCTAACAAGGCTCCGAACACACTCTCTAAACTCAAAGATGATCAGCAATGGGAAAGATAGGAAACAAGATGCACCATGGCGCATGGCTGGAAGGTCTGCTGCCATGGCACCTTGGTGGCTTGTGGCTTGACATTGCAAAATCACAGCCTTTCTAAGATCTAATAATAGCACAGGCAGAGATTGTTGGGTGCTGATTGCTGTCCTGTTGCCCTGGCTCTCCATTCTAGAAGATAACATTGGAAAACTGGTAAATGCTAAGGTTGCAGCAGGTTTGATGTTGAAAACTGCTCTGATACCAAGGGTCACCTGCTGCCCACATGAGCATGCCATGAACTGGTTGAGATGACTTAGTGGTTGCATGGCAAGGGAAGAGGCTAAGAGAGTGGAAAGAAAAGGTTGATGGCCAAATTTATTGATATTGATCTGGAACCACTCACATGTGCAACTATGTAAGTGCCTGATATAGGTGACTAAATTATTGATTTTGAGAACTCATTGACCGACCGAGGACCAAGAGTAGTAATGCTCTTGAGAGTTTTTGTATTTAACACCTTGTAAGACAAAGGATTGAAGTAGTTTTACAAGTTTCCCAAATCCTTATAACCAACATTTTGATTTAAAATCACTGTCTACAGCCATTTGGATGTCCAAAACTTTGAAGTTTGGCCAAACCAATAGTCCATGAACCTTTCTTACGAGACTTTTGCTCCTGTGATTGTTGGAACTGTTTGGTGATGATAATGAGAAGAAGATGATAAAGATGAAGAGGAAAAATAAGAAAAATGGGCTGGAAAAGGAAGAATGAAGAAGTCAAAGGAGAAGGGGGAGGGCGAGGAGTAGGAGTACATATGCACCATGTGTGGATGTCATGAATCAGCAGTCCCTTTTACCTATACAAGACACAGATGTATGACTTTTTGGCCAGTCATTGTGCAGACGTAGTCAGCCTAATAAGCTGCGTTATTTTGTGCAACCAGTTTCTCAGCTTGCAATGAAACTAAGATGCCTAGCCTCAGAATTGGGCTTCTTCATGATAACCCTTTGCAACTTCCTCTCATTTCCTGTTTCCACCTCATTTACTTCTTATGTTTATTGCTTCCTCAAGTCTGTAAATTTGTCCCTGTTTCTTCTATACTTTAACTCTGACTTCTGGCTCTTCATTTCCAGGGGGATGTTGGCAAGCAATGGTGGAAACGTTATTGGTTAAAAGTAAGCAATTGAAAACCCAAAACTTGTATACACTTGAGCAATACATTGGATGTCTTAACCTTGACTATGAGTATTGTGTGTGACAGGCCTCATTGTGGATCATTATATTTAGTTATGTGGGAAACTTCTTCTGGACACACTACTTTTTCACTGTCCTGGGAGCCAACTACACTTTTCCATCTTACAAGTTCAACAATGTACCAATTCTAAGCATTAATATTTACTCTTTTTTTCTAGATGCTGTTGTTATGTACTAGTTATTAGTTTTCCCATTTCTTGAGTAGCAAGTCCATACAATGCAACAAACAATCTATTGCTGTAAACATGCTATGTGCTTTCTCTCAAGTAGTCTCATGGGTAACTCTACTTATTCGAAGTAGATTTTTTCTACCATATTTTTTCTACCATGTGAGGATACCTGAAACCAGCCTTCCTTCAAGGAGGGGTGGTAATAACCTGATTATAACTTAATTACAGCAAGCAATAATTAATGAAATGCTGAAACACAAACATTTACCAATCAATCTTGGACATTGGACACCCTGTTGGCCCCCAAAATTGGCACCCCTTTTTGTATGTATTTTTCTTTAGTTGCAATTGAATTCGAGTATAATGGGATTCCTTCAATCCCCTTTGCAAGCCAAAAGCCCCTTCCTGCCAATAATGATGAGCAAGTCTTCAAATTGATTTGCCCCTTGATTTGCTAGGGAAATTGGCCTTCACCAACTCCTTGGAAAATGAAATTTGCCCTAGATTTGAATGTTGACTGGTTCCTTACTTGAATCTTGCTGAGAATTAATTCTCAGACTTGAAAACTCAAGTCTTGAGGCTCCAATCTCTTGGCACACTTGCCAAGGTTGTTGTCAAACCCTAATTTTTATTGTAAATTAGGGTTTACAATATAGAAAAATATAATTTCTCAGCCTCCAGGGATTAGAATGTTGAGATTTTGGAGCAAGGTTGGAAAATGCCTGGAGAATGAGAGAGAAGGCTAAATAGAGAGAAAATTTAGACTTCCATCTCGTGAGAAAATGAAAAAAATCAGATGTTGCCTTGCCTAGACAACCATGAAAGCTGTCTTCATTGATGGAACACATCAAATATGATGTTTGTTTGGTTGAAATAGCCCTCAAACTGCTGTCATCTATTGCTGTAGTCTCTTCAAGGCATGTTACCAACTCCCGGAGGGTCTCTTGCTGGCTAGAAATGACTTGTCAATTGTTGTAGTATCTATGGCGGCCTTCTCTCTATTTCTCTCAGCTTGCACAAGGCTGGAATGAAACCCCCCTCCCTCCCCCTCCCCTCTCTCTCCTTAAAATTTTTGGAAATTAATATAATAATTATTTTAGTGCTAAAGAAATTAGTTTGACTAGCTAAAATTAAATTGACTAGGCCAATTCATCTCCCAAGTATTCTTGAGTTTTCTTTAGCCCTTGGATTCGCATTAAGTACCATTAAATGCCAAATCCCTAGTATCACCAACCAAATGAGACTTATGGCTAATAAAATATCTTAGGCCAATCTCTGGTACCAGATACTAACCTAGTATCTATGTAACATTACTTAAGAAAACTTTTGCCTTTGACATCCATTGATTTCCTCGGGTTCTTGGCTTAGGATATGAAATAATCTCTATTGCACTTCACATATGTAATACATATTTAAATATTTGATTAAAAATTAATCCAAATGTTAAGTAAAGTAAACAAAATTTCATGTCCTTGTGACAATTCCATAGAGTGTTAAACTTAGGGTAAAGTTTTCTCATGCAAAAAATGGGATTGCCTAACTATGTAGATGTGTTGACTTTGTTGTTGTGCTTATGCTAACTGCTTGAATCAGCTCAAGATCATGCATGCTATAGTGGGTTAACCATGCATAGTTTGTTGCATTCCTAAAAAATTCCAAGGCAAATTGGGTTTCAGGCTCTGCACATTGTGGTATTTGCCTTGAATATCTTAATATATTGTACATTAACAGACGTAATGCTCCTTTGTCTTTGTCTCTCTATCACAAAGTCTGCACATGTGGTCCTTTGCCTCCATACCCTCCCATGTAACTATTTAAATCCTTAGATGATGCATTGAGATATGAATTTGTCCAATAGCTGTATGTAACTTGTGTGGCAATTGAGTGTCCATATAGCTTGATTGGATGATGAAACCATCCTTAGAGAGTTGAAGGAAATGGCTCTAGTAGTATGCTATCCTTGTGCCATGTGGTGAAAGGGGTCTAATCCAAGTTCCCTCTATATGTAGTCTCAATATCTTTGCTTTGATCACATGGTTGAGCTCTAACTGGCTAAGCTTGACTATAGGGCAGTCCAAGTTATAATCATAGGGGGGTAATTTGTCAATATGCAAACCATGCAAACTCATCAATATACCCATTTGATTATACCAACAACGTCTATCATCCTTTGTCAAGAGGTGTGAAGATTAAGCAAATGCTAGCCGTGGGTATCTATTTTGAGGGAGCTTCCATAATTTATATAAAAAAGTCACTACTTGGAATAGGGCTCAACCACCATAGGTACTGCTCCTCCTCCTCCCCCCCCTCCCCCCCAAATCTCTGCTTTGATGACCTTGTGTGGGATTGAGCTCTTGGCTTGTATCATTTGTGATATCATCACGACTAGCGGTTACTCCATATATTTCCATCCATCATAAAACTCCCTCTTTGGTCCATCATAATTTGTCAAAATTTATCAGTGGTTGTGTCCTTGCATGATAGATGCTTGGGTTCCAAATGGCTACCCGATAGAGGGGTGTGGATATAAGGAATGTATCAAAGAGCCACAATTTGGTGCATTTTTCATGGAACTGCATATGTGCACATTGTCTCTCCAATGCACCCCATCATGCATATGCTTGTGCTAGTCAAGCCTTTGATAACTCTCTCCAATAAAATTATGGCTCTTTGAAAGCAGCTTCTAGGTATATATACTATTTGACAAACTCCACTAGCTCTCCATAAAAATTAACTAATACTCGGATCTTGTCACCCAAGTGGTTGAGGTGTTGAATGCCGTAACCTTGGTTTTCTCAAAGGTTCACCCTAAGGTCTCTATCTTTGCATAAAGCTAATAATGCATCTAAATGTCTATGTAGTCTAGCCTAGCTAAATTCGCTTCAACCCCTCCCTCTCTATCAATATAATCTGGGATCTCATCTATATAGAGCCCAAACAAGGTGGGTGAGGTTGGGCATCCTTGTTTCACTATGATAATGTTGCTGGCTGAATTTGAGAGAACTGCTAGGGCCCCTACTTTGCTTATCACTGTCTTGTATAAAGCATAGATTGTCCATCGTAGCTTCTTGGGGACACCAATATGTTGTACCCTCCTCATGAGTTTTGCTCAAGGCACCATATCAAATGCCTCACAGAAATTCACAGAATAATAGTATATTTTTTCTTACGTGCTCGGCCTTTCTAAAAAATGGTCCTTAGTGTGAAAATATGGTTTAGTGAGGTGTATCCATGCTTGAAACTAGCTGGACTTGCCATTCTTAATGCCATGTATCTCACCCTAGTTGCTCACGGCTTGCTCCACAATAGATCCATATATTTTAGCTAGCATGTGGCCAATCATAATGGTCTTGTAATTACTAGGTACCATAGGGTCTTTGCTCTTAAAGAGTGGTACCATTGTATGGCTTGATTGGTTAGTTGAAAATCCCTTAACAAATTGCTCTATTGAAAATATGAGTCAACCTTGTTGCTAGGATATCGCAAGCATGTTCAAAGTGCTTTGCAACTAAACCAACACGATCATGAGCCGTCGCATTCTTTAATCTCCATTTAGCATGTTTCACTCTAGTTGCTCAAGGCTTGCTCCACAATAGATCCATACGTTTAGCTAGCATGTGGCCAATCATAATGGTCATATAATTACTAGGTACCATAGGATCTCAGCCCTTAAAGAGCAGTACAATTGTATGGATTGACTAGCTAGTTGAAAATCCCTTAACAAATTGCTCTATTGAAAATATGAGCCAACCTTGTTGCTAGTATATCACAAGCATGTGCAAAGTGCTTTGCGAATAAACCAACACAACTATGAGTTGTCCCATTCTTTAATCTCCATTTAGCATGTTTCACTCTCTTTTCTATGAGAGAGAGAGAGAGAGAGAGAGAGAGAGAGAGTATATTAACGTCTCTGAAAGGCCAATGTGGCCTATGAGACCAAAGCAGTACATACAATGATGGTGTGTTTCTTATCTAGAACGAGAAAAAAGATGAAAAACATGCCTATAAGACTGAAAAGGAAATGAAATATGAAATGAAATGAAATAGTGTCCCATAAAAGGGAAACATGTCAGTGATCTGAAAGTGAGAGTAGAGAAAGGAAAACTCTCCATCAATGATATGTCTGTTCTCTAGGGAGGTGTATCTCTACATAGCTGAGGCGTCTTGGCATCTGTCTCCTGTGGCGCTCAATGATGGCTTTAATTTGTCTGTGGTGTGGATGTCTAGGCCTTTGTCCGGGTGGACGTGGGCGCCTAGACCGGCTAAGTGCCACTGCTCTATCCAAAGGGACACCTACAGAAGATGAGGTCCAATGATGATATACTCCTGTAGGCTGTGTGGCAGTAGTAGTGGTATCTGCCATACTCTGTCGTGTATCCATGAAAAAGTCAGTGACTGCTCTCTGTCTATGTGAGCCGAGCTGTGGGTGCCTCCTACTCCGTAGAATTGTTGCTCTGTGCCTCTGGAGCTCCAAGAGGAAAAATCCCAAGCATCTCTGATCCTCATACTGCATGATCCGTCTCAGGGGTCCAAAACCCTCTCGAAACAGACAGTGGTATCTATCTCGTGTGTCGTAATATACAGTGCATCGGCAGATGTAGTGTTCCTCTGTCTCTGGCTCTCTGTCGCATAGTGGGCATATGCGTTCTTCTGTCTGTATACCCTCCCATCTGCCTGTCTCAATCCTCAGGTGGTGGGATGAGGTGCGGATCTGACCAATAACTGTGCGTAGTCCATGAGGCAGCTGTGTGTCCATGTAATTGGGTCGGGTGATGAAACCATCCTCAGATACCTGGAGGAAGTGGGTCTGGTAGTGTGTCATCCTCGTGCCATGGGGCGAGGGGGGTCGGATCCAGGTCTTCTCCGTATCTAACTTCAGTATGTCTGCTCTGATCACATGGTTTAGCTCTGATCGGCTTAGGTCAAGTGTAGGGCAATCCAGGCTATAGTCAAAGGGGGGTAGTCTGTCAATCTGCAGACCATGTAGACACATCCATGTACTCATCTGAGCATACCAACAGTGTCTGTCACCGTCTGCTGCTAGTTGTCTAGAAGAGGCCAGGGCTAGCCGTGGGTATCTATCTTGGGGGAGCTCCCATAGTCTATGTATGAAAGTCACTGCCTGAACCAAGGCCTCAGCCACCATGGGTGATGCCCCCAACTCAGCTCTGATAATCTCATGTGGGGTCGAGCTCTTCGCTCGTATCATGCGTGAGATCATCATGACCAGTGGTCTTTCCATGTGCTCCCATCCATCATAGTATTCCTTCTCTGGTCCATCCTGGTCTCCCAAAGGCTGTCTCCTCGTGTGAAACAGACTCGGACCCCAAATAGCTGCCCCATATAGGAGTGTGGGTGTAACCAAGGTGTCAAAAAGCCACAGCTTGGTGCGCGGCTCATGAAATTGTATGTGAGCACATTGCCTCTCCAATGCCCCTAAGGCTGCATATACTTTTGCCAAACGAGCCTTTGATGTCTCTCTCCAAGAGAACTGTGGTCCCTTCAATGTGACCCCCAAATAAACATACTGCCTAACCATCTCCACTGGCTCTCCGTCAAAAGTAAACTGGTGCTCAGCTCTTGTCACCCAAGCAGGTGAAGTGTTAAATACCATAACTTAAGTTTTCCCAAGGTTCACCTTAAGATCTCTATCTCTGCAAAAAGCTGATAATGCATCCAAGTGTCTATTTAGTCCCTCAGGTGAGTCAGATATAAGTACAATATCATCGGCATAAAGCAGTAATGGTATCAGCACTCCAGCTAGGCTGGCTCCGGCCCCACCCGTCCTATCCACATATTCTGAAATTTCATCTATATACAGCCCAAAAAGTGTCGGTGAAAGTGGACAGCCTTGTTTCACCCCAATGGTGCTATTGACTGTATCTGAGATGCCCTCAGGTGTTCGTACTTTGCCTGTCACTGTCTCATATAGGGCATAGATACTCCACTGTATCTCTACGGGCACATCAATGTTTTGCATTCTTTTCATGAGTCTAGCACGTGGCACTGTGTCAAAGGCCTTGCGAAAGTCCACAAAACAGCAATAGATCTTTTTCTTGAATGCCTTGCCTTCCTCAATGATTGCCCTCAACGTAAAGATATGGTCTAGAGTTGTATATCCCCTCCTGAAGCCAGCCTGGCCTTTTGACCTCAGGCCATGCATCTCGGCCCATTCACTCAACGCTTGTTCCACGATAGAGCCATATATCTTGGCCAGCATGTGTCCAATCATGATAGTTCGGTAGTTACTAGGTAGCGCGGGGCTCCACTCTTAAAGAGTGGCACAATAATATGGTCTGACCAACAGGTTGGAAATCCCTCACAAACTGCCCTATTAAAGATGTGAGCCAGCGTTGGTGCCAGAATATCACAGGCATGCGTGAAGTGTTCAGCCACTAAACCCTCATGGTCTTGGGCTCTTCCATTTTTCAGCTTCCATATGGCATTCCTCACTTTTTTTTCTGTGAAAAATCTGCAATTTGCTGGTCTTGAGGTTGAGGGGAGTGGCATAGGCTCTTGGCGAGGGATATCATAGAGTGTGCAAGCATATCCATGCCAATCATCCGGTCTAGTAATTTGTAGGGGTGGCTGGCTCTCATGCATCTTTTTCCATGCTCTCTTGCTGTCCTGCCCCAAGAACATGGAATACATTTCTGTTTCTAGTCTGCTCAGGTATTCCTGTTTCTTTTTGCGTACCAACCGTCTGAAGAGTGTTCGAGCATGCTTATGGGTGCATATACCAAGTGCCAGCTCTCGCTGAAAACGTGCTCGTGTCTCTCTGCACTCATCATCATACCAGCCATTCTGTGGAGCATTACCTCGTGGAGGTTTATCTGACGGTGTAGTGTGTGGGAAAGTGTATGCTGCTGAAGTGTGTATTATCTCGGCCAACTGTCTTGTAAACTCATCCAGAGAGGCCTGTGTGTCTAGCTCCCTCAATGCATCTCGCACAGTAATGCTGTATATGTGTGAGGTCGCTTCCACAAAATCATAGCGTGGTAATTTTGGTATATGTGACTGTGCTTCATGTATATGCCCATATTGCATTGTGAAGGCTAGAATAGCATGGTCTGCTACTAATCCAATTGGTCTGTCTGAGATTTCAAAACTTTTTATGTCAGGTAGCAAGTTGGGTGATCCAATCAAATAGTCCACTGTGCTTGACTCCTTGTTATTCCAACATGTGAAGCCATTAGATCTTGGCCACTGTGGTAGCCCGTTAAGGATGGCCAAACCATGTGCACTTCCCAGTGCCAGTAGGTGTGTTCCATATTCTGTTCTCTCTCTATCTTGGGCTGATCTAACTAATCCCACTTCATCTAATGCAATATCTCTGAACATCTCATCACTAGTGTCAAAGAAAGCAGATTGGTTGTTTCTTGTGTGTGCATTAAAGTCTCCTGCTAGTAGAACATCCCCAATTCTCATGTATCCCATTATGTCCTCATATAGTGGTGTATACGGGGATGCCTCTTTAGGGGCAAACTTAGAGTACGCAGGGGGAAAATAGCATATGGCAATATACATGTCGCGAGTTCTGCTTGTACGTAACCTGATCCACATGTATCTTGCCTCTACATCTCTATGTACCACTTGGACTGTATCTCGGAGCTCTTCTCTAAATAGAATTGCCACACCTCCTGATCCCCTCGTCCCTCCAGGCCGTCTAGGCTGAGGGCGATATACACTTTCCCATCTATACCCATATACATCAGGTAAACGACTGTCTTTACATTAATGTGTCTCAGTATACATAGCAATGTCTATACCTTTAAAAGTATCCTCAAAATAACCTACATCTGTCTTAAGGGAGCCATTGCAATTCCACAGTGTGAACTTCAGGGTCTCATAGGCCGCGCACCGTCATGCCGTCCTTTTCTCTGTGATGATGACTCTTCCATCTCTGTATACAGCCCATTTACCTGCTTTCCGTGCCTCTAGAACATGTGGCATATTTTCCCTCCTGTGGGCTAACTGGGCTGGGGTGAGGTCTTTATCTAGGTAGATCTTTTCTCCTTTGAGAGCGATCCTCTTAGAGAGGAAGGCTCTCTTCTTTTCCAGGTCTCCAAACTTCAAGATGAGGACTTTTGTTTTTGTGTCAGCCTTCCCGACTCGCCAAGCCCCAATGATGGGTACATTTGTAGCTCCAATTTTGGTGGCAAGAGCTGCAGCATCTTCAATTGGGGAGCTTTTCTCATCTAGTCCAACCACTCTTACGTGGAGTGCGCGTACCCGCCTTTTTGCCTCTTCTTCCAAGGTGGCATTCATGACTTCCACTTTGTTGCCATGCATTCCTTTGTTCTTTTTTGCCACATCTATCCATTCTGCATTTTCTTTGACGGTATTCTCAACATTCTCCATTTTCTTTTGGGTGCCTTCCACCACACTTGCATAGGTGTGCATGTCCTTTTTTAAAATATCCATTTCTTTTTGTAGTTCCGGTGTGGTTTGTGGTTCCTTTTGTGTGTCCAGTTTCTTTTTGCATTCGTCTAGTTCTTCTTGTAGATTAGAGATCAATGAGTCTTTCTCTGCCATGCGTGCATCCAAAGTTTGTTGCATCTCCTTTTTTAGTTCTTCCATCATTTCAGCTCGAACCTGCTCTTGTATGTCCTTTTCCATTTCCTTCCTCATGGTACATATTTCAGCACGGAGTATGGTCAGCATCTCCTCATATAGTGTTTCATTAATTTTGCGGGAAAATGTCTTCCCATATCTACTCGACCCTGGAGAGACATTCCAATCTTGGGTTTTACGCCCATAGGTTTTGTATCTCGTGTTCTTTGGCGGTGTATGAAACATTGTCTCCATGGTTGGTTTTGTGATTCCTTCATTGTCAGTTTCTTCCATTGTAATTATAGTATGCGCTATAGCATAAAACTGTTTACAGTCTGGGTAGAGTAGTAAACCAGTGACATAAACTATCACTCTAGCATGAACTAGAGACAGTATATCATAGACTGTCAATGTGACTGCATCATAAGATATGACTGTAGCATGAGATGTTAATGTGCGTCAGTCTGAGATTACGCAGGTTTCCAGTCCACACAGCATGCAAGGTTCACATCAGTCTGAGTACATTTGCAATCTCAGTGCATTCACAGCGTCTGCATTCATGTCAGTCTAAGAGAGTGTCTGCAATCTGGGAGAGTGTATGCATACGTCACTGCTGCCACGATACATTCACAGTGTCTGCATTCATGTCAGTTTGCATTCATGTCAGTCTGAGAGAGTGTCTGCATTCGTCACTGCTGCCACAGTACATTCACCCAGGACACAGCAGACAAGCCAGCATTCATGTCATTCTAAGTACATTCGTGTCCTGCAGGACAGTGGTTGTCTCCCTGTGTAGAGACGTGACCTTGCAGAGCAGCTCCTTCGGGTCAGCACTCACGACAGTCCTGCCAAACTATTGTCACGACAGTCCCGCTAGACGTGACCTTGCAGAGCAGCTCCTTCGGGTCAGCACTCACGACACGTCCGTCACGCTAGGCACGACTCTTCACGCCAGCATCCCGTCGATCACGCCAGCATCTCGTCACGCCAGCATCCCGTCGTCACACCAGCATTCCGTCACACCAGAGAGCCACTAGAGAGAGAGAGAGAGAGAAAGCTCTTTTACGAAAAAAAAGAGAGAGAGAAAGCCACAGTGCAGGAATTATTTTCGGGATCTTCTTGGTTCTTCTTCGTCGCCTTCTGACCAGGTTACGTATGCACGTTTAGTTTTCTATGATCTGGTCCGCCATCAGGTTTCACTTGATATGCGAGCTACCTTGGAGGCAGATATTTGTGAGGAGGAGGTTGTGGATGTTTTGTTACATCTGCCCAAGGATAAAAGCCCTGGCTGGGATGGCCTCACCAATGAATTCTTTGAGTGCTCGGCTACGCAACTGGTGAAGCCATTGGTGGCTATGTTTCAGCAGGTCTGGGAAACAGGGGTCATGCCTTCCTCATGGAAAGAAGGCCTTATCAAATTGCTTCCAAAGGTTCCTTCGCCGTCAATATTGCAACAGTGGAGACCAATTTCATTGATGGGCTCGATGTATAAAATCTTTTCCAAAGTCCTGGCGAATAGGCTCCACAAGCACCTTCCAGCTATTGTGCATCCTCTTCAATATGGTTTCATTAAGGGACGCAACATTCTGGATAATATTTTAAATGTGCAAATGGCCATTGACTATGCAAGGCACTCTAGCCAGGAAGTGGTATTGATTCAGTTGGATCTGGAAAAGGCCTTTGACTATTTAGATTGGTCTTTCATTGCTGAACTTATGTCCGCTATGGGTTTTGGGGCGTGGATGTCCCGATTGATCTACACAATTAGTGCTGAGGCTTCTTCGCGTGTTATGCTCAATGGTGGGGTTACAGAGCCATTTCTCCTTGCACGTGCAGTGAGACAGGGTTGCCCTTTGAGTCCTCTCTTCTTTGCCTTGGCGACTCACCCGGTTCTTTCAATGTTATCTTCAATGGCAGTTTCTGATCAGTTGGCCGGTTTGTCTCTTCCTATGGGGCAGCAATTCATTAGCCAATCTTTGGCTGATGATAGCTTTATGATTTTGCGTGCAGACAAGGACAACATTCGCAAGGCATTAGATGTTTGGACACTCTTTGGTCATGCTTCGGGTCTTCGCATCAATGCCTTCAAATCAGCCATTCTCAGCTGCACGGAGTCGGATTTACAGTCCTTGGGTTGGCAGGGTCAGGTTGTTCCCCGTGGCTCTATTGTCAGGCATCTCGGGTACCCGTTGGGGGTTGATGTTCGGCCAAAGCAGCTACTGGAGTGGATTTCACAGAAACTGGCCACTAAGTTTCTGTATTGGAAGTCTCAAGCGTGGCCCTTTCATGTCCGCCTCAAAGTGGCGCAAACAATTATGCTGCCAATGCTCACATATTTCTTACCCTTGCTACCTTGGACTCCTACTACTTTGAAGGCTCTCACGCGCCCTATTTGTTTCATGTTATGGAAGAAGGATTCCTTGCATGCAGGTATCTCCTGGATTTCGTGGTTGCATACATGTACCCCCAAACGCTTGGGTGGTGGGGCTATTTTGGATGCTGAAACTCATATGCTGGCCCTTCGTTGGTCACTTTTTCATGCTATGTGCGTGGATCATCACCCGTGGACCATTATAGCCCATCATTTTCTGGAGGACAGCGGGCTTTGACATGGCAATACACAAATTCGGGCCTCCTGGTGGCATGTCCTTAATGCAGACTCTAGGTTTTCCAGCCCCGCCTCCTCTCTATTATTACATTTGTTCGGCTCCTGGAAAGCGGTGCTCCAAGAGGCGAGCTGGTATCCAGCGGAGGACCGCTTGCATGCTAACTCCTTTCAACTGGAATTGTTGGCAGTATCAAGATTACTTTCGTGGGAAGACAAACATGAGCTTCGACCAAAATTTAACCGCATGGCCCGTCTGGGGGTGACTTCCGTTGCGGACGCCACCCTTGCCAGTCGTAATGTCTTCGCATCGTTTCGTACGGCCAGGAGACTTTTCAGAATCCCGTGTGGCTACCATGACTTATGGGAGCAGCTTTTGCTGGTACTTCAGGTCAGGCAACCTTTTCCTGCCCTTGAGGTGGATTGTCCTTGGCAGGACTGGGACCTTGCCGGCCGGTTGAGTCTGGAAAAGGCCTCTGCTAATCAGGTGTATCATCTTTTGATGAAAGATCATCAATGGCTGGCTGTTAAAGCTAATTCTGTATGGGGTTTGCGGAAATCTCAGTCATGGTGGAAGGCAACGGTGATGGAGAGCTGGTTGAATAAGACATCGTTTAAATGCAAGGTCTTTCTTTGGCGGGTGATGATTGGTGGTCTTCCTCTTGCCTCAGCCCTCTCCAAGCGTCGAATCTCGAATGGAAATTGCTTCTTCTGTACTACTACTGTGGAATCGGCCTGGCATCGATTTATTTCTTGCCCGCTAGCCAAGAGGATCTGGTCGCTCTTGTCACAGGTTTGGCGTATAGGGGTGGGGTCCTCGCTCACCCCGTTCGATTGGGTTTTTGTGCGACCAAAATACCCCACACGGCCACAGTTGCATATGAAGATCTTGTTTCACTTCTTCAGATTCTAGGGATGCTGGCACAATTGGACCACTCGGAATGCCTTTCTTTTTGATTCCGCCTCTAATGTTCTGAAATACATTGCCCGGCTTAAAGTTCTCTTGCATTGGCAGATAGATCTCATTCGACACTCAGACTTGCTCCCTCGGGAGGACTTGCTTACTTGGCATATGGCAATTTCCTCTGCGTCTTTGCCATCGCTTGTGTAACTTTTGTGTGGCTTAGTACAGGGATCTTACACATCGGCTTAGAGCCCTCGTGTATCTTGTAATCATGAAAACTTGTACTCTTTTTTCGTAATTAATACAATTACCTTTTACGAAAAAAAAAAGAGAGAGAGAGAGCCATATCCTGCACCTATTCCTGATCGTCCTTGGCACAATTGGGATCTTGTTGGCCATCTTAACCTTCAAAAGGCTTCAGCCAATCAGGTACCATCTCATGATTAAGGATCATCATTGGTTGGTCACTGAAGCCAATGCGATTTGGGGCATGCATAAATCTAAGGCTTGGTTGAAGATGGCTGTGATGGAGGGATTGTTGAACAAGACACCTTTTAAATGCAAGGTTTTTCTTTGGCAAGTGACCATTGGTGGATTGCCCCTTGCTTCGGCTCTTTCAAAGTGCCGAATATCATATGGTTACTGCTTTTTCTTAAGACTAATGTGGAGTCCTCATGTCATAGATTTATTTCTTGCCATTTAGCAGGGAAATCTGGACTCCCTTGTCAGATATTTGGAGATTGTGGCTGGCCCATTGTTGCACCCCTTTGGGATTTTTGCCAGGCCAAAATATTCCACCTTGGTGTAGCCGCATATGGAGATTATGTTTCACTTTCTCAGATTTTGGGGTTGTTGGCATGATTAGGTCACCCGGAATGCTTTCGTCTTTGATTATATTGCGGGTGTCCAAGGATATATTGCCGGAATCAAGGGTCTTCAGTGTGGGCAGTTAGATCTACATGCTAATCTTTTCTCTAGGGAGGATTTTGTTCCTTGACATATTGCAATCTCTTTTGCTTCTTTGCTGTGAATTTATACCTCTTCCACAATTTGACTTTTGTACTCATTGTGTGACTTGATATAATGTAACTACTCATTACGGAGAGAGAGAGAGAGAGAGAGAGAGAGAGAGAGAGAGAGAGAGGGCTCTTGCATTGGCAGCTAGATCTCATCAGGCACTCTGACTTGCTCCCTCGGGAGGATTTGTATTCCTGGCATTTGGCAATTGCCTCTGGGTCCTTGCCATGATTGGTGTAACCTTTTAGTACCCTAGTCCGGGGATTTCCCACACGTTGGCCTACGGCCCTCGTGTCTCTTGTACTCGTGTAATCATGTAATCTTGTACTTTTTTCGTAATTAATACAATTACCTTTTACGAAAAAAAAAAAAAAGAGAGAGAGAGAGGGGATCCTCATGCTTTGCATGGATGGATGTCTTCCCACATACATGATAAATTTATGTATTGGAAGTATCAAGGTTGGCCTCTGCCTGTGCCATTAAAAGTTGCCCGAACAATCATGATCAGCATGGTTTCATGTTTTTTTTACAATTTCTTCCATGGATCCAAAAGTCCTTGCATGAGCTGGTGTAGCCTATCTGCTGCTTGCTATGGAAAAGACAAGCAACCCGAATGGGCCAAGTGTGGGTATTGTGGCAACATGTAATTACACCAAAACCGTTGGGACACACACATTTTATTATTATGTGGGAAATCCCAAGTGGCATGAAAAGCTACTGTTAAATACAGAGGTAGAAAAAGTACAAAATTTACTTACTTCAGTTACCAAGGCTTAACATGTAAAAACCAAAGCACACTTTTAATCTATCTGTAACAGTAGGCAAAAAGTTGTCTCTATGATATGATGCGTTCACATAAGACTGACTTTAGAGGTAAATAGACCATATAAGTCAGAGCAGCCAACCAGGGGTCATTAAATTTAGTTCTTGATTTTGTCCTCTTTTAAAATTTTGTTAGATAAATAATGGATGGGGGTTCAAATTTTTTTCCACTATTGCTCTTTATGTATGATATTGTAAATAAATTGTTAATCTTGGATTTGAGAAGAGCAGGAAGATGCCGTTCTCAATAAACCTGTTCTTCCTCAGGTGCAAAAATAGCGCATAATTTGGTTGAATAGAATCCATAATAGTGCAGCTAGCAGAAACAGAGTATCTTATGAGTTTGACTGGTTTTGGGGTGAAAGTGCCCATAGAAGTGCATTTGCTTCTTTGATATGTTTATTCAATGGAAATTCAGGTACCATGGACCACTTTTTTGCTCACACATTCTTGTTTCCTCTTCTATCACATGGTATCTAATATTATGACAAGGCGGCTAAGACATGCACTAGATAATGTCCCGTACAAGATAGTCCGATTCAGTGTGGAAGCGTTGTTTGTGCTTGCTCTATCATATGTGACTGCATTGTCTGAAGCATGGGCTATATCCGAGGTAAGGCCTGTTCCTTATTTTGACAGAGGTGCATGTTTTATGCGCATGTTTGCTGCAGTAACAGTCTTTTATTTTTAACTACAGAACGATCTAGTTTGTAGAAGTGAGCACTTGATTGTCAATGTATTAGTCCATTCTGTGCTTTTTTGTTTCAGAGTAATGTGCTTACACCATCCTTCACTAGCTTTAGGAAATATTGTTTTGTGGATGCATGTCTTTATTACTTCCAAGCAATTTAGTCCTGTGGACTCGCAGTTTACCTTTTCTTTGTGTCTGTTTTGTTGTGTAATACAGAAAACTTGTTCATAATCATGTTTTAAGTCTTGCAAACTTGAAGTTGGGTTTTTTATATAGTTTAAGAAAAATGTTTAGTTCATTGACTTCATATCCGTGGAGGTCTGCGGATTGCCTTGCCAACAGTCAGTTCTGAGTGTTATTTCATGAGCTAATGATAACTTGGACTATCACGAGTCAAAGGTGCCTCTCTCTCTTTTTGACAGAAACTTTACAAAGACGACATTCATATTTCCTTTACATAGAGCACACTAAATATAGCAATGGCTAGATTGGGCAATAACAAGGTGTCATGCTGGCATTTTTCCATGAGGGTGAACTCGATAAACCTGAAAAAAACCTTCAAAACATGAGCTTTAGTTTTAGAGAATTCAAAAGATACAACTCATTCATTGAATTAACAAGTTGGCATATTTTCTGTTGGCAAGAAAAAGACCGACCAATTATTTTACTCAAGAAATAAGCGACACTACAAGGGCTTGATACCATTGCTAGAGCTAAACATGACAAAATAAAAGGCTCAACAATGGTGGGACAAAATGCTAATGGTTATAGAGTCTACATCCAACATTATTTTGTTTGATAACATGATTGAAGCTACTTTGCCACCAGTCAGCATGTTTTCGCGTGCATCCTACCACCCCCGCTTCCCTTGCAATACTGCTGCTCCTTCCCCACCTATATTTCTATCCATTTGACTTTTCCCCACACTTTGCTGGCTGCACACTATTGTGCTGTCTACATTCCTTACCTCATTACTCCTTGCTAGCCCCCTCTCTTGCTCTTGCAGTTCTTTACTTCTCTTCCAAGGTTCGTCTTGTTCCAAGGTTGCATTGTGTGTGTGTATAGAAAAGATCATACCATGCATTCATTTTGTACAATTACGTACGAAAATTTCAGGTGATCTTTAAATTTTGGAAGGTCCCTAAATTTTAGGAGCCTTAGATTGGCCTAGAAATGCTAGCTCTAAAAACTAGGGACGACAGTCGAAAAATAGTATGTTTTGTGTTCTAGTAGTACTTACTAGATTTGGCTATTTCTATTCTCAAGATTCTTGAGCCCAAAGAGGAAGGTCATGGAGAAGAGATAGTGTTAGGAAACTTGTCATAGAAACTTCTAAGTTTGCTACCACTTGTCACATCTCATGACATGTGGTTGAAGACTTGACTTTTCCTTTTTGCACTCTCTCTCTCCTTTCTCTTATAAAGAGAGCTCGTTTTTTCTCATTCTACATTAGTTTTCTTGGCTGTAAATTGTTTTACAGTAGTTGACGGTAGTCTAAAGTTGGTCCCATCTATCTACATCATCATTCTCTTCTCCACTATTGAATACCCCTATATTCGCTCTTCTTTTGTTAGTGTTTTATACGACAACAAACTTGTAAATTCATTACAACTTCTCTTTCTCAAGCTTTGTTTTCATCTCAAGAAAAGGAAGCAAGACATATCGATGTATTACTGATCAACAATGGTAAAAGGTTGATTTTTCCTCTTTCTACTCTTGTCTTGTAAAGAAATCAGTTATTTTATTGCATGGTAAACGATGCATATGTATATGTATAGCTTTACATAATCTTGTGAGAGTGAGAATTACTTTTCCTCATTCTCAGGTTGATTGTAATTGAGCTATTTCCTAGAGACTTGGATTGGGCAGAAATACATTCCTTCGAAGGGGGTGCCCATCTTCAAGCCTCAATCTTGTCTCCATTACTTTTACATTTTCATGGTTGTAAGTTTTTAAATAATTGTTATATTCAACATTAAGTATTTATTTTTTTCATTTTTTGAAATATCAAGCCTTGAAAACAAATGAATATTATAATTATTGAGCATAATGTATTGCTCGAGACCTTTATAAAAGTGGATACTTTTGAAACTCCTAGTCCATTGGCCTCAACTACCTCGGGCTCAATCATGACTATTGGAAGCAAAAGGTCGAAGAGGCAAGCTTGTTCACAAGAAGCTACAAGTGATATCTCCAATCCTTTGTCTTTCCTTGAAGAAAGGTAAAGAAATGCAGAGATAACGATTGTACACACTATCACTGAGTGCAATCTCCTATTTCATTTTTTTTGCGCAAATCAGTGGAAAAGAATGGTCAAAGCTTGATGAGAAGAGGGAGGGAATCAAGAAATCTAGCTTTTTCACAAGCTGTATATGGTACCTTTGGTCCTTTGTCTTTCCTTGAAGAGAGGCAAGGAAATGTAGAGATAGAGATTATATGCACCATCATTAAGTGCAATCTCCTATTTCATTTTCTTTGCGTAGATCTATGGAAAAGAATGGTCAAAGCTATTGTCCTAGTTGATCCATGTGAGGGGTGATACACGGTCCATGCAATGGGTAGTGTTGAGCTAAAACGCGCTTTTTAGTTGATTAGCATTCTTAAACAACCCCAAAACACACTTAATTAATGAAAAACCCTAAAAAGGGGAGCAGTTCGAGAGAGTTTCAGTGGTTCCCTAGAAACCCTAATTCTTTGGGGCACCCCTCAACATTTATAAATAGACAGGCTGCCTCCATTCAGCCCATCTCGTTTTTGTAGATTGCAATCATTAGCACACATCACACGTGGCGGTCCAACCCTTCCACTGCTGCCTCTCTCTCTCCATCAGCCCTTGCAGTGCCCTGGCGCCTTCCTCCAAGTTGTTGCCCACTATCTGGTACCCTCCTACCTACTGCATTTGGCCCTATTCCTCATTGCTAGCACCTCCACCTTCATCTGCACCCTGCGTTTGCACCTTTTGGCTGTAGGCGAAAGTTGGCAGTTGCCCTCCTCCATTAGGTGACCTTGTGCTGTTGGTTTGGAGCTCTCCATCACCTGGCGGCAACTAGAAACCATCTTTCTCCACCTGGTAGCTGCGTTTATAGCCTTCTACTGGCGTTTTCATAATTAGGCATCATCCTCTGCAGTTGCCTACACTTTGGTGATCAGCATTTGGTGTTCTTCCTCTCTGTTCACAGTTTGACTGGTGGTCACAGGCTCCGGATCCATCTACGGTGGATGTCACTCTCCGACACACTACTCTGCCCATGAGTATCTGTATACTCATTCATTCATTTGCAGTATTCATTCGCTTCAGAGTCGTGTTTCTCTCTCCCTTCTTCTGTTTGTGTTTGAATTTTGAGTTTTGCATTTAGGGTTCGAGTCTTGCTTTATGTGTCTATGTTTGTCTCTTTGTGTTTCTGTCGTGGTCGTACACTCTGTGTTTCCTTAGTGAAAACCCTAGCAGTTTTCTTTACATGGTATCGGAGCTGGTGCTCTTGTAAAGAGCATCTTGCGGATATTATGGAGAGTTAGTCTTTGTGCGAGGCACACAATATGACTCGTAACCGAATTACAATGTCTCAGACACCTTCTTCTCCAGATCCTACGATGTCCTATCAGGCTTCTCCATCAATGGAGGCCCTGAGATGGCATTATAGACTGGGTGAGGAGGACGACACTCCACTTTCATCTTCACCTTCTATTTCTACTCCTATTCTAGATTTCACTAACATGATAGAGGAGGACTTTGAGGAGTACTATCGCAATAAGTACGGTAATGTTTACACCCTTTCTACTAGTTTTACTACCACCTTTGGACCGGTTGGTGAGGCTGGCCACCTCTTCGATCATGGAGGATATACGGGATTCAAAACATTTGGCTATCCATCTTCATCATCTCAGCCAGGTCCAATGTGAGGTTTGTACAATCCTTTTGAGTTGTATGAATCAAAACCCTTGCCTATTTCTTCTTTTGAGATGCATGATCCAGATGGCTTTGCGTATGTGAACTTCAATAGAGGGGGCTCACAAAGCAGATGGAATTCAGCTACATCTATGACTTCTGTTTCATTTGACCATGTAATACATACTTCTCACTTCCCTCCCATCCCACCTTCTTCTATATCACACCTTGATCATCTCTCATCATCTTTCCAAGATCTCGGATTACACTCCACATCTGCTTCACACACACTAGGGGTTGGATCATCCATCTCCATTCCTAGCACCTTTTCATTCTCTACCCCATTGTCTACCTCTTTGCACCATGGTACTTCGTTAGGGGGAATGCTATCCTTTAACACAGTGCCTCTCACCTTTCCGCAAATGAGCACATCCATAGCACTTGGGATGACTGTGATGGGCATTCCCCTCACTATCCCTAGATTCACATCTCACATGACCACTCAGATACATGGGTTTCCACTCTCCTTGGGTTACACCTACGCAAGGTTTTCCATCTTCTGCTCCACATGTTTCCATCCCACCTTCACCATGGGGTACTCATACGACTACCATGCCCATGTCTAGTTAGCCCATCCCTACCTATGGATCCACCTTGCACACTACCCACATGCTTGGTGGGCACTTTGGGGCCCATTCCCAAGTGCAATCCACTCTCCCATCTTAACCCCATTACACTTTTTTACACTACCCATCTCTGAGCACTGCCACTCCTATTGCAACAGCCAAGAATGCCTTCACAGATAAAACTCGTTTTAACGGGACGAATTTCACCATTTGGTCGATTTTCATGCAGCAAGTGCTCGAGTCTCAGGGTCTTTGGAACCTCGTCATTGGTCTAGAGCCTATGCCGCTAGCTCACCTTGACTACATCCGTCAATGGAGAGCCTGCAATGCCACCGTCAATGTTGAGCTGATGTAGGGATTGCTTCCCGAGTTTCACTCTCAGTTACAGTACTTTCCGCTCGCGTTAGAGCATTGGAGTCACCTTCTCGATCCCTATACGGCCCGAGATCGTACTCCACGCATAAATCTCAACTTTGAGCTTCAACAGTTCTCTATTAAGGAAGGGGATGATTTGAAAGTTGAGCTGGCTAAATATAGGCGGTTACTCGTTGAGTTTGTCGCTACTGGCTCCCCAAAGTTAGACGACGATTAGGTTACGTTCTTCTTGAAAAGTTGCCTGAAAAGTACTTCAGTTTCATTCAACACATCATCTCACAGTCTCGATTGCTAACCTTCTACGAGTTTGAGTGTCAGTTCTTGCGTTACCCGAGGTTGTATGATCAAGTCCACAAGAAATCCTCATCACAGCCTTATTTAGAGGAGAGGGGGTTGGTTGCCTCTTCTTTAGGAGGGAAAACGAACAGTGGCAAGAACTCGCAAGATGTGAAGGCAAGCCAATCAAAGGGTGACTCTTCTTCCTCGGATAGACCAAAGAATCTAGACCTATTTGGTAGCAACTCCCTAAGAAAAACCGGTTTTGTACACACTGCTAGAGAGTAAGCCATGTGGATGAGGAGTGTCGCTCCAAGGCCCAAGGTCTTCCGCCTAAAAAGCCTCAGCAGATTGTTGCGACTGCATAGTCCAATGGGGCTACGCCTTCCGCTCTTGCTTCATCTACTCCTTCAGCACCCGTTGTTGTTGCTGGACATGTGACTTGAGCATGTCCTCAGCAGATAGTCTCTTTCACTACCCTTGAGGGACTGGCTGATTGGTCTGCAGGTTCCGATCACGTTGCACTTCATGCATCCATCTCACCTTCCTCTCCACCTCATCAGGCGTTCCCTTGGTAGAGCCTTGCTACTGGACGTACTCGATGGTGGACACCTTCTCAAACTAGCATGTCTCTAGGTCCTTTAGGATACCCTAGGTAAGTCTAGCATCCATTTTTCGCACTCTTAGAGTCAGGACCATAGGATTCATAGTCCTTAACTTTTCCATTCTTAAGACTTCCACTGCATTTCCTCATACACATACACATTCATTGCATTGTCTTTTCAATTAGATTTTCTCTCTGTTATGTTTTCCTTTGGAGCATCTCACCACTGACCTTTGTGTTTGCAGATTTTCATCTCTTTTGCAGGGTTTTGTCTTTCCGTGTCGAGCTTGCAGATTGCTTTGTCCTACCTGGGCTAGAGACGAGGGGATACGCACTGTTCCTTTCATGGTTTCATCATCCTAGGAGTGCTTGTTCTTCTTCCAGGATGAAGGTTTCCCCTCTCGAGGCGGATCATGCAACATCTCTCTTGATGCTATCATAGTGGCGACTTTTACCTTGCTTTTCCAATGGGGTGCTTCATCCACTTCATCTTCTTCCATTTCTTATGGTTCATCGGTACCCCACGAAGATATGAGGCTTCTCTTCCTTCTTTGGTATCTACATCTAGGTTGAGAGGGGCTTCCTACCCTTCTTTGTATTCTATAGGCTTTAGCACTTTGTCTTCGACATCAGCTTCTCCCCTTGTTGTACCTTTCCCTTTGCATTGCATGATCTCATCTCATCATCTTTGTACTAGGGCTCTTGAGCAAGTGAACAATTTTCCCATGAGGGACACTGTCCAAGTGGCACCTGCTACATGAGCATTCTTCAGCATGTACCATACTTTGCATCTCATTGTGCAGAGCACCACTTAAGGGGAATCGGGATCCTAAGCTATTTTCATTAGTGGCTGTTGACACCACACCTGTCAGAGTGCAGCGGTGCGGAAGTGTAGGATTGAGAGAGAGAGAACGCAGAGAGAGAAGAGAGAGAAAGAGACAGTGGAAGATGAAGATCTGCTGTATAAAGTGTGCTGAATACAAAGATATGCAGATATATACACGGGCGTAGTGCGCTGGACTGCGTGTCTCCACCTCAATGATGCAACCTGCTGTTCACCTCGAAGTCCGCTGCAGTCTGCACTGTCTCCTGTCTGAAATCTGCGAACAGAGACGGAATCTGCGCGTGTCACCGGTCTGTAATCTGCGAGCAGAGAAGTGTAGGAGACTGCTGGGAATGTCGGCTATTTATAGCCAGAAACTGCCAGGAAATAGGGCGCTAGAAATGCCCAGTCGGCTGCATTAAATGCAGCCGACTGCCTGCAGTGGGTCGGACTGCCACGTGGCAGTCCGACTGTGCAGTCCGATTGCACACTGTCCGACTGCACCAGGCTGTGATCTCTAACACCCCCTCTCAGAGCCTGGACAGGGCAGAAGCCTGAGGGATCTGGAATGTCTCCGAAGTAGAGCCTGGGGAAGTGCCTTCGTAAACAAATCCGCAAGATTGTCCTCTGTCTTGCAGTACTCCATAGTGATGGTCTCATCCAGAAGCTTTTCTCGGATGAAGTGGTACTGGATCTCTATGTGCTTCATCCGGGCATGAAAAACAGGGTTCCGTGCCAAGGCAATGCAACTCTCATTGTCACATTGCAGCAAAGTAGGACGAGTCTGGAGGCACCCAAGCTCCTCCAATAATCTCCAAAGCCACACAGCCTCACATGTGGTGCAAGACGCGGCCCGATACTCCGCCTCAGTAGACGAAAGGGCTACTGTGGGCTGCTTCTTGCTACTCCATGAGATAACACCTGTACCCAAGGTAAAACAGTAACCTGTAGTAGACCGCCTGTGGTCCACAACACCGGCCCAATCCGAGTCGCTCCAACCTGCAAGTACAATATCTGAACCATTTGTCCCTGCGGGGTAATGAATCCCTAAATCAGACGTCCCCCTCAAATACCGAAGTATCCTCTGAGCAGCCTGCCAATGCACCGTCTTAGGTTCACTCATGAACCCTGCCAAGAGCCCAACAACAAAACATAGATTAACCCTCGTGTTAAGAAGCCAAATCAAGGACCCAATCAACTGACGATAGCGGGAAGCATCCGCCAAAGGAGAAGCTGAATGGGAAGTGGCCTGCCAGTTCGGATCCATAGGAGTAGAAAGGGCCCGACAATCCTCCATCTCAAAAGGCACCAAGAGCTCCTGTACATATCTCTGTTGAGAGATAAAGATCCCCCTCTGAGACTGATAAATCTCATGGCCCAAAAAGAAATGGAGTAGACCAAGTCCGTCATCTCGAACGTCCGATGTAAAGCTGACTTCGTCTCTTGGACCTGCTGTGCATCATCACCTGTGACAATCAAATCATCAACATATAAGACAAAAAGCACACAACCATCCTCGGAAGTGTGAACATAAAGCTGCGGATCGGCCTTGGAACGCCGATATCCCAACTGAGATTGGAGGAACGAATCAATCTTCTCGTGCCATGCACGCGGAGCCTGCTTGAGGCCATACAAGGCCTTCTTCAACCTGTAGACTTTTCCATCTGAAGATCCAAAACCAGGAGGCTGCTCAACATAGATCTCCTTCTTTAAATCACCATTGAGGAAGGCCGACTTCACATCCAACTGGTAAACAGGCCATCTCCTATGACCAGCCAAAGCAAGAACAACTCTAATGGTCGCCATACGAGCTGTGGGGGCAAAAGTATCATGACAGTCAATCCCTGGGCGCTGTGCAAAACCTTTAACAACAAGGCGAGCCTTGTGCTTATTCAAAGAACCGTCGCTAAGGTATTTGGTCTTGAAGACCCACTTGACGCCAATCACCTTCTTATTCGGGGGGCGGGGCACAAGTGACCAAGTGTCATTCCTCTCAATAGCCTCCAACTCGGCTTCCATAGCTTTCTTCCATGGTGCGGACTGTAAAGCCTCCTTCACGGAGGTGGGCTCTCGATCCTGTATAACATGGGTCATCAAACAATAGTTGGAGCAAACAAGCTCCGTAGAATGTGCCTGGTGCCTCCGTGACCGCCGCGGACCATCCTGTGGTCCCCACTCCTCAGGAACCCCCTCGATCCCTGAATCATGGAGTGTGTCACGGGCCCAATGAGGAGGGGGCCGAACCTCCCCTCGTCTGTCTCCATCAGCAGAAGACTCTGGAATATCCATCGGTGGTAACTCCTCTGAGGTGATCGGTGGTGCAGTAGACTCTGTGTCAGAAACAGAATCATAATCAAAAGGCACGGGCTCCAGTGGAACTGTAGAAGGAGCCCAACTCTCCCCTGGATCTCCAAGAACAGGATGCTTCTCACCAGTTGATGTAGCCGGAACCTCCACAAACCGCACATCACGGCTAGTGTGCACATCCCGCTTGACGGGATCATACAGTCAGTAGCCTTGGGACTAGGAGCTGTAGCCAACAAATACCTATTTTCTGGAAGTTGCTGCAAATTTATCACGATGAGTCTTGGGAATGTGAACATAGGCATCACACCCAAAGACCCGAAAGTAAGAAACATCTGGCTTCGTCCCAAAATAAGCCTCAAACGGGGTCATCCCTTCCACGGCCGAAGTAGGGGATCGATTAAGGATGTGGACTGCAGTAGCCACAGCCTCGGCCCACAGATGCTGAGGGGTCTGTCGGTGCTCCATCATGGTGCGCACCATCTCGATCACACTGCGGTTCTTCCGTTCAAGAATGCCATTTTCTTGAGGAGTATTGGTATTGGCAAACTCCTGGTGAATTCCTTTATCTGCACAAAACCGAGCAAACTCATTAGAAACAAATTCACCGCCCTTGTCGGATCGCAAGGTCTTCAACTTCCGGCCCGATCGGTTCTCCTCAAAGAGAAGCCAATCCTTGAAGTGTGAGAAAGCTTTTGACTTTAATGCCAAAAAATAGGTCCATGTCATCCTGCTGTAGTCATCCACGATGAGCATGAAGTACGAGCTACCACGCAAGGACTCATTTCTCATAGGGCCACATAGATCCGTAGATACAAGCTCCATCGGTGAAGTAGACCGCCGCGAAGCTGTGTGGGGAATGGCATCCCTATGCTGTTTCCCCCGAATGCAGGAGACACATGGCTGCTGGCTCACTACTATATCGGGCAATCCTCGAACAAGCTGTCCACGTGACACCCTCTGAAGATAATCATAGTTCAGGTGACCAAACCGAGCATGCCATAACTCTGACTGTGACTGAGAGGTAAGAAGAAGAGTAGAGAGGGCGGTGGAAGACTTCAGTTTGTAAATGCCGTTCTCCTCATATCCGTATGAGAGAACCTTCCTTGATCCACGATCAAGGACTCGCACCGTAGTATTGTCAAACTCCACCAAAAGGCCAAGGGAGCAAATCTTATGAACTGAAAGGAGATGGTATCCTAAGCCTGGTACATGCAAAACCTCTGAGGTATGGGTACCACCTCGTCCATTGGGAATAAGCTGCATCTTACCCCGACCTGCAATTGATACTGAAGAGCTGTCTCCAATGAGAATCTGCCCAAGCGAGGGTCGCAATTGGGCAACACCATCTGATGAAGGAGTCATGTGCCGTGAGGCACCACTATCAACGATCCACTCTCGAGCCTGGGGAGCTGTCGTCGCAGCATCAGAAGCATTCGGTGAAGCGTCCTCAATGACAGCTAGATGAAGAAATGCAACTGATGAGGGTGCAACCACTGCTCCAGAATCCTTGGTGTCCTTCTTGTCTTTGTCAGGGCAATCCTTCTTCCAATGGCCAGTCTTTCCACAAATATGGCATGTGGAGTCTTTGTCCTTGTCCTTCTCCTTGTCCTTCTTGGACTTGTTATCCCCCTTTTTCTTCTTTTGGTCCTTCCCCTTCTTCTGAGAGGCTTGACCTGTCAGCGCCTCCGACTTGGAAGCATTCTATCCCTTTAACTGTTCCTCTTGGTCCAAGATCATAGGAACCAACTCTTCCCACCGAAGAGTAGACTCTCGCCCCGAAGCAATAAGGGCAGAGTAAAATGTACCGAATCGTGGCGGCAACTGGGACAAAAGTGTGATCGCTATGTCTTCGGAGGAAATCGGCTTCCCCGCATTCTGAACCTGCATCTGAAGCTGCCTTAGCTTGTTAATGTGCTCCCGCAGCGAAGAAGACTTATTTACGGACAAGGTCCACATCTGTACCTCCAAAGAAACCCGCTTCATAAGGGTCATCCGATTGTACATCTGATCAAGCTCCAGCCATATCTCCCGAGCCACCATCAAGTGCTCGATGTGAGCAATCACGGCGGTTGTAGTACATGATAGAAAGAGAAAGGAAGGAATCCTGGCATTTAGTTTGTCCCAATGAGATTGGGCCTTGGCCAGCTCCGCACGAGCATCGGAAGAGAGTTTGGACTCATCTCTTACCGAGGGCCGGTCGATCTCCTCCTGGACAAGCTCCGCCAAATCATAGGACTCAAGGATGGCCAACATCATGACGTGCCAAATGCGGTAGTTGTTGCCGTCGAGCTTCTGATCTGCAGGAAGAGCCGGTAAGACAGGCACCTTCCGGTCCATAATCGACTGGAACTCCAAGTCAATCTCTGTAGACATCTTCACCTGTAATGCCTTCACAAACACAAAAGTAGCCCCCTCTGACTGGGAAAACTCAGCCTGGAAAGGCTCTTCCGCATCCTGAATTTTCTTCACCCGCCGGAGGCGATGAAAAAGCAAAACCTGCACTTGTAGGCTGAAAACTCAAACTTCCTCCGCGTCAAACAGCAGTAAACAGTAGCAAATCCACCACTTAGACTCCTTTCCTGCGCACCCACACTCGTTTCAGCCTTGTTCCAAGGCGCAGCCCTCCTGTCTGCCCTTAAACGCAAAAAACTCAAATTTGTGTCGCGATGGAAACTCCTCTTCAGGTTGATTCTGCGCTCAGTCAGCCCTCTAACACTGCTCTGATACCATGTCAGAGTGCAGCGGTGCGGAAGCGTAGGACTGAGAGAGAGAGAACGCAGAGAGAGAAGAGAGAGAAAGAGGCAGTGGAAGATGAAGATCTGCTGTATAAAGTGTGCTGAATACAAAGATATGCAGATATATACACGGGCACAGTGTGCTGGACTGCGTGTCTCCACCTCAACGATGCAACCTGTTGTTCACCTCGAAGTCCGCTGGAGTTTGCACTGTCTCCTGTCTGAAATCTGCGAACAGAGATGGAATTTGCGCGTCACCGGTCTGTAATCTGCGAGCAGAGAAGTGTAGGAGACTGCTGGGAATGTCGGCTATTTATAGCCAGAAACTGCTAGGAAATAGGGCGCTAGAAATGCCCAAATGCAGCCGACTGCCTGCAGTGGGTTGGACTGCCACGTGGCAGTCCGACTGTGCAATCCGACTGCACACTGTCCGACTGCACCAGGCTGTGATCTCTAACAACACCATCATACTTCATCACATGGATACCTCATCATTTTTTCTCCTTGTCATCGACACCCTCGAGTGGATGGGTAAGCTTGTACTACACTTTTCAGCTGATTAGCATTTTTAAGCAACCCCAAAACACACATAATTAATGAAAAACCCTAAAAAGAGAAGCAGTCCAAGAGAGTTTCAGTGGTTCCCTAAAAACCCTAATTCTTTGGGGTACCCTTCAACATCTATAAATAGACATGCTGCCCCCGTCTAGCCCTTCTTGTTTTGCAAATTGTAGCCATCAGCACACACACACGTGGCGGTCCAGCCCTTCCACTACTGCCTCTCTCTCTCCATCAGCCCTTGCAGTTCCCTGGCGCTTTCCTCCAAGCTGTTGCCCACTGTTTGGCGCCCTCCTACCTACTGCGTTTGGCCCTATTCCTCATCGCCAGCACCTGGACCTTCATTTGCACCCTGTGTTTGCAGCTTTTGGCTATAGGCGACAGTTGGCAACCCTCCTCCTCCATTCAATGCTGTATACATACTTCTTGATTATGTATTGAGCTTTGTTTCTCTTTGCTCAATCAGTTGTGTATTTGATAGATTATTTTACTTGAACTTGAGATCTCTTATATACACGATGTCTATGCCTATGAGATGTATCGGTTATTGACTTCCTTGAGTTTATGACAAACTTTAGTACCGGTTGTATACCTATTCACTACTAGTTGCTTTTACATGTTCTGGTTGTTACCTGGATATTCTTGGTAGTAGGAGCTTCATCTTTTGTGATTATTTGCTCACAATGGTCTTGGTCATATTGCTGCATTTATATTAGTAGTGCTGTAATTACAATTTTCAGCATTGTCTTGGAGAGCAGACATTGTACTTTGGCAGATTATTTCTTGTACTTGGTGGACAACTCTTTACTTTGGTTTTCCCTCTTGTTTTGGCCTTGTTTTGGTTTTGTTTTGGGGCTGATTTGCAGTCATTCATAGTAGCTCATTCTCTTGGATTTTGCACTAGTATAATGTCATTTTGGTTGGGTCTTCGAACAATACTACTATTTTCAATAGTGAAAAGCTTAATGACACTAATCTTTCCTATTGGAAGATATAAGTATGGAAGATATTGGTCCAAAAGAAGTAGGTTAGGCCGTTGAAAACCAAGAGTGTAAAGCTCGAAGGCATAGACCAGGATGATTGGGGATGAGTTGAACGAGCTATGTAAATCCACCCTTATATTGTCATTGTCTAAACATGTTAATTTTAATGTTGTGGCACTTCAGGATAATGCTTGGCAGTTGTGGGAAAAGACACAATCTTTATGACAAGCAAAGTCCTTTTTCATAGATGTATTGATTGAAACAACTTATGGATCTTGGTATGAAGGAAGGGACTAGTGTGTCCGTCCATTTGAATGAATTTCATTCGATTTTTAGCTAGTTAACCTCGTAGGGCATTGACTTTAAGGATAATCTTCCTCCCTTGTTCTTGCTTGTGATACTTCTCGAGTCATGGGACACTTTTTGTACTGCTATGTGTACTAATATGTCTAAGGATGGCTTAAAACTCGAGGATGTTGAGGATATTTTACTCACAGAGGAAGTAAATAGAAAGAATGTGGATGCAGCTCCTAATTCTCATGCATTGACTATTAGGGGTAGAGATGATGGTAAGAGTGGTAATGATCGCCGTGGTAGAGACTCACAAAAGTTTCAGTCTCGAGGACAGTCTCGCAATAAGTCCCATGGTTGTAAGGCTTCTTTAACATGTCATTATTGTGGATAGCAAGGTCATATTCGGTCGTAGTGCCATAAGATACGCGATGATAAGCGCAAAGAGAATGGCAAAGATAAAGTGCAGAAAAAGTCTGATGAAGGCACCATCGTCCCTAGTAAGTCCATTGTGAAGATTAAAGAGATAAATGTAGTGCAGTCTGAGTCAAATGATGAGTATATCTTAGCAGCTTCCTCTCTTGATGCTTTTCAGTTGACAGATGCTTCGTCTACATATTCTCAGTAATGGTTGCTTGATTTAGGGGCTTCTTTTCATGTTATCTCCCCATAGGGATTGGTTTTAGTCATGTCGCAAAATGACAGGTTCTATTAGACTGGCATTGGATATTATAGGCATTGGGGATGTATGGCTGCAATTTTCTTCTAGTAGCTCTTTACTTTGCATAATATACATCAAGTACTAGCTTTGCTAAAAGCCTTCCATTTACTGGACAATTGGATAATGTAGGCTATTATGTATTTTTTGGTAATTCCATATGGAAAACTAGTTGTGGGAATCTTACTTTTGTTGAAGTTGCTAAGGCTAGCGGCCTCTATCCTTTACTTGTATTTGAATCCCTTGACCATGTTTTGACTATGACTTACATACTACATGTATCTTCATGTCATCATTGCCTTAGACACTTGTTCTTACAGAAAATGACAATACTTATCGTTTGCAGTATCTTTTGTATCTTGAAAACAAATGTTTTGATTCTTGCTACCATTGTCTTTATGGCAAGCAGACACGTAGTCCTCATAAGAATTCTGACATAATGTGCATTGGTGAGCCTTTGGTTCTTGTGCGTTCTGATGTATGTGGTCCCATGCCCTGTGAGTCATTGGGTGGTACAAATTACTTTGTTACGTTATGGATGATTATTTGCATAAGATATGGACATATCCTATTAAGCAAAAATCGGGTATCTTATCTATCTTTGAGCATGACTCGCTCTTGTTGAGAACTAGTCTGGGTATAGGCTGAAATGTGTAAGGTCTGACAATGGGGGTAAATGTCTCTAAGGCATTCGAGCAATTTTGCGCTGAGAGGAATATGAAGTGTCAGTTGATTACCCCCCCTATATCCCACCCCATAATGGTATTGTTGAGTGCATGAATAAGACTATTCAAGAAAGAGTCCGAAGTATGCTTAGTTAGGCAGGCTTACCAAACATGTTTGGGTTGAGATAGTTACTACCAAAGTATATTTGATAAATAGATCCCCATGCATTGCTATTGGTTGTCAAGTTACAGAAGAGTTATGCTCTAATAAACCTCCCTTATATGTGCATCTTAGAGTCTTTGGATGTGAGGCTTTTTGCCATATACCCAACGACAAATACAATAAGCTGGATCCTAAGTCTGTGAAATGCATCTTTCTTGGTTATGGTGATGTAGGTGAGATGGGCTATCGCCTATGGGATCTGTAGGCTTGGAAGGTCATTCGAAGCCATGATATAGTTTTCTATGAGGAAAACATACATAAACAGCCTGAGTAGGGTAGTTAAGGTATACATGGTGATTTTTCATTAGAAGCCTCTTATTACCGTACAGCCAATTAGACAACTTGTAGATGATGTTTTAGTGGCACATGATCATGATTTTGGACAAGATGTATAGGCCACACAACCTGTTACTAGAGATAGACATTAATCTGATAAGTTTACACCATCTAGGGACTATGTTATGGTGATATAGCTGGTGAGTCTCTTATTTATGAGGAGGCCATGCATAGAGGTAATAGCCATTCTTGGGAAAGGACCATGCAATTTGAGTTTAATTCACTGCAAAAAAACCATATATGGGATTTGATTCCTTTGCCTTGTGGAAAGTATGCATTGCCATGCAAGTGGGTGTACAAGTTGAAGAGTATCCTTGGACGCTCCAAGCCAACATACAAGGCTAGCTTGGTTGCTAAGGTTTTTCAATAGGAGCATGGTGTTGACTTTGATGAAGTCTTTTCTTCTGTAGTTAAGATGATTATTGTATGATTGATTTGGCCTTGGTTGCGTAGTTAGATTTGGACCTTTATCAGATGGATGTGAAATTGGCTTTTTTGCATGGGGACTTGCATGAGGATATCTATATATAGTAGCTTAAGGGCTTTATGGAAAAGAGTAGGGAACACCTAGTGTGCAAGTGAAGAAAGAGCCTTTATGGCCTTGAGTAGACATCTAGGGAATGGTACCATAAGTTCGATGATTTTATGCATTCACAGGAATATTCTTGTAGTGATATGGATCCATGTTTATACACGAAGAAGGCTTGTGATGGTAGTCTTATTATCTTGGTTCTTTATATTGATGATATATTGTTTGCTAGGAGAGCTCGTGATGAATTGGATACTCTAAAGAGTGAGCTTAAGAACTTTGAGATGAGGATATGGGGAGGCCTCATATATTCTTGCTATACGCATTACGCGTAATCCCTGTAAGGGTCTTCTTTACTTGTCATAAAAAGCGTATATATAGAAGGTGCTTGAGTGATTTCATATATAGGATGTTAAGCCTAGTGAGTGTCCTTGACCTTTCCAAGTGAAGGTCAGTCAAGCTGATTGTCCCTAGTGAGATGAGTAGAAGGCTAAGATGGTCAAGTTTCCTTATACATCCACAATGGGCAGTTTGATGTATACCATGATAGCCACTCGCCTTGACATAGCATTTGCAGTGGGAGTTGTGGTATGCAATATGTTTACACTTGGCCAGTGACATTGGGATGCCATGAAGGGTATCATGAGGTACCTGAAAGTTACTATAAATATATGTATTTGCTATGGTGGCTAGAATACTATAGTCGTGGGTTACAATAACTTCAACTATGAAGGACATGTAGATAGTAGATAGTCCACCTCTGGATATATATTTACGTTTGTTGGAGGTGCTGTTTCTTGGATGTCCAGGTGCAAAAATACACAGTCTTATCTATTATTGAGGTATAATATATTGCAGCCACTAAGGTCTGCAAGGAGGCCCTATGGTTAGGTCGTCTGGTGGTAGACCTTGATATTATTGTTACTCCTACACTGCATTCGGATTTTATAACTACTATTCAATTGGCCAAGAATCCAATCTTCCATGTGAAGATAAAGCACATTGAGGTGGGCTATCACTTCATCCGAGAGGTGGTAGAAGACAAGTCTGTTGAGCTTTTCAAGATCTCAACCAATGCGAATCTTACAGATTTTCTCACGAAAAGTCTCTCAACGGAACATTTTGCCTTCCTTAGGAATATAATGGGCATAGGATGAGATGACGTCTATTCCTCATTCTATTGTACTTTATGTATATTTATAATTGTCACTTTTTGTTGTTCTCTCCTCACTAGAGGCACATTTGCCTTTACGTGGAAGGTGGTTGGGGGTAAATGTGCTTGTGTCTACCTTGCCTTGTATTTACAAAACCCCCCCCCCCCGTGACCACATATCTGTACACTATAGGTGGCAGGCACCCATCATTATCACTTTATTCATTATTCTTTCACCGACCATTGAACAAGGGAAGGCTAGTCACACATAGTGATTATTGGAATTCCCATATCTTGAGTCTCTGTCTCTTGCTCTCTTGCTCCATCCTCCATAGCTCGCATCTCTCTTGCTTCTGCTTGCTGGTTCTTCCACTTGGGCATCAACATCCTTATTCACATTATATAGCTAGTTCAATCTCCTCCTTTGGCAATGATAATATGAGAAGAGAGGACCATAGCTCCTCTTTTTCCTATAGCATCAACATGATGGTGAGAGGGGATGCTTTCTCGTGTTTACATTGAGGGTATTGGTTTTGTCTTCTATTGTCTTTGACATTGAGATGCTTTTCTATTGCACTATTTATTGTAAAATGGTGCTCGGGCAAGTGGGATTGCCTTGTGTAGGCATTGCTCAAGTGAAACCTTGTGCGAGAGTGCACAATGAAAGCTGAAGCATAAACCAAAGCAAATGAACACTGAAAAGATTGAACAATGAAAGAAAAAATTAGAGAACTCAGAGATGAGAAGAATGACAATGGAATCCATCATATAAGGCATGAGAAGAGAGTACAATACCTATCAATACACATCCTTCAATGACAAGGAGAGTGTTTCGTGTCTCTCCCTCCAATCTCTATGAAGGATGGTGATGAGTGATAGCTAATTTAAGGCTATGCATAGGCAAGGAGTGGAGCCATAAATGAGCAGGTCGGCGAGCAGTACGTTGTACCTGTATAACAAGGCATTTGGGATTGAAATTGCCACGCTTGTGAGAAATACGCTGCCAAAACTAAGCCAGCTGCCCAGGAAATACATTGCCCAAGACAACCATCCATACAATTACATCATCAATCTAATAATATGTACAAAGTAACAACCTCTCTCAAATCATAGGTAATAAACACAATAACATATGCAATGATTACAAGACCATAATACATACAATAATAATGACAATAGATAAACTATGGATACCCTAGCCTCGAGTGATTAGGCCATTGCTTAGAGGTGCCTTAGAGAAGACACTAGCATCGATATTGGTTATATATGAACCCTAGTCAAAGTTTCGAAATAATGATGTCTCTTTGCATGTTACATATCCATGGATTCCTCGATTTCAACCATCCTACTAAAGGGATTCCCCATGTGAGAATTGAGTAGGAGCAAAAGCCACCTTGTTGTTGAACAATCCCATCATGAATTGGACATGTCAACTTTAGGACTTGAAACTTGCTAGATAAGTGATACATATAGAAAGCCAAGGTTAGGGAACCATCGCATCGTAGATGCGAGTGAGGCATGGATGCTCCACTACTATCACCCTCTTAGGCATCCTCTCTACTCTAGGGAATGTAAAGAAACGGTAGGGTTTGGAAGGAGATGCACAGAGTGTACAACAAACAATGTGACAAAGAAACTCACAAACACAGAAGAAGAAGAAGAGTAAAGAATGATAATCATGGAATTGTGCTGAATGAATCAAGTTGATACAATGGATTAAAGCTGAGAGATGACCATGCTTTTGTGGTTGATTTGGCTGATCGGGCAGCAATATGTGGAAGGAATTTGCACTATGAAGGAAGCGAAAGGCAGTCCTTTGGGCAGAGAAGTGATGAAGGACAACAGCAAAGGGAGTGAAATGTAGTGCTTAGGTGCTATTTGTAGCAAAGGCAAGACTTCAAGATGAAGGTGAGGCTCTTTAGAAGGTGGTTGTGAGCTGGGCCGCTACTAGAGGCAGCAAATGCAGGGTGCTGACGATAAGACATGGCAAATCTGCAGCAAATGCAGCCAGTTCTAGGGTGACCAAGTGGCTAGAAGCAGAGAAATCAGGTGGCCAAGTTGAGGCTGTAATCGATAGGGAACGGATAGCCGATGGTGAGGAAAATGCAAGTAGGCAGCAACCTCTAACAAGGCGGCAAGGTGGGGGGTAGCCAACTAACTTGGCAACACCTTCAAATGGTGTGGGTAGCAACAAACAACTCCAAAAGGCAGCACGAGCCTCTCTTGCTGTCGTGAGGATATGTATTTTTGAAACCTCACTTAACATGTGGATTTATTTTTAATCACATGGTTAAGTAAATGTTGCAGATATGAGGTGTAATTGGGGTTAGAGTAAATTTACGATCCTAGGACCCTAGAAATCACGGGGTGTCAAAGACAAAGGTTGCTATAAGTTATGTTGCACAGGTACTTGGTGGTATCTGGTGCTAGTTGTTGGCCTAGGTCATTCATTTGGCCATAAGTTGTTAGTTGGTGACACTAGAGAAGTGGCGTTCAATGATACTTGAGACCAATTTGATGGTCAAATATGGCATAGAGATACCCGAGAATGGAAGTTGCCTAGCCAATTTAATTATTGGCCAGTCAGATTATTTTTCAAGGCATCGAAATAATTATTAGATTAGTTTTTAGTATTTAAAGATTGAAAACTAATATTTCATTATGGACAATGCTAAAAGACCTTTTGGAAAGGTTGCCACTTATCAAAAATGCCCATGCAAGATTGAAAAACGTCTTTAGAGGCTGGAGAGGGGCACTTTAGTATATTCAGCCTATAAGAGAGAGGGAGGAGATGCCGCTGGTCTGATTTGCAGTCATTGGAGGACCTTTTGAGGGAGCTAGGGGCAGGAGAAGACCAATCAATAGTAGGTGATAGCATCTATAGGGTGTTGAGACAGGGCAGTAACACTAAATGACTAATTTTCTTAAGTTCTTTGCATTTACAAGCTATTGAGACAGGGTAGCAACAGTAGATGAGCGATTTTCTTCAATTCTTTTGCAAAGAAAGTTTGAATTTTCTCTCTCCTGGCATTCTCTCTCATCTCCTGGCCTTTCTACAGCCTTGCTCTAAAGATTACAGCATTGATATCACCAAAGGCTAAGAAATTTCAGATTTCTTTAAACCCTAATTCACAACAGAAATCAGGGTTTAGCAGTAACCTCGGGAAGCATGTCAGAAATTGGAAGCTCCAAGACTTGGATTCAACAGGGATGCAGCTGTTTTCAGTCAAATTCAAGTGGAGAGACCAGTGATTCGGTGAATTTAAGGCATTTTCCATCTCCATCAAAGCGGGTGAAGGCCAATTGATTGCTCGAATCAAGGGGAAAATCAGATTGAAGACTTGCTAGTCATTTTAGACAGTAAGGGGAGTTGGAATATTGAAAGGAATTGGGAGAATCCTATTGTACGTCATCCTTTTGTTCAATTAAGTTAAAGAGATACTGAAAGGAATGCCGGTTTTGGAGCCAATAGGATGTCCATTGTCCAAGATTGTAAGTTATTTTGCATTTCTTAGTTTTGTAATAGACGTTACTATTGTAACTAAGTTGTAATTAGGGAATTACCACCCATCCACAGAAGGAAGGTTGGTTTCACCCGCTGGGAGTATCTACCTAGGCGTTGGAGAGGTATAGGAGATCAACAATCTATGATGAGGGAGATTGGTTGAAGAATGAGGTCTAGAGTAATGAATGCCCATGCCCTATTTATAGACACATGAGTCACTAAAGTGCTTAGGGTTGTGCCCAAGTACTGATAAATGATAGAAATAAAGCCATTTTGGGGTTGTAAATGGAAATCTAATTAGGAATTAATAAAGTTAATGGCTTGGATTTCTCAACAACCTCCTTTTAGGCCCAAAAAGGTTTCCTAGGAGGAGTGAGAGAGAGATTTGCTACTCATTAATCGAAGTATTTCTCCTAAAGAAAATCTATAAAGAAGAATAATAGACATGATGAGCTTCTGGTGTCCAAACAGTAGACACGATGATCTTGGGAGAGAAGCCACTAGCTTTGTGTCTCCATACTGGTAAGAATATGAAGGCTTAACCACCAAGTCATGTTTGAAACATTCAAGGCCTCGAATTAGGTAGAACACGTAGATCTCAGGTATCAATAGGCGAGATGGCAATGGGAGACTAGTTAAAGAATGAGGTCTAGAGTGATGAATGCCTATATCCTATTTATGGGCCCATGAATCATTGAAGTGTCTAGGGTGTCGCCTTGACTCTCTCGGGTGGCGCCTAGACACTAATAAATGATACAAGTGAAGCCTTTTTGGGGCTGTAAATGGAAACCTACATAGAAATTAATAAAAGTTAATGACTTAGATTTCTCAACAGGAAACACATGAGGGGTCATAGGGCACTAGTGCAAGAAAATGAATTTTGTGGTTACAACAACCTTAATTGCCAAATCAGAATAGCATTCAAAGTTAGATGAGGATGAAGGATTAAAGCCACCCTTGCGCTTTGCCTCATTGTACTTGAAAGTCTCTAGTTTAATGCAATCCTTCCAAAGAGGCCTCTTCTTATGATGAAGGTAGCACTTCCCCTTCTTGTCTCCTCTCTCTCTAGCTGTAAATAATATCAAATAGCTAGCATGAGATGGCAATCTTCTTGAAATCTAAGAGTAGACTCATGCTTTAGCAACATGAATAGCAATCACACATCTAATGGTAGTCATCTTGGATGTAGGAGCAAATGTCTCCTCATAGTCAATGCCCTTTTTATGAGCATGTTCCTTTGCAACCAGCCTTGCCTTGTATCTATCAATAGACCCATAAGATTTCCTTTTCAGCTTGTAAACCCAATGCGTGCCAATAGCCTTTTTACCAGAAGTCAAGTCAACAAGACTCCAAGTGCTATTTTGCTCAATAGAGTGCATCCATCACTCATGGCTTGCACCCAATGCATATCCTATTGTGCATCCTCAAAACATGTAGGCTCATCTTCATCCAAAAGAGTACTAGCAAAAGCATATGCTTCCTCATAATCAATAAGATGGCCTGTATCAACAAAATGTGCCCCTCCTACATTTCTAGCATTGGAACGTGTATGTTGAGGCAAAGGAGCATCCATACGACTCTTTTTAAGAGTTTGTAACAACCACCTAGGGACTGTTTTGACTGTATGTATAGCAGCCCTTTTTTGCACAATTGTGTCATCCACTACCCTAGGAGAAATTGGATCAGCTAGAGGCTGATTTTGGGTGAGTTGGCATTTCAAATTGATCATGGAAATAGGTTGCATTTTTGCAAAAATGACATCTCTACTGACAAAAACTTTTTTTGTGTATGGATCATACAACCGATAGCCTTTGCTTTCCAAACTGTAGCCAATAAAAAGGCATTTTATGGCCTTGTCATCTAGCTTGCCACGAAGCTCCTTCGGCAGGTGCATAGGTTATGCATCCAAACACCCAAAAGTTGTCAACCTTTGGTTTCTTTCGATGGCAAGCCTTAAAAGATGTTATAGTCTTTAGTGCCTTTGTTGGTGCATGATTCAAGACATGATTAGCATACTGAAGTCTCTCTAGCCAAAACTTACGTTGTAGTCGTTTGCTCTTAAGCATACATCTAGTCATTTCCATGAGGGTCCAATTCTTTCTTTTAGCAATGCCATTCTATTGAGGGGTCATCCTCATAGTGGCCTAATGTGTGATACTTATTTCAAGTAGAAAACCAATTTTTGCCTCAAGCTTAGCAACCAAATGTTTATGCATGAGCACATCAGATTTTTCTTTCAGCCCATACACCCAAGTATACCGTGAGTAGTCATCATTAGAAGTGACAAAATAGAGATAACCCTCCACGTGCTCGTGTCCTCATGGGACCAAATACATCAGAGCGTATCAATTGCAATTTTCGGACAGCATGTATGGCACCATCCTTTTTGAAAGCTAACCTATGCATTTTACCCAAGATACATTCTTCAGATGCATGAGGAGGTGGGGTCTCCATAGGAGGTAAGACATCCACTATTTGACAATGCTGAAGAGTTGTTAGATTGCCAAAACTCATATGATCGAATCGCGTATGCCATAGGTCCGCATTCTGCATAGCGGACATAAGAGTGCTCACTGCTAGAGCATCATGAGAACTCGTCTCATATGAGTCCAACAAGAAAGGGCCCTTATACAAGGTGCTTGACAATCTTAGAAAGTAATCAAGCTCTCTGTGTCTTATAATATCCTTGTTATCTTCAAAGATGACCTAAAATCCATGCTTGTTGAAAGTTGAAATGGACAAGAGATTCTTTGTGATATGAGGCACAAATGAGACATCTAGAAGCATACAATTTGACCCATCATAACTGTTGTTATTAGCATATGTAACACGCTTCCTTGTAGGGGATGAATGCAAAGATGTGAACAAACACTTCCATGAAGTGATGTGCTTGGATGCCCCACTTTAAAAATACCAAGTATGTTGTGCTTCAACAGTATTAAATGCAGAATCAGCCATGGAAGTTATTGAGAAATCACTTTTTCAGTTTACATTCTTCATTTAGGGTTTTGCACTGACAGCCCCAAAAAGAGCTGATGTCCACATTTTGGTCACTTTTTCAGTGGATGCCCACACAGTGGTGCTCCACCCTAGACAACTTATGCCTATAAATACGCAATTACTTCATTCATTCACGTCCACCTTCTTCCATCACCACCACCACTTTAGTCATTCTCCACTCCTATTTTTTCGTCACTTTGACACTCTTCCCACACCGTTGTTGCCTACACGCCTTGTAGATGATATCGTAGTTCGTGCCCTTCTTTCAGTTGGCATTAATCTCCACCGATTGGTGTCATCTTCTTCTCTGCGTTTGCTGCATCTAGAGTGTCTCCACCAGCCTGGCGTCAACTCCCATCAGCTTGGCAACTAGCTGGCATTTGTGTTAAGTATTTGGAGGCCTTCTCTCTACTAGGCGTCAACGTCCTATACCTCGTGACAACATTTTGCTACTGATGAGTGCCTTCTTACTCCCTGACCTATTCTGACTCACCCTAGTTATTTGCATTTTGCAACTTGGGGGCTTTATCTACATCCGGTGTCATCACTTGGTTCTTGGCATTAGCATCTAGGCTGCTCTCCTTGCATTTGACAGCTCCAACACTCTAGGATTTGTCTTTTGCTGCCAAGGTCACTCCTTGGCATCAGAGGATTACAGTTCACTCTCTCGATAGCTGGTGATCATCTTCCACATCTCCGATGGCATCAGAGGATTGTAGTTCGCCCCTTCGAGAGCGGTCCTTCAGTTTCTAGTGATTACTTTGATAGCCCATTGCGTGGAGGACTACGTTTCGCTCTCTTCACTGTGCAGATTCCCCATAGGTGCTAACGCTTGATTTAGATAGGACAGTGTAGTTATCTCCTGAGCTTTGGCTCCGTTGTATCAGCTTTTCTTCTCATAGTATGATTGAGTGCATCATCACTGTGTTCTTGTGTTTTTGAGTTTCTCTTCTCTCTCATTGTTTGTCGTACACACATTGTGTTTCTCCTCACAAACCCTACTATCTCTTTGCATTGTCGCACATTTTGATGGAAGTGTCATAACTGCATGTCAAGAATGCATACTCCTCCTCTTCAAAATTGACTATACCATCCCCATCTGAAGACTGAGTGGCTAATGTCTCCTGGATAGCAAAATTGGAGTCTTTCTTCTTCTCTTTGGCCAACCTTTTCTTGCATTCATCAATGTAATGTCCAGGTTTCTTATAGTAGTGGCATTTTCTCTTTTTCTTTGTCTTTTTTGTTTCTTAGACAGCCTTGTTGGATGGCTGCTCCATTTAAGCCATCCAACTATTGGAAATGGAGGGGGGGGGGGGTTTGTGGATGGAGAGAGAGAAATGGAATGATATATTAACGTCTACAAAAGGCCAAAATGACCTATGAGACCATGAGTTACAATCATGTGTATGATGGTACAATTGTCTAGGCAAAATATGTAGCACAAAGCAAAATAAGAAAGGAAACTGACTATGGCTATGTGTAAAACATAGAGCTCTATCTAGTAACAATGAGCTCCAAATGGTACAATCTTATGTGGGTATGGAGGGCCTAGCTCTAGCCCGAGCAATAATCCCCTATATCCGCCTATGAAGTGTTGTTGGTGTTTGTGTCGAGGCCTAGGATGTCAGGATCGGCTAAGCTGAACGGCTCGATCAGTCAGTACTCCTTGTCTGTGTGTGGAGTGTGGCAGTGAGAGAGGCTCTTGTGTGGATTGTGGCTTGAGAATGCAAGATTTAGCCAGGGTGAATCAACTGTAAGAGCTTTCCCACAATGGAGCTAGAGGTCTGCATCAAAAGATTGTGCATAAGGATCCCACAAAAGCTTCATAGTGGGATCTAAAGGTGTTACTATAGGCCATGTCTCATGTGAGCAATACTGATTCACTGACTAAAGGGCCTAGGATACAAAGATCCCATCTCCATGTCTCACCCCTCCATGCCAAAGAAATAAGATCGGTAACCAAGATCGCTCGCTTTAAATGTGAAGTAGAGCTGTACCTTTATATTTGCTAGAGCGGCAGAATCTAAGCTGTGATCAAAAGATCTAATGTAAAAGAATATAGTTGACCCCCTCTAAGTGGTTTTGCCTTGCTTTTGTCAAAGACCTTGTATCTCAAGCTGAGCCTTGTATTTGTCCAAGGTTCCATTAACTATTAATTTAGTTGTAAAGATCCATTTAATCTCCATGGCCTCTCACCATTGAGAAAAGTTAGAGCCTTTTGCCAATTGCTTGGCACAAAGTGCACTATATAATCTATCACGAAGATCGATGCAAATAACAAGTTGTGGAATACGAATTCACCACCATTGTCGCTCCTTAGTGCCCCAATATGGACATCCATCTGATTTTGCACACTAATCACACCTATGTAGAGAAATATGAGAAGGCTTCAGATTAGTCCTTTAGGAAATATGACCACAAATATGATTGAAAAGGCATTCACTTGTAATAAAAACTATAGTGCTCTATTTAAGGCGGTAATGGATATCGGCCCAGAAATGCCAATGTGAATCAACCAAAGAGGTACCTTAGCTGTATGTGTCGATGGTTAAGGGTATGGTGTATGATATTTTTTCCCCAACTGACATGCGTTATAGCCATCCTTGAATAATTTTAGGCATGGAAGTCCCTCAACCATTTGATGGCATGACAACTCATAAAGAGAGTTATACCCAAGATGTTCAAAGCAAAATTGCCAAAGGTACTCCTCATCCATAGGATTCCTAGCTGTAGTGAGGTAATGTGTTTTATCATTTATGGAATTTGGAGCCTTTTGAGAGAGAAACAATGACATTAGATATAGGCCATTAGGCTATACCTCACTTGGTTCAAGCGATTGGTGGCAGTGTGAGGGACAAGCACAGACTTGTTTTTATCTTTTATTTTTTCCAATTTTTTAATTTTGTAAAAGTTAGCAAACTTATAGGTTAAGCGCCTTTTGACATCAATAGATTTGATGGCCGTACGCAAGTTAGTCGACAACAGACAGGCTGATGTTGACTGGTGTAATATGATAGGCACATGGGTCTAGATGATGCAACATGCACATGGTGCACAGTACATCTTGTTGGTGGCACGTTTGTAGGTGAAGCCATGTCAAATTTACAGGGCAGCAGAATGCGATAGTTTGGAAGTAAAACCTTCTAGGGTGGCGCTCAGGCTATTTGTAGCAATGGTCTTCTTCTTCTTCCTCCTCTTCTTCAGCTTCTTCTTGTTTTTCTTCTGCTACAGGGGTATTGCTGATGATGGGTAGCTGGGACAATGCACAAGTAGTAGCAGAGGTGAGATGGACTCGATGGTGGTGAGATGTGGCCCTGATACCATTGTTAGGTATGGAGCTTACATGTGTGGCCAATAGGCTATGGAGGGTGAAGCTCCATGATGGAGAGAGAATAGAAGAAAGAGAGAGAGTGGTGTGTGCATGGTCACCATGAAATGTGTTTTGCTAGCGTTGATATGCAAAACACCTAAAACAGCTGAAATGTTTCATTAAAATGTGAAATGCCCCGAGTGAAATTGTTGATAGAAACATGACTTTAAAATGGAAAATGTGGTTGTTTCTTGCGTTCTGGAGGATTTTCACACACTCATTGTTTAAATATGTGACACTAGATCCTTGGATGATGTTTATCACTTGAGGATTTTTAAATGCAAAAACTCATTGTGTATAACGAAACCTATGATACCTATATCATTCAACTGTTTCACTCAGCGTTTCCCTTGGAACTTTCCTAGAGGTGAAATGTTTTGGGGTGAAATGCCAGGTTTCAGTGGTGAAACATTTCGCGGTTGCCTTGTGTGTGTGTGTGTGTGTGAACTCTTGCAGGTACACAATGAGCTGAATAGCTTGATGTGATAGATGATGAGAGTACAATGCTTAAGGCCTCATTATATGGGCCTAGGGTTTCCCCCAAACTTTTAACCCTTATCTTATGTTGGGAGGTGTAAAAGGTGTTTACACCTTTAACACATACTCTTACACACCTAAGGTATGTTCACACACAGGGTTGTGTCTAAAACTAACAAACATAAACGTGATGTGGTTGAGGAGTTATTATTGTATGTGACATTCCCCACCGTCGATCCGGAGGAGATGAAGAGGTCCTCTAGCAAAGTCATGACTCGCATGATGTGGGGCTTCACTGTGGACTATCCAAATAGCCTAATAGTCATGAAGAAGGATTGGGTGGATAGGCAATTCGTGGATGTAGACCAAGCTCTCAACCTCCTATGTTTGTATAGAGACGAAGGTCGACATGAGGACTGAAGTCCATTGCCAACAAACTAGTTTGATATGCCCTTGGGAGTCGAGAAAGGTGTAAACTATGATGGGTGATTGGTAGCAATGTGATTGTGAGATCTCCAATATCCTTGACCCTTTTAGTTGCCACCATCTTGCCTCCACTAAGTAGGGTCACCTTGTGACTGTGGGTGGGGGATTGAGTTGGGGGTTTCTTAGGTTGGGTACTTTTTGCCTTTGTATGACACTCCTCATCAAAATGGCTAGCCTTTTCATGGTGTTGGCAATGAACATTTTCCTTGAATATATTTTGCTATCCCAATTTTAGTTGTGGCAGGATATTCCCTTATGGCTCACTCATATTTTCTTGTTGAGTTTAGTTGTTCTTTCCCTTGCTTCCCCTTCCGAGAAGTGGACACAAGGACCCCCTTTGTAGGTGTGAGAGGAGCTTTCTCATGGAATTGGTTAAACCATCCTAATCTACGATTTTGAACTCCTGAAGCTCATGATCAAGGTTGATACGATGGGTCCTATCATGAGCCACATAGCAATTAGTCAAGTGTTCCCATCACTTAGACGCTAGGTCAAAGTGTTGTAGTTGTGAGTTGAGGTTTTAGCCCCTAAATAAGGTCACATAAGTTCTGTGAATCTAATGCATACCTTAGTAACTTAGACCAAGTGGTATAGTTAGACCCATTAAAATGAGTCTTATCAATGAATGCATTCTTGGTAGAGGCTGAAATGATGTGTGAACTTGGTGACATATTAAGGGAGATATGATGGATAGGGAGAGATAGAGTCCCATATAGTGTGTTGCCAAAGGAAGAGACTACGAAACCCATGGCCCTTACTTAAATACAGGTTGACCATTGAGGTATTGGAAAATAAGTAAATGGTCCACTAGGTGGTACCACCTGGGCAACATTAGGGGGTTGGTATGCTTGGTCAAGTAACCCTTGTGAATAGATTCCTAAAGGTGCGTGGTTCAGGGGGTCGACCCCTGGTACCGATGCACCTCCACCAGCTGGTTGTGCATAAGCAGAATGCCTAGAGTGATAAGTGTCTAAGGATGGTGTTCCCCTTGGTTTGGTGAATGATGCTGAGGGTGGTTGCATGAACAAGGTGCAACGCAAGGAAATGGTGGGATTTGAATGAGAGAGGATGGAACTGATGCATATGTTGTGGAAAGATTTCTGAAAAAGTGGAATTGGTGGAAATAGGAACTATGAAGTTAGATTTTTTGGTTGCGTTGATGAAGCAGCAAAAGCAAATCGATGGGAAAAAGCATGCGATAAAGAAGGTTTGCCTTAGTTTTTTTAATGATTACCTCTTTTGGGTTTACATATGGGGAGGATCTTCATGATGACTTACACCCATATCCTATGTTACAGGAGTGATAGATGTACTAGAAAATGAAACTTGTATACCTTTCAACTTGAGATGAAGTTGGATTGAAGAATGGTATGTATTGGGTGTGTCCTCCAATTGGGATCCACACGAACATGAGGCTTTAGCTTACTGAGTCTCCATAGAGATAGAAGTAGAATCTAAAGCAGACAAAGGTAATAATGCAGAAGAAGTTTATGAAAGCAAGCTAGAAGGATCTATCCTACTCATAGAAGGCGAAGATAAGGAAGAAGTCCTTGAAGTTTCTAAAGCCTCAAAAGTAGAATATTCATTTCTTATTGAAAAAATGATTATGGTATCCTTTGGACTGATCAATGAATCATGTCATGAGCAAAGCCTTTACAAAAAATGGATTAAGAAGAATAGACATTCCTTCAACAGTGGCTCTTGTTTCCTTAAAGAATATGTCTTGCAACAGTGGCTCTTGTTTCCTTAAAGAATAGACATTCCTTTCCTTAAAGAATATGATGATGATGAACCTTACCAACAATCCCCAGCCTTGCAGTTTAAACAAAACCTAGAAAGGATTTGAGCTTTCTCCAAGGGAAAACCTCATCTAGTACATAAGAACCATGCCGTGTTCTAATGACATCATGAATGGAAAATTGCAACAAGGGAATTATGCATGTTCTAGTAGACAGGGTGATGACAAAAATGAGCATTTGTTTATGGTGCAGCACATGAACAATTCTGTGACAAGTGCAGAAGAAAGCAACGAAGTGTGGTATGTTGACTCAGGTGCATCAAACCACATGACAGGTCATGCAGAATGGATGCAGAATGCAAGGAAAATGGAAAAACCAGGATTTGTGGAGACTGGTGATGATACTGCACATCCTATTGTGCAGATTGGAAAAATTCATTTGTCTATGCAGGATGGGAAAAAGAAATACCTATCGGATGTATTTCATGTCCCGAATATCACCAAGAACCTGGTTTCTGTGGCTAGGCTTTTAGATTAAGGCTTAGATATCTTCAAAGTGTGCCTAGCTTTGATACCATGTAAAGAAATACTTGAACGAAGAAGATAAAGTCGAAGTGTACAACAAGAATCCTGTGAACAGAGTACAACTCAAAGGTGAAGAGTACTCAAAATGAATGAATAAAGAGACAATGCTGATATGAATACAATGATCCTCAGACCTCTGTCTCTGGTGGACCGGGGAACAGATGAGGTGGAAGAGGACTCTATGATAGGTATGTCGGATGCAGCTTTCTATATGATTGAATAGAACAGTCTCTTAATGTGATGAGCAGCAGTAAACAAAGATCAGAGTGCAAAGTGAGAAGCCTCCCCAGACTAGGCTGATCCCAGAGGGTGACCTGCTGATCAGCAAAAATGCAGGGTAGCAGCTCCAAAAACACAGGATGTAGTGCAAACGCAGGCATGACAGGTTGGATGACTGCTTCAGAATGGCGCACAAGTGCTGTGCGGCAGCTGTAGTCAGCAGTTTGCTGATGTGGCAGGTGGCTGCAGCTCCGGACACCAGGCTGGGTGGCAACTACTTAGTACAAATGCAGATGCCAATGATGATTAGCAGCTGCAAAATGTAGCCAGGGCAGTGGGTGACAATCGTCAACAGGGCACCTAAACTAAAGATGGCTGAACAACAATCTACAAATTGAGATATTCGCCATTAGGGGTGTGGACAGTAGTGGGATGTAGACACCAGCTGATGGATGATTATAGACTGATGAGAGACGCAAGTGACTATGCAACCCATCTACTAATAGATGAGAAACCAAAGTTTGTGGGTTCGATTATGGGTCAGAGCAACCTTATAGCGTTTTGAGTTTCAGGGCTATCCAAATTGAGGTAATGAATGTATTAATGTTAATGCACCTTTTTTGGCTTAACAAAAAGAACTGTTGGGTTTCTCCAAAGGTACCACTTTTGTGATCCTTGTAGGCTCTCCAGTTGTCCTTCATGACACCCTTGCTTTGGTGCCTTGGGATTGCATTTTGGGTGTGAGAGGATGTTATAAGCAACATTATTTCTTAGCCCAAAGGTAATTTCAACTATGGGCCAATTTCTTTCGGCTCTCATAGGGGGGGCCCAAACAAACCTTTTAGATTTAAGATGAAGCTTGAGAGTTTAGTAGGCCAATTGGCTCTTAACATTCTATAAAAGGGGATCATGGACAAGACCATTCTTTCATCCCTCTTTTTGACATCTTCACCAGTTGCCATCCCTTCCACTATATGATGATGAAGGTGGCCATCATTCCATGCTATCATCAACTTGCCATGTTTTGTTGTCGAGCCTCATTAGTGCTAGGCTTGCCTTGTGTGCAATCATGTATTGCTTGGCCATCTGGTGTTGTGCAAATGTATAGTTTTAGAGCCTAGACACAAACCATATGCATTTGCATAACAACTCACAATTACTAGAGTGATCCCAATGGTGGAAATATTGTTAGCATATAGTACCCTGGATGTGGGAGTGGACATGCAACTTCCCCTTGAGTAGTAGGCAGTACTTCAGACCTTCTATGCTCTGTTGACCCTAATTGAGCCAATTCCAAAGTCAGTTCTGACTAAAACGCATCAAGTGCAACATTGAGGATGATCTCCCACGTCACACTCCTCCATCCATTTGCATCCATCATATGTGAAACAATATTGAAACTTTATCCAAAAGCACATGGAACCTTTACCTCTAGCTCCTCATGCCCCAAAACTCTTGCACTAGGTTCTAGGCATTTTCCCCTTTGGAGTGTGGGAATCTTTTGTACTTTTACATTGCTGTAATTCTATCTTAACCATCATGAAACCTCGCATCTAGTTGACTAGACCCTCATGTATACTTGACATGCAAGGAGCATGAGATGCAATAGGAAACATTCCTGTTTGCATACTTTGGACCATTGCAATGTCATTGTGTATAGAAATTTGCATACTACCAGTCATACCAAGATTCATTTTCCCATACATTGCATGCATTACTAAGTTATATTTTCCCTGGTGACTAGCACTATGTAGAGCATTTGTATGACTAACATTAATACCAAGGGTCCCATGTGAAGATATGCTAGGGTTTGCACTAAGGAAACATAGAAACTACGGCCACAACTGAAACACAAAACTTAGACCAGTGATGTGCAAAACTCCCCCTAAACACAAAACTCAAAAGTCAAATATAGAAACAAACACAAACAGAGAGAGATGAAATGAAATGATATATTAACGTCTACAAAAGGCCATAATGGCCTATGAGACCATGAGTTACAATCATGTGTATGATGGTACAATTGTTTGAGCAAAATATGTAGTACAAAGCAAAATAAGAAAGGAAACTATCCATGGCTATGTGTAAAACATAGAGCTCTATCTAGTAATAATGAGCTCCAGATGGTAGAATCTCATGTGGGTATGGAGGGCCTAGCTCTAGCTCGAGCAATAATCCCCTATCTCTGCCTATGAAGGTGTCATCGGTGTTTGTGTCGAGGCCTAGGACGTTTGGATTGGCTAAGCTAAATGGCCCAATCAATCAATACTCCTTGTTTGTGTGTGGATTGTGGCGGTGAGAGAGTCTCTTGTGTGGACCAAGGCTGTAACTGTACTGAAATCTCCTAAGTCTCCTTTGCAAAGAAGTCTTTGAGCTGCCTCTATAAAGGGCCTTGGTGTCCTGGAGCAGCTGTACTCCTGAGGCGCATGTCACAAAGCCATTGTATCTGAAGGAGAAAGAGGCCAAGGTTAGTAAAATCCATGACTTTGGATAGCGGTCCAAATCCGTCTCTAAAGAGACAGTGGAAATGACCACAAATCTCATAATACGCTAGGTAGTGGCATATATAATTCTCCTTTGTCTCTGGCTCTAACTAATATATCTAGCATATGCGCTCCTTTGGTGGATGGATCTATATATGCCAATCTCAATCTCTTATTGATGTGAAGAGGTGCACAACTGGACAGTAATACATTTGATCCCATGGGAAAGGTGGGTGTCCATGTATTTCGGGCGAACAATAAATCCGTCGTTTGTAGTACGAAGGAAATGCTCATGGTAGAAAGAGATCTTTATCCCTAGCTCTTGTCCTGGCATCAACCATGTCCGCCTGATATCCAATTGGGTAAGACCCATCCTGATGATCCTACGAATCTCTAACCTACTCAAATCAAGAGACGGTGTATCAAGGGAGTATTGGAAGGGGGGTAAATTGTCCATGCTAAAGCCATGTAGCTGAAGCTAGGTCGACATTTGTGCATACCAACATGAAGTATCACCCTCTCTAGCAAGCTACGTGGAGGACTCAAGAGCCAACCGTGCATATATGTGTCTGGATAAGTCCAATAGGCTATGTATGTATGCGACCGATTGAATGAGGTCCTTTGCTACAATTGGTGTAGCTGCTAGCTCAACTATGATGATCTCATGTGGAATTGAGGCCTTACATCTGATGATCTTGGATATCATGGACACTAGGGGTTTCTCCATCGACCTCCGTCCATCATAAGTGCACCCTGATCCACTACGGTGGTCAAGACTGGGCCCCCATATCTGTACTCCATAGAGTAGTGTGGATGTGACTAGTGTATCAAGAAAGAAAGAAAGATATATTAACGTCTACATTGGCCTATGAGACAAAATCAAGAGTACATCCATGTCTAATGTCATCTCATCAATAAGGTAAAGATAACATTACAAATAAGTGGGTGGCGTATGAAACAATACTGAAAATAACTGAATGATGGGACTATACTAGGGTTGAACCATGTGTAGTGTTGTTCCATCGATAGAAAAGAAAAGGAAAGGAAAGGAGAACGAGATCTAATAGAACCATGTATAAAAGTGTGGTGGAGACTATGGGCTGTAACTGATCTCAGGATTTGCACATGATCTCAGATATGATGTAGTCCCTAGCTGCTTCACTGATATGCCTGGTGGTGAGTCTTCGGTGTCTTGTGATAATGGCTCTAATCCGACTGTGGTGTGGCCTCCTCGGATGTGGTCTTGGTAGACGGGGTCGTCGTGCTTGACAAAGGGAAATGGCTCTATCCAATGTGACTTCATGGTGTGACCTATAAGGTGTCTGGCGGGCTGGCTCTCTCTGCTAGGTTGGTAGTGTCAGTAGGATTGGCTTTGTAGAAGAAGCCTGTCACTACTCTTTGTGTGTGTCCCTCTAGGTGAGCTGGCCTCCTGTCTGGTAGTAGTGCAGTTCGGCGCCTCTCGAGCTCTAGGAGGAAAAGACCTAGTCATCTCTGGTCCTCGTACTCCATGACGTGACGAAGGGGTCCAAATCCATCACAGAAGAGGCAGTGGTACTATCCTTGTATGTCATAGTATACTATGCATCTGCATATGTAGTGCTCCTCTGTCTCAGGCTCTTGACCACAAAGCTGGCAAATCCTATCCTCTACCAGGGTATTTGTCCATCTGCCTGTCTCCATCTGAAGCCTATGTGAGGAGGTGCGAATATGTCCGATAGCAATCTGTACGCTATGGGAGAGATGGGTGTCCATATATGTTGGCCAAATAGTGAAACCATCATTAGAGAGACACAAGAAACGACTCCTGTTAGAACTCCATCCTCGATCCTAGAGGGAGTGGTGGATGGATCCATGTCCTTGCTGTCTCAATCCTCAAGATATTAGCTTTGATCACTTGGTTTCAACTCTGATCGGCTGAGAGAAAGTGTAGGGCAGTCAAGGCTATAATCCAAAGGTGGAAGACGGTTAATATCCAAACCATGTAGGCTCATCCAAATAGCCATCTGTGAAAACCAACAGCTCTTCTTGTCTCTTGCTGCTAGTTGTCTAGATGAGGTTAGTGCCAATCTCTAGAGTATCTATGGCATGGAAGTTCCCACAGTCTGTGCCAAAAGGTCACTGCCCTGAAGAGTACCTCCGTAACTATAGGTGTTGCCCCTAGCTCTGCTCTGACAATGGGATGTGGGGTGGAGGGCTTACTCCTAATCATGTGTGCTATCATCATGATCAATGGCCTTTCCATGCTATCCCAACCATCATAATAATCCCTCTCTACTTCAATCTAATCAGTGAGTGGGCTAAGACGCCTGTGGTACAAGCTGCAACCCCATACCTCTGCTCCATATAGTAATGTAGGTGTGACTAGGGTGTCAAACAACCACAATTTGGTACGGGGCTCCTGGAACTATATGTGAGCACATTGACTCTCGAGTGCCCCTAGTGCTGTGTATCCACGTGCGAGACGTGCCTTTGATGCCCCTCTCAATGAAAAACGTGGGCAGGAGAAGGTGATTCCCAAATAGACATATTCCCTCACATGCTCTAGTATGTCTCCCCCAAATGTGAATTGGTATATAGATCTAGTCACCCATGATGTTGAAGTATTGAAAACCATGATTTTGGTCTTTCCAAGGTTCACTGTGAGGTCTTTATCTCTACAGAAGATGTGCAAACCATCTAGATGGCATTGCAATCCCTCCGGTGAATTTGAAATGAGAACAATATCATCTGCATACAATAGTATCGGTATTAGCACCCCTGCCAGGCTGGCTCTAGCTCCTTCTCCTCGGTCTATGTAATCAGACACTTCATCCATGTATAGACCAAACAAAGTGGGTGAAAGTGGACATCCTTGTTTCACTCCTATGGTACTATCAATCCTCTCTGATAGCCCCCTAGGTGCTCGTACATGACCTGTCAATGCCTCATATAATGTATAGACACCCCATCGTATACGCTCTGATACTCCAATGTCCTGTAATCTCTGCATGATGCATGTACGAGGCACTGTATCAAAAGCTTTGCGAAACTAATATGTCACAAGCATGTGAGAAATGTTCTGCTACTAGTCCATCCTCATCCTGTGCCCTCCCATTTTGTAATCTATAAATTGCATCCCTAACCATTTTCCATGTGAAGAAAGACCATTGTGTTGGCCTACAAGCTTGTGGGGGCTGCATAGGTGGCTGTTCTGGTAGGTCATACAGTTGTCTCCCATAGTCAAGCCAAGCATCTAGTGATGTATTCTATATGGGGGGATTGTCTTTCATGAAACATCTTCCATGCGCTCTTGCTATTCCGCCCCAAAAATAGTTGATATATCTCTGCTTCTGCTTTTGCTAAGTAGTCTTGTTTCTTCTTCCGCACAAGGCGTTTGAAGAACGCCTTTGCTTGGCGATGTGTCTGAGTGCCTAGCTCCACTTCTCTTTGTAAGCGAGCTCGGGTGACTCTACACTCATCATCATACCAGCTATTTTGGGGAGCAGTAGATCGTGTGGGTCTACATCAGGGCAAGGTGTGCGGGAATGCATACATGGCTGATCCATGTATGGCCTTTGCTAAATCCCTTGTACATTCTTCCAACGATCTACTCAAGTTTCTTTGATGACCTGATGGTCTGATGTAACAGAGAGAGAATGCTTACCTGATGGTGTGATATAAATATTTACTACTTAATTCAATTATCTTCACGAAAAGAGAGAGAGAGAGGGGGGGGGGGGGGAGTGTAGAGAACTCTAAAGTGAATAAGTATTGTAAATAAACATAAGAATATACAGAATGCTCAAGAGCAGAGTTGAAGAGTGTTGGATGTGATGTCCACCACAAAATGTTGATCATCGAGTTAGTAGGAGACCCAATCGACATTAGAGGAAGTGGAGGATAATGCAGGTGGCCACACCAGCTGCAAAACGCAAGGTAGGAAGTAGTCACCAGGTGATGGAGTCTATCACTAGGATGCAGATGATGCAAACATAAGTTGTTTGGGCATGGAAGATGTTGGTGACAGCTAGAAACACCAAATGTAGTAGTGTAGAGCTCCCAAGGCAGCAGAAGCGATAGTAGGATCGAGATGCTAGGTGATGGAGAGGTTGATGACGTGGCAGCAATTGCGTGGGTTGGATAGCCATTGAGTGGAAGGTTGATGGCTGAAATCTACTCACAGGAGTGAGAAACTTGGTCACAAGGTTAAGGATGAATGGTGGGCAGCTCATATATTTATATATGCATAAGGATCCTCTCAAATCAGGGTTTTGCATGTGGGACACAAACTCACTATTTTGGGGGTGTTTTAAAGAGCCAGTCAATATGTAATGAATTTTTGGCTCAACACCCCCTCTCAAGCCCAAAACCAGAAGCAAGAAGGGACTAGAAAAAAATCTCAAGTCCAGTTTTACCCCAAGGCATCTCATTCCAAAGCAGTTGTATCGAACAAAGGGTGCATCTTGGCTACCTAGTGGTCTTCCAAGACTACAAAAGTGATGGTTATCTTACCAATGGAGTCCAAGTGATTACCCTAGAGAGGCCATGGTATCGGACAAAGGATGCTCATCGGTTGCCTAATGGCCTACTAAAAGTTGTGAAGGCTGATGGAACCACATTGAACCCTTTTTTTAAAAATTTGGTGGAGAATAGATACGGTTGGTGGCCTTTCAAGTAACAGTGCCCCGTGGGGAGAATGAAAAGGGATGGTTAGATCCAACATATCTCAAAACAAACAAGATAACCCATCCACTTGAGGGTATTGATGTCGAAGGAAAGGGTGATGAAGTATGGTGAGGTGGTGGTAATGCAAGGATAGAAACCCCCTCTCAACCTTGGACAAGGCCGAAGGAGAAAGAGAAGTTTGATATTGGTCTTCGTGTAGAGCAAGAACCATGATGATAGATAAAGATGAGAATAAATTGCCCCAACTAGAAGAGCTATGTAGAAGTCATTGCCATGCAGCATAAAGAGAGATGTTGCATGACCTGTTGTGAAAGGGGAAGTCTCCATGCTAGTAGAAGAGCAAATCTTCTAGGAAGATGAAACCGTGAAAGGAACAATGCATGTCCCATCTCTAGCCTAAGAAGGACCAATGGAAACCTGCATGTTAGCCCTAGACTAAATTTCAAAACCTTGTAAAAGAGATTAGAATTTGCAAAACATAGGTCAGTAGTGAGATGCTCGAAAGCAAAACAAAACAAAAAATGACAACTAAATGAAGAAACAATGCAATGAGTGTATGTAGCAAAAGATCAAAGAAGGCAAAACTAAGGATGCGGCCAGCATTACATATGTCAAGTAGCAGATTGTTGCTAATGAAATGCCTGATGAGGTGGAGAAGTGGTCCTAGATGGGGGTGCAGAGGATGAGCTAGGAATGGATACAAAGAGTGCAATGGGTGAGGAAATGGCATACCAATTAGCTAATCCTTCAGGAGTATTGAAATATCTAGGCTATTGAGGTTGTTTGTGTGCCACATGTCCATCGGCCATTATAGGACACAAGGAGCAGAGCAGTAGTGGGAGGCAAATCCCATCTAGCAAGAGTGGAGGTATTCATAGCGGTCTGCTAAATTTTCTTAGGAGACAAACCTTAGGCCTTGGTGAGACTATTGTACATATGGCCCTTATCTTTGGTAGTATGTGAAAAACCTATTTTTCTCAGGGAGCTGTTGTCAGATGGGTTTTGTTTCTTTGCTTTAGTTGGAGAAAGGGGTGTCACCATTGTTTTGGCTTGCCTTTGCATCTTGTGAGTTCTTACCATGGTCAATTTTCCCTTGGGAATGAGAGGCAACTAAACCCCTCTTTGAATAAGAGTATTTGGGAAACAACTTTTGGACTTGATCATGTAGCCATGTTGTCTCAGTAACAAAAGAATTGACACTCCAAGTCATAGAAGCTTGGCAATTAGGGCAATAAGATGACATATTGGATGAAGTGGAAGTACTTTTTAGGTAGCTTATTCAAAAAGAACGTAAACTGATCGTTGTTTGACTTCAAAGAGCTAGTAGCTCCAAACTTAGCAAGAAATGGCCTATATTGGGGTCATCTTGATTTTTAGATCATCCCCTTTCTTAATGGAAAACTCTTGAATCTCAAAATGGAGATTGATAGGTTGAGTGAAGTATCTCATCGCATAGTGGTCAATGAGATGAATCCAATGCTTAGATGCGATGGGAAAATATTGTGATCGAGAGTGGAACTCGGGAAGCAACCCATGCATTAACTCAACATTGGTTGTGGCATTGTAGGCTCTCCATTGACGGATGTGCTTAGGATGAGTAGTCGAGGGTCTAGCATAGGCTCAAGACCAACTATTAGGTCTCAAAGTTCTTGAGATTCAAGTACTTGCTGCATGAAGTTCAGCCAAGTGGTAAAATTCGACCCGTTGAAATAAGTCTTATCTGTGAAGACATTTGGCTGTTGCACAAGAGTGGTAGTCCTGCAAGAAGGATAATGTGTGTAGAGGGTTTGGTGGTTGAGTGGAGTACACTTGGAGTTAATCCCAAATTGCCCACCATGCATGCAGGAAGTGTGCACAGTGGATCCAAATGTGGGCATAGATGAACTGGGCATGGGCATGGTGACCGCACGAGTAGCCCATGGAGTGGATAGGGACACATGGAGTAGAAGATGGAGATCCCTACATAAGAGTGACCCATGCAATGTATGATGATGTATCATAAAGTAGAGGACAGAAATTCTTGCGTCTGGAAGATCGATGAATGGGGATGTGAGTGACTAGGGGTAGTGAGGGGGATGCCCATCACAACCAACCTAGGATGAAAAGAACTGCTCACTTGTGGGTATGTGGAAGGCATAGTGTTAAAGGGTGGTATTCCCCTAATGATATACCAGGGTGCAAAATGGTAGTAAAGTGAGGATACGTAGAATATGATGTGAAGAAAGAGAAACTGCTAGGAGTGGCGATGGAGGATCCAACTCCCAATGTGTTGGATGTGGAAGTCCTGTGTCATGTGACAAAAATCGAAAATAGAAGAAAAAGAAGATGAAGGTGAGTTGTCATCTTCATCCCTGAGTCCGTAATGCCTCCTGAAGGCCTCCAAACAATCGTAGGAACTCGAGAAGGAGTCCGAGACATTATGAATCAGCAATGTGTCATTTGTGTATCTCACACCAAAACCAAGCCTTCAAAATATCCACAAGATACTCTTTACAAGAGCACTGGCTTTGATACCATGTGAAGATATGCTAGGGTTTGCATTGAGGAAACACAAAAAGTACAACCATGATTGAAACACAAAGATAGTGATATGCAAAACTTAAAATTCACACACACACACACACACTGTGAGGATTGTGGCATCCATTGAAGATGGATCCCAAGTGCTACAGTGTGTGTATGTGTATGTGCTGTAACCACCTGTCAGAGATGTTAGAGTACAAGAAAATGCAAAACGTTAATCACTAAGGTAGTAAGAGACCCAGACAACTGCAGAGGAAGTGAAGGATGATGTAGGTGGCTGCACCAACTGCAAAACACAAGGCAGGAAGCAGATGCTAGGTGGTGGAGCTTGTCGTGCCAAGATGGAGATGATGCAAATGCAAGCTATTTAGGTGTGGAAGATGCTGGTGATGGCTAGAAACACCAAACATAGCAGTGTAGAGCTTCCCGAGCAGCAATGTGATAGTAGAATGGAGACACTAGGTGGTGGAGAGGCTGATGATGATGTGGCAGCAGTCGCATGGGCTGGATTGCTACGAAGGGGAAGGTTGATGGCTGAAATCTGCACGTAGAGAGAAACCTACACAGAAGAATAAGGTTGAATGGTGGGCAACTTGTCTATTTATAGATGTGGAAGGATCCTCTCAAATTAGTGTTTTGCATGTGGGATACAAAAACTCTCTAGAATCGCTCCTTGGTTTAATGAAACTTCGGGTAATTTATTGTTTGGGGCTATTTTAAAGAGCTTATGAGCATATAATGAATTTTTAGCTCAACATGCCAAACATAGTGGGCTACATATATGTATTGCCAAACATGCTACCTTGTGCCCCAACATCATGCCAACATTGCTATGCATTGGGTTTTCCATTCCACTTGCCATAGCTAGATACTTTGAATGCCTTGCATGACATCCATTGATGGTTGTGCATTTGGTCCTTGCATCTCCATGGTTGAAGTGTTACCAACCATTGCTTGGAAAACCAAGCCACCACCAAAGTACCCTGGGTGACCCACATTAGTATGCATGCCTTGCTGTCCAAAAAGCATTGGATTGGCACTTCCAAGTTGGCCTTGCATATTCATCAACTGTCTTGTTGGCATCATTTGCTTATGCTCATTATCCACAATTGGAACAAAATGCTGCTACATTGGCTCTTTCCTTCAATGTATCTTTTTGTCTCAAAGATCTTGAAGACAAATTTCTCTTCTTGCCTTTGCTATCCTCCTTTGGGAAATTCAAAAAACGTATAAATCAAGGATCATTTGCCAATTGGACAAACATTTTAGGTGTTATCCTTAGTTGATCCTTCAATTGGTCATCAAATTCCTCTTCCTCTAGCTAGTCATTGGGCCTAGAAGGACCTGCTTTTTGGGTCTTAACCAACATTCATTGCTTACTGGCCCATGCTGAGTGTCCTGTCCAAGATTAGGCATTGCATTTCCCCTTCACCTTGTGAATTTTCAAACTAAGATGCATCATCACTACCTAATCCATCCCACTATATGAAGACATCCTTGTTGGAACACTCACTTGATTACAATTTCAGCACTAAAGCAATGCTTCTAACTTCCAATCAAGTACCATAGGCCAACCAAATCAAGGGAATTGATGATATCCCAGCAATCGAACCATGAAACTAGCCAATCCTTCTCCAAAATGGTGGTAAATAACGTGATTGAGCACTAATTATAGCAAGCATAATATTCACATAAACTGAAAATACAAATGTTCCCACTTAATCATTGACATTGGATACTCAGTTGGCCCCCAAAACTAGTGCCCCTTGCAGTATTTCTTTAGGTTCTACACTAAGATTTGGCTCCTCTCCTTGACTATGTAATGTCTCTTCTATCAAAAATGGCAAGCAAGCCTTCAATCTGATTTGCCCCTCGATCCAATAGGGGATTGGCCTCTAATTGACCCTTGGCTAGTCAAAATGAACCCCAAATCCAATTGGGATGGCTGGCTTTTTTAAATCTCTAGCAATTCCTTGAATTCAAAGTGCTAATTTCAAGTACCAGGCCTTCAACTTCTTGGAACAATACCCGAGGTGCTTGGTATACCCAACAAAAACACACCTACTCTCCGCTAGGGTGTGAAAATGGCTGAGATCTACTAAGGGATTTCTTGTAGAGGAGAGAGAAATCTTTGATCTCTATCGCAAGAAAGTGCTCAAATTTGTTGTTGCTCTACTAGAAATGGCTGAATGATTGTAGCCCACCACCAAAAAGACTCCCACATGTAGTCACTTGTCCTTGTGGACCCCAAATTTGTTATCCTTTGCTTGTAGATAGCCTATAGGTGGTGTCGTTTGCTTCCAATGGCCTCATGATCAGGTGGCAGTAGCTCTTTGATTGTCTCCAATGGCTGGGCTAATCACCAATCACTCTCTCCTCCTCTTCCAGCCTCCACAATGTTGGAATGATCTTCTAGTAGCCTCCAACAACCTTTCCCCTAGTTGCACGGGAAAGATTTGCCACTTGGCAGCCTTCTAAATGGATTTTTTAGCCGTTTAAATCCATTTTTGGAAATAATAATTCTAAAAATTAATTTGGCCCTTTGTCCTTGCTCAGAAAATTAGCAATGCTCATCCACATTTAAATTGGCTAGGCCATTTTGACTCCGAAGTAGTCCTATGCTTAAATTGATCCTTAAACTAGCATTAGTTCATTCATTAATGCCTAGTTCCTAGTGCCACCACTGACATTTATTGGTCAATTAAATTCCCTAGGTCAAAATTGATGCCAAGCACTACCTAGTACCTACCCAATATAACTTATTACAACTTTCGCCTTTGGCACCCACTAACATCTTGGAACACTTGTACCTCACATTTGCACATTTTATTAATAACTAAATCAAATGTTAAGCAAAGCATTAAAAATTCATGTCCCCCAATAGCACTAGTGGTCGATCACTGAGCAGTGGGCACTAGAGGCATTGGAGGAAGAGGGATCCACTATTGTCTTACAAATCAACTTTCTCCTTCATCTCGGGTCTCTTGAGTCTCTGATCTTTTGATGTCACTCGAGGGGGGGAAAAGATTTAGGATGAGACTGATGGCCACTGCACAGAAGAGGGCTGCCATTGCAGGGGGTGTGGCATCCATTGTGGGTGAAGGCAGAGCAAAAGGGGCTAGAGGGCTGGTGGGCAGCCCCTGGCAGAAAACCAAGCCAGGTGGCATTAGCTGGCCAGGAGGTGGGCACAAGGCAGTTGGGTACAGGGCATGGGTGACAGCTTGCTGGCAGTGGTAGCACTTTGAGGCAGGAGAGGCAGGGGCAGGAAGGCAGGACTTGCAGTTGGCAAGAGCAGCAGGCCTGGCAGGCAGTGGGCCAGGGGCCAAGAGAAACCATAGGTGGCAGGAGCAGCATGTCTGTTGGGCAGTGGGCAGGAGGTGGGAAAAAGGGCAGGTAGGGGGAGCAGCAGGACTGTCAAGAAGGTGAGCAAACGTTCCTAGAGATTGTGCAGCTAGCACAACGGCAGCAGGGTCAGTTTAGCAGTGTTTGGTTCTTAGAGGTGTGGTCGAACAAAGACAAAAAATGACAAGGTAAGACTGTCAATGCCCATCAAAACTAGCGCCATTACCTCTAAAGTAATTCCTGCAGAATGTGTTATGGGCTTGCTGTAGCAGTGTAGTCAAAGTTGTATAGTAATGATTTCACAATTCTCACATCTGACTTTCAGTGCGACATCTCTGATTTATCTCCTCCTTTCTTTCTTTTTTAGAGCTTTCTATCCTAACACCTCGTGTTTACTTGTGCAGTTCCCATATTACAATTTTGTTGATAGAGAAGCCATGTATAAAGTGGGATCTTTATTCTATGGAATCTATTTTATTGTGAGCTATCCAATGTTTTTCAGGTGTGTGCTCTTTTACATGTAAATTTTATGTGATTATGATGAAGTTTTAACACATAGTCAGTGACTATTGTGATCATGTTCTAATGTTTGACACTAAATACAAAAAGTAGCTTAATACAAATACTGAGTAGATGCTTTTAGTTGACCATGCAAGCATAAAATTTCAGTAAAAGAATTCTGACCAAATCAAAAGATATTAAGAAATGAGGTTTCAGGTCTTAGAGACCATTGTATTGTATACAATGTCTAAGCTTGCAAGGGAGCATCCGTACAGTTTTTGTGCGAGCATAGACACTATTCTTTAATGCAAGGTTATGAAGGCAAGGTGCCACAACCAGCCACCTTACAACTGTGAACTCTCAATTGTTCTTTGGTTAACCTCAAGAAACAAGTGTTTCTTATGTGATCAATATGAAAGAAGCGTGGGAGCTTTGAGCAGAATATAAGGAGAAAAATCAACTAGGTCCTTGTTATATGTGCTCAATACCAAAAACATGTATCACAGTTTGAGATCTTGCAGTGAACATTCTAAAATGTGGCAAGAATCATCTCAACAATAGTGTGAGTGCAGCAAGACAACACGGAGGGAGGAGCTTGCAGGATGTTGGTCATGCTTCTCCCAAACCATGAAATTTGTCAATTGGTTTTTGTTGAAACTGGTGTGTCCCAGCTTTGTGCAGCCTTTGCTGACAATCAGAACACATAGGCAGTCCAACAAGCCTCTTGATCCTTGAAGGCCAGACATAGGGTGTGAACCTCCTTTTGAGTGCACCCAACAGAAGTGAAGGAACATGGAGGAAAACGAAGACAGATGAAATGCAAAAGAAATTGAAGGAAAACATTCTGGTCTGAACACAATAGAAGGCTGTGAACAGTCAGCCCTTGCACATTTCTGATTCACACAGTGAGGGCACCAAACTAATGGCAGAAGATGAGAATCTGTCTGAGGAAGATGATGGCAGAAACTTGCAACACACTCTGTAAAGTAGACTGTGCAGTGTGTACAGTTTGAAAATAGCAGTGTATAAAATAATCAGGGCCTAGAAATCCTAATCTTCACCTGGTGTACCTATAATGAAGGCATTTGACACACAAGAAAGACTGACAGACTACAATAGTGTCAGTGCTCCTAATGTCCTCGCCTGCCTGGGATTGAGGTTCACATGAATGAGATGTACATAGAACAAGACACAGAAGAATGCTTGCTAACACCCCCTTTCCAATATTGGGTGTGGCTGAAGAAACAAGAATCAGAGAATTCAATGGAAGATTTGAACATGCGAATGTTGATGAGATAACCAGCCAAGAAGCATGATCACCTCTCTAGATGAGAATCTACAGATAGGGGTCATGTTAGGCCTTGAATGAGTCAACACCGAATGTATCCAATTGAAAATGGAGAGCCAAGTCTTTTTGATTCAAGTAGAAGACGATAGCAAGGAGCTATCACAGGCGCAGAAAAGCTCTCCTGCCCAAGATAGATCTCAAAGACCAAAGGGCAAGGGATGGGCATGCTAGTAGCAAGGAAGGATGGCTCCAAGAAGAGGGAAAGTAGCCACTATGTAATGTAAAGGCCCTGTGAAGATGTGCATCTCTAAAAGAGTTCCCAACGATCCTAGGAATCCCCCTCTAAGATTAATAGAAGGTCCAAGGAATCCAAAGCAGCATCATTGATGTTGGTAACCCCTTTGAATGGAGTAGAGGGTCTGAGGGAATCACCGAATTAGATGGTAGGGGACAGGCATGAACCTATGGAAGAGAAGGTAGCTTGATGGGTGAGGCAATAGGGAAATTCTAGGCAGGACCCTAAACAAGACAAGGGGAACGGAGCCAATAAAGCTAACACTCCTAACAATTTGCCGAAAGAACAGCTCCTAAGGTAGCATCCTCTACAAAAACGACCTAGTCAATGAAGATAGTTTGAGTATGAACATGGGTAAGGTCATATAGACTGAGAGTAGATAGAATCCTGAATTTGGAACATGGAGGATCTTTGCTATATGAAATTCAAAGATGGACAGCTGGGTAGAATTGGCATGGTGCCCACACCAATGATAGGCACTAATGATATGTTACCTATGGTGATTGTATCCTCATGAGAATGGAGATCCTTGAGCCAATCACACATGTAAGTCATGTGACCTGAAGCACTGCTATCCACAAACCAGGGTCTCTTTGAATATGAGAAAACCAAGGGAGAGTCCTCCACTTGATGAGTGTGAAGGAAGACTAACTAAATCATAATGGTAGGAGCAATGTTGATGAAAAAGTAGGTCCCTTTACTCCATCCTTTGCATCAGGGCGAAGATGAAATCACTTTTTCCAATACTTCTACTCGAAATGCGAGGTCTTCCCACAATGTGAACACTTGGGAAATCCTTTTCGCTTGTTCTCTTTTTCAAAATCAAAGTTAGAAGAAGATTTTGATTTGATCTTATTCCCTCACTTATTCTTCATTTGTTAATCCTCTCATGATGTGCCAGTGGTTAAAGCACGGCTAGTGGATTCTATTCCTTCTAATATCTTGCATTTTGCTCAAGTGCCATAGTGACTAACTCCTCCCAAGTGATAGTGTTGTGAACACAAGATGTGAGGAGATTGGTGTAGAAGCTATCATACTTTGGGATCGTGGATGTGATAACAAAGTTGCAACCATGTCATCTGAGGCAACATGCTTTCCAAAGGATGCGAGGCCATCCCACGCACCCTCCATCTTTATTATGTGGATCCACAATCGTACAAGTAAGGTAGAGCAACAAAATCCCAAACCCCAGAGATGGAATGTGCCAAGAATACAGTCAACCTTGCACAACTAGGTGGCCCCATTTGAGCCATCAAGCTTGTCCCTATTCAGGAGATTGGGAAGGATGGGTACTTGAACAGGGGCCTGGGGGTGCCATGGCAGCCATCCATGGAATAGGGGACTTGGATGATGAAGGGGGATAGGAAATATGAAGAGATGGGGGATGGAGGGAGGTTGGTCACTCATGACTTGCATCTTGATACATGTCAGGAATGGTGGGGTCTTCATGTCCATTCACATGATCATCATTGCCTTTGCAATGATCCTTCAACGATCTTTATGGTCATGGTGCTCAGACTGGTGGTCCTCGTGGTCTCTATAATGTTGCTTGTCCATCCGATCTTGCTGATTATAGTGGTCTGCCATGTGTATCCTTGAAGAAACCTGCAAAAACAGGAAAATGGGTTGTATTTTGATGTGGATTGCTTCCTGGAGTTGAAAGCGATCTGTTTCTCGCTGTGTTTTGGATGAAGCTGCCTTCTAGAGATGAAAATAACCTGCTGTATGCTGCTTCAAGCTGCATTTTGATGATTGCTGCCTCTTGTGGATGAAGGCAACCTGCTGAATGTGGAAGCTGTCTGCTGCAAGGGCTGCTACAAGTTGCATCTCACCAATGGAGACCTGCTGTATGCTGCATTTTGGGATGAGGAACTGCTGATTGATGAAAATGACCTGCTGAATGCTGATGTTAGCTGTGGCGGGAGAGACAACTGCAAGGACTCCAATTTTAGGTTGCCTTGCTGCAGTAGATTAATCTGCAGCAGTCTGGGTTGAAACACAGCAGATTTGAGGGCTATCCATGACTTTGATGCCATATGAGTGTGCAACATAAGCAAGAGAACACAGAGGGAAGAGCAAATGAAACACAAAAGAAACTGATGGAGACTTGCTGTATCCTGTGTCTTGGGAGGATGACCTGCTGACTGACAAAAACAATGTGCTGAATGCTGACATCAGCTGTGGGAGGAGAGATGACAGTTGCAAGGACTTCAGTTTCAGGTCAAAATGCAGCAGATTTGAGGGCTATCTGTGACTACACTTGGCTCTGATATCACGTGAGAGTGCGCGATAGAAGCAAGGGAGCAGCGAGAGAAGAGGATAGAGGAGCGAATGAAACACAAATGAAACTGAAGAAAAGCACTTTGATCTGAACACTACAAGGCTGCAAATAGTCAGCCCCTACACGTTTGTGATCCACGTCAAGAGGGCGCTGGACTGATGGCAAAAGGAAAACCAAAAAGAGAGTTGTATTAATGTCTACAAAAGGCCAAATTGGCCTACGAGAAAAATATAGATACATCTGAAGTTTCCCAGGTAGAATAAAGAAACGGTAATCTAAAAGGAAACATCTAACTAAGAAACAACTACTGAAAATACCAAAAAAGCACCAGGGATCAAATCCAATGTAAAATTCACGTGGGGATCAAAATCATCCCAAGATATCTCTCATGGGTGTATCCAACATAGATAAGCTGAAGTGTCTAGATAGAGCTACTCGATCATGTGCCAATATCAATTGTAATTTACAGGAATGTGGACCAGCAGGCTGTGGACAGCATGCTCTATATCTGTAGGTGGCTTTAAGGTGACTTCCTGTAGTGGAACTAGGAGTTGTTCAAGGGTATGCTTTGAAGTTTTAGGTGTAGTCGCAAGTCTAAAAAAGTCAGTAAGGGTGCACTCTCGTGGATCTCCAAAGTATCTCTCTTAGGATTGTAAGAGGTGATCTTTATGTCAATGCAGGTCCAAAAGGAAGAGTCCAAGGCAATGCTGGTATGAGAAGTACATCACCCTTGGTAGTGATCCGAATCCCTCTCACAATGGACATTGGAGCATGCTCTATCTCATAGTACACAGAGCACCTACATATGTAGTGTTCCTCAATTTTCAACTCGAGCTAGAAAAGTTGGTAGATCCAGCCCTCGAGAGAAGGGAATCTGCTCCATAGCAACTGATCTCTTTTTGTAATTGGTGCAAGGATCAGCAAAGCTGACCAATAAATCCATGGTTCAAGTGTTTGTCCATGTATCTCGGCTGTATCACAAAACCATTGGGAGATACATATAGTATACGCTTCCGGTAGATAACCATCATCATCCACATATCTTAGGTAGGCGCCAACCAAGTCCTATTAGTGTGGAGTTGAAAATCTCCATCTTGATGACCTTGTTGAGCTCATCTTAGTTGATCTCTAAGAAAGGGGAATCCAAGATATACTATAGACGTGGAAGGTGATCCACATGTAGCCCATGTAGTTGCAACCATGTCTCTATCTAAGCATACCAACACTCAATTTCACCTTATAGTGTTGGCTATCTAGATGACTTTAGAGCAAGTCTAGAGTACCGTTGTCTTGATAGGCTCCAAAGCCTATGCATAAAAATGACTATCTCCAGAAAAGGTCCTTAGCCACATAGGTGGTGCTTCCATCTCTACTTTGACGATCTCATGTCGAACTAAGGACTTACTCTTGATCATCTAAGAGATTGTCATCGGAAGGTGTTGGGTTTTACTCACGCTTACGCTCACATAGGAGTGTTAGTGATCCTCCTGTAGGACATTGGGGCACTTTTTACTCTCTGTAAGAGAGGTTTTTTCGCCCTAGTCGCTAACACTCTTGTGTGAGCGTACTGCATATTTGTCGCCAAGGAAGAGCTTTGGTGAAGATGTCAGTCACATTCTTGTCGGTAGGACAATAGACAATGCTGCTATCCCCTGTATGTAACCTCTCTCTGACAAAGTGATATTATATCTCAATGTGTTTGGTGCGTGCATAAAACATTGGGTTCCATGCCACTACAATGGTACTCTAATTGTCAATAAACAAAGGAGTAGGCCCTATGATAGATACATCAAGATCAGCCAACAAACGTCTCAGCCGTACACCGTCAATTGTAGTAGTAAAAGCTACCTTGGACTTAGCTTTACAAGACGATGTGGCAATAGTGGATTGTTCCTTGCTAAGCCAAGAAATGCAAGAAGAGCCAAGAAACAAAAAATTGCCACTCGTAGAGTGACAAGAATCAAAATCACCAGCCCAATTTGAATCACTGTAAGCATGTAATTGCAACAGCCTCCCCTTGGCATAAAGCAACCCAACACTCATGGTGCCCTGCAAATAATGGAAAACACGCTTCACAGCTTGCCAATGTGACGTGTGGGTTGTGCATATATCTGCTCAAGGTTGAAACTGCAAACTAAATATCTGGCCTTGTGTTGCATAAATAAATGAGGCAGCTAACTGTTGAGGCATATGTATGGATATCAAACATATCATTCTCATCGTGCAAAGATGGCTCAAGACCAATCTCCATCAATGTGCTTGCTGGATTGCAATCTTGGAAGCCAAATCTCTCAAGGAGTTTACCAATATATCTGGACTCTGACAATCCAATGCCTCTAGCATCGTAAACAAACTTAATACCCAAATAGTAATGCAAAGGTCATCACAAATATAGAATCCATAGGATTGTTGGAACGACGCTCCTGCCATCGCGTTACTGTGCTACGCTACACCCCCACCCATCGCCTGTGTTTCCCCTCGCCAACTGTCCATGGCTGCCCCAGTGCTCCCCCCCGGTGACACAGCAACGAGATTGGTAGATCCTTAGCAGGAATTCACAATTGAAACCTCTGATCAAATGCTAGTGCATTCTACGAGTGTCCTCCATTCAAACACCTTGCGTGTCGTCCTATTTGAGGAACAGCACTTACCCATCCGCGCCACAGAGCTGGAGCTTAAAGAAACAACAATCTTTGGTTAGGTAGTAGGACATTCCCTATCCAAGGCCCAGCTTCGGGATCGGCTTCACTCCACGTTACGCATCGGCATAGCGCAGATAGCGAAGGCAATTCTAATGGATCAAGGGATCTTCATGGTACGACTTACCTCAGCGGACGCAACACGTGAGCTACTGGCTAGCTCACCCTATGCCTCCATGAGGGGGGTCATACATATGGTCCCCTAGTACAGTGGCTTCACAGTGGAGGCATTCGCACTCCACAACAGCTTCCTCAGACACTCGGTCACCCTACTATTCCCCGGACTGGCGATAGAGTATCGCCAGCTTGTGGAAGACTTCGGGTGGCTCTTCGGCACGGTCCTTCCTGCCTCTTTCGCAGACACACTGACAACTGAAGGAGTCCCAAAGATAGAGGTGGCAGTGAAAGAAACAAAGAATATACCACAGTTTCTAGAGATTGAGGCAGACGGACGCTCCTTCAGGCAAGAGTTGCAGCCTCCCCTTGCTGGACGGATCGACATCCTACTTCTACAAGAGAACAAGCTCACTCCCACCCAGGCCCAGCGGGTAGGGAAGGTACTCCTGGGCAGCTCACACACTTACTGGGAGCACGCCATCAGTGCCCATGGTAGGAGTGGGGGTGTTTGCACCTCTATTGGCCCGAGTCTCACGACTTGTGCAGGAGACCAAGGGACGATAATGGCAGGGAGGGTTCTATGGATCAGATTGGATATTGGGAACTCGTGCCTGGGAGTCCTCAATGTCTATGCCCCTACTGAAGTTAGGGCACACAACAGGTTTTGGGTGGAGATCGCAAAAGGACTCCCAGAGATGGACTCCTAGATTATTGGAGGAGACTTCAACAACCTGGAGGCTTTAGAGGATCAGCAAGGTAGAGGCAGAAATTACCAGGGCATGGCTGGGGAGGAGCAGGAGGCATGGGAGGTCTTTCTACTGGCAGTAGGAGCACGCGATGCTTGGAGAGACCTAGCCTTCCACAGGAGGGAGAGGTTGCTGAACTTCTCTAGGGGTTACAGGTGGCCATAGTACCCCGAAACGGCGCTTCGGCAGCACCGAAAGGGACCAACCATTTCGGACTGGGATGGAAACAAGAGACCGCCGTTTTGGGATCCTGCGGCCCGTTTTGTGTGGTTATCCAGCGCCTATCGTTCTCCTTCGCGACTTTGAACTCGCGCATGCGGCACACCATCAATTCTCGCCTCGGTCTTCCTCCTCCTCGAGCCTGCAGCTCCAGCTGCCACCACCGCCTCCTCCTCCTTCTTCTTCTTCTTCTTCTCCTTTAATCCATTACCTAGATCCTGACTTCTAAAGGCTAATCATATCATGGCGCCAGACCCATATTGGAGGCACATCACTCCAATCAAGGGATATGAGGGCTCCGGCGGACCAAAGAAGTGACGGTGCAACTATTGTGGATTGGAGAAATCGGGGAGTGTAACGCGCATGAAAGACCACTTGGCTTGCGTTCCCAACAAAGACATTGGGCCTTGTGCAAATGTGCCAACAGAAGTAATAGTAAGTCTCCATCTTTGGCGCCGAAAGCGTATGGATATTGAGCTAGAAGAGAACAAATCAACACCACATTGGGCCAATGAAACACAAGTGGGGCAAAGAGAGGCTAGTGGGCCTAGTGGAGCTAGCCAAATTGGAGGTGCCAGTGGCCCAGCAAAAAGAAGTGCATCCATATCCGTATCGGGTCCAAGCGCAAAAAGAACCCCGTTGCCATCTTCTAGTGGTGGTAGGCAAAAGGGCTCCTTGCATGGTGCAAGTATCCATGCAGAACTTCAGAGGCAAGCAATTGTGGAGGCAACTAGGAAACTCACACGATTATTTATTCCGTGTGCTATCCCTTTCAATGTGGCCACTACACATCAATGGAAGAAGACAATTAGGGCAGTAAGTTGCATAGGATGTGAGTGGAAAGTGTGAGTGAAAAGGTCCATCCCCAGATGCATTATATACACAGGAGCTTCGAAAGGAGAAAGCATCCATAGAGGGTCAATGGAAGCCCTTGAAGGAGACATGGGTGAAATACGGATGCACAATATTATGCGATGGATGGTCAGATATGCACCGAAGGAATGTTTACAATGTTTTAGTGTCTTCATATAAAGGCACCATGTTCATTAAGGCCATCGATGCCTTTGCCTCAGGTCTTACAATATTATGCGATGGATGGTCAGATATGCACCGAAGAAATGTTTACAATGTTTTGGTGTCTTCATGTAAAGGCACCATGTTCATTAAGGCCATCAATGCCTCTGCCTCAGGTCTTACCATCATAGGAGCTTTCATTTGGAAGCACATGTGACAGGTCATCATGGACATAGAAGTCCAAAATGTGGTGCAGGTGGTGACAGATAATGGAAGCAATTGTGTGTTTATGGGATGTATGCTTGAGGAGGAGTTTTCTAGCATAGTATAGACTCCATGTGCATCCCATCGCCTTGACTTGCTTATTGAAGATGTTGGGCAAATATCTTGGGTGGATGACATTTTCAAGACGGCAACAAGCATGGTAAGATTTGTGAAGATAAGGCCATCTGTCACAAACATGTTTCGAGCCAATAGCACACTTGAGCTATTGAAGCCCTCCACCACTAGATTTGGTTATATGTTTATTGTCTTAGAGAGGTTAATACAAATCCATCTAAATTTGATACGGACCATTGCATGCCAGGAATGGCTCACATGGAGTGAGAGAGAGTCTCCAAAGGCTCTTGCTTTTAGACAATATTTTAAATGAGAGTTGGTGGGTCGAAGCAGAGGCATTGGTGAAAAATCTCACTCCTACTTACACTGTATTGCGCATCATTGATATGGAGGGGAGTACTTTGGGGCTTCTATATAAGTATATGGATAAAATTGGCGAGACCTTGCCTCGCAATAGCTTTTTACCCTAAGACAAGTAAGTTTTTGTTTAACTTTTACACATGTAATTATTTGGTATTAACGGCTTCTTTATAATTGATCATTATTCTAACTTCTAAGTTTTTAACTTATTTTATCTATAGGGTTGATGAGATTCGTGCAGTATGGAATGCACGATGGGATTGGTTCCATAAACCAATCCATGCTGTCGCACATATCTTACATCCCCTTTGGCGTAGCAAGGAGCAGTACACTAGCGAGGAGTTAGAGGAGGGCTTTATGGAGTATATGAGGCATCTCACAAGGGATGATATAGATATGATGAGAAGAGTAGAGGATGATTTGCTAGCATTCCGCAATCATTCTCTTCATTTTGACTGGCCCACAGCTAGGCTTCGAGAGACACAGCTTCAGCCTATCTCTTGGTGGGAGAAATACGGCAATTGTGCTCCTACTTTGGTATGTGACTGGTGACTTTTATATTTTGAATCTTGATTATCTAATGCATTATACAACATAGGTAACAAGTTTTGTAATCTATTGCCCACTCAAATGTTGATTTTGCGGCATGCATATTAGCAAGTGCCAATTACTTAACCTCAATCTCTTAAATTTGAATAGAAACGCATTGCCATTCAGGTCCTCTCGCAAGATTGTAGTTCAAGGCCTCTTGAGAGGAACTGGAGCACGTGGACCCTCTTCCATACCAAAAAGAGAAACAAGCTCACAACTGCCCAGTTGGAGCGTTTAGTGTTTTGCCATTGCAATCTCCAGCTTCTTGAGAGAACCGCTCTATCCCCTAATCCTTCACAGGTAAATTGGTCTTGATTAGTATTATGTATAATTAACTTTTGAAGTTTTAACCTGAGTCCTTGACATTGCTAATTTGCTTGGAAGTTGGATTGTAAATTGTGATATGCAGGGTTATCTCCGTACGTAGTACGGACTGATCCGTACTGTACAATCCGTACGGTACGTATCCGTACGATTTAGTACGAAAAAATGGGCACTTTTTTACCACTCTACTTTAAGTCTCCAACTTTTTTTTTTCTTTTTTTCTTTTTTTTTTCCTTCTTTCTTTCTTATTTTGCTCCCAACTCTCTCTCTCTCTCTCTCTCTCTCTCTCTCTCAGCCTCTTCCTCTCTCTAGTTGCACTAGTACCACGTATGCCATACTTTAGGTACCGTACCTTATGTATTAGTACCATAAGGTACCAACTTAATGGATGCATCTTTTCCATTCGAACTGCACTTTGGGACGAGCTAAATGCTCCTTATATTAATATGATTCTCCCATGAGATTAGATTATTTGAGATTCAAACAATTTCTCTCAACCTTCTCTCTCTCAAGCCCACACTTCTCTTATTTGTATGATCATGCATGTATTATGTATTCACTCCTATCTATGTAGTTATAAGTTGTAGGTAGCAGTAGCGCATGTTGCGCATTCCGCATTAGGTTTTGGGCCTTGGCATGTTATCCTCAAGTACTCATCTTATATACTCTAATAGCATTGCTATTTAGACTTGAAATATCTATTCTATCATCTTTTGTCCAAAATAATCAAGTCATTTTTTTGTCGTATTAATATCGTACCGTACCTTATAAAATCTTAAGGTACCATTTAGTATCGTATTTTATCGTGTCGTACCATATTTTACCTTTCATACCTGATAACTATGCTGATTTGTATGAACATTGAACATATTGAATCTCCTCTTATATGATATATCTTTGTCTCGTTTACCTTTACAGGTGAATGACAAGACTGATATAGAGAAGGTATCTGACATTCTGCAGATACCACAAGACGAGCGAGATATTTACTCTATGCTCTATGAGGAGCTATCAGCACCAGTGCATGAGACTAATGCACAAAGGAGGGTTAGAGTGAGGACCACACATAGTCGTGCATCACAAGCAGAGTTAGAGCCAGAGTCTGAGTCAACTTATCAGGGTCCTCGGAGTCAGACGAGGAGATGGTGCAGAGATCCTCAAAGTCCGGATGACTAGTGATATACAGGAGTCAGTTTAGCAGTGCAGAGTCCAGACTAGAGTTGTCGGTTGTTCATTGATGTTGATACTTATAGCCTCACTGGACTTTGGAGTTTTGATAGATTATTCACATGACATAGTTACTATCATTGTATCTTGATCCCACTTATTATGCATCTTGATTCTTGTTCCACTGTTTTTACTGTCAGTCTTCACTTCTCTTTAGATCATAGATTATTCATGAGCCATAAATTCTAATTCATTTTGTTGCCTTATGTTTTGAAAATTCAATTTTAATTGTGTTAAGCTATCTTAAGTCTTAACCATTGAGTCCTCAGTCTTGACTCCTCAATCTTCACTCATGACTCGTGAAATGTGTAATGAATCATGATTTCAATCATATGACATGAATACTCAAAGTTTTGTATGAAATTTGAATATATATTGTTGTAGGCATTGATATATTTACATAGCCATATATTACTGTATTTTTTTTAGTGTACAATCCGAAACGCCATTTCCCTATTTCCAAAATTTGACCGAAACTCCGGTTTTTCCTGTTTGCATTTCCCGCAATTCTGAAACTCCCCCATACTATGCAAGCGGCTAGACGGAGTCCTGCTAGAGTAGTTAGATAGGTTCTATGTAGGAGAGTGGGGATACTCTTGTGGAGGCTAGGTTGGGTAGTTGGCAGGAACTACGTTGTCCGATCATTGCCATGTTCTCCTGACACTTGATCCCCCAGCATCTGCCCTAGATACACGATCCTATCGAATCCTTGATGTGATCTACAGGAGGGAGGAGGTGAAGAGTCAAATTGAGCAAATCTGGACCACGGAGTGAGGTAGAAGGGACCAAATCGCAAAGGAGGTGATAGACGTCCTAGCCGTATCGAGCAACATCTGCTTGGAGGTAGCTCTATAGGCCAGGCAACAGTGCTAGAAGGAGAGAGCACTGCGGCCAAACCTAGCAGCCACGCAGAGATTGTTACAGGAGACACCAAGGGATCCCATCCTCCACGCACAGGAGGTGCGTGCACGAGCAGCCATCGCCGGTCTAGAGGATAGACGCTTGGAGTTCTCATTCCGCACCTCAGCAGCCTTCTAGGTGCCGATGTGGAAGGAGTCCTTTCAGGCACACCAAGCCCGCACCTCAGGAGAGCAGATACGCACGCAGTCTTCGGAATCAGTATGGAAGGATTCACTCTAGCCTACATGAGGTGATGGAGATTGCCACCGACTATTACTATAGTCGCCTACAGGAGACAGCCTTAACCAGAGGACAGCGTTGCAGACAGCAGGTCTTGGATCACATCCCGTTTCTCGTCACAGAGGAGATGGGTCACTCCCTCCTAGCCCCCTTCACAAAGAAGGAATTAGAGGAGGCTTTCCATACGCAGGACGGGCAAAAATGCTCGGGAGAGGATGGCTTCTCTAAGGCCTTCTTTACTGCCTATTGGGAGGTAGTGAAGGAGCCCCTACTAATGGCCTTCCAAGAGATTTTCACTTCAGGATAGATGCAAGTCTCTCGGCAGGCCTTATCAATCTTCTCCCCAAAGGGGGAGACCGGTTGAAGCTCTCTGAGTAGAGACCGGTTGGAGCTCTCTGAGTGGAGACCAATCACCTTATTGTCAGTGACTTACAGGGCACTAGCAAAGATGATTGGTAGGCGACTACACCCTATGCTTCTAGAGTCCAGACATCATTCATGATACACAAACAGGCTTTGTCTAGGATAGAAGCATCCTAGACAATGTATTCATCTTCTTTGAGGCGACAAAGTGGGCTCAGCACAGTGGGCGTACTACTCTTGGATTTCGAGAAAGCTTATGACACGGTGGATTGGGATTTCCTAGAGGGCACCATGGTGAGATTGGGTCTCCCCCAGACTTGGATTCGCGGGGTCTCCGCACTTTATAGATTGGTCACCAGTAGGGTTTTCATAGGCGGTAGGCAAGGGGAGGAGTTTTGACTGGAGAGATCAGTCCGGTAGAGCTGTCCCCTAGCGTGGTACCCATTCCTACTCTTTGTAGAGGTGATGTCTCACTTCCTCAGGTCAAGTGTGAGCAGATTACACGGCCTCTGACTTCTAGTGAAAGAGGAGACTGAGTTGCTATACTCAGAGTATACAGATGATACAACACTCTACATAGAGGATGATGAGTTGATGCTAGAGAGAGTGAGGCTCGCTCTTGAGGTGTTCTGCTCTATAGCGGAAGCGAAAATCAACTGGCGAAAGTCGGTTGATTTTCTCACAGACCCAAACTCTAGCACGGAGTGGGGCATCCATCTAGGATTTAGATGGCTGAGCAGAGGGCAGACCGTCCGTTACCTAGGGTTCCAAGTGGAACTCGACATCACTCCCGCCCAACAGTTTTTTCCAGTCCTTGATTCTATTCGGAGGAAGCTAACCTACTGGAGCATAGCCTGCCTCTCACTAGTAGACCGAGCCCTGGTAGTTAACCAGGTCCTCCTAGCGACGGCTTGGTACATCGCTTCGTATTGGTGCTTCTCCTCATCCTATGTAGTGTAGCTCCGCTGCCTAGTGCGGAATTTTCTTTGGTCTGGGTTAGATGGCTCTAGGGATTCTAGGGCCAAGGTGGCATGGGCAACCATCATACGGCATTGGTCAGAGGGAGAGCTGGGGATCATAGACCCAAAGTATCAGAGTATGGCCCTCTTGGTCAAGCTAGTTGTCCGCGGCCTCACACAGGGAGGATAGACCTGGAAGGTCCTATTGCAGGAGGGTCTTCAAGATTGTAGAGCAAGGCTTGGTGATGAGTGGAGGCCACGTCACCCCAGATTACCCTTTCTATGCAGTTTCCTCAGCATGTGGCAGGAACTCCGTAAGGCCCTAATCCAGAGCCCCCTAGGCTGCCAAGAGGAGATAGACCTGTCAGCCAGTGGTCTGGAACCCCTAGGTCAAAGATCGAGAAGGGGCACAGATTCGCGAACGCCCCCACATCTAGTGGGCTGGCTGGGAGGCCGGCCCGGCTCATGTTATCAAGACATGGCGGGAGATGTACAGAATGGTGGACGAGAAGGTGTTGCACGGAGTATCAGACTGCTAGAGAGAAGTGGAGTTGAGAAGGGAGATAAACACAACAATACCTCAGGAATGGCTTGCTCCCCCAATAAGAGAGCCGATAGAGCTCGGGGAGGTATGGGCCACTAGGTTTTCGCCAGCAGGCATCCCCATATAGGTGGCAGGTAGAGTGGGCGGCGCTTCACTGGGGACTTTCTTCACCGTACAGGAGGGGGGGCGTCTGGCTCTTGACAGAGGACAGCAGGATAAGGGGATAGTTGTCCTTTCATGGAGAAGGATCCGGGTGATTGGCCTGCAGGGGAAGACGTGGCGGTTGGACCCTTTTGTCTTCTGGACGGAACTCAGGGAATGGCGCCTCTGGATCTAGGAGGGCAAGCCACTTGATGAGTTGGAGTGGGATCCAGGAGAGTGTCTATGGCTGGCCACTGCGGTCGCCAAGAAGCCACCGAGGTTCCTCGAGTACACTGCTAGGATTTGTAGACACATATTGATGCAGGAGGATATGGATTGGGTGCCGTCATGTAGCAAGCACTGGGCGGAGCACAGTATCACGAGCCTTTCCGAGGAACCTTTTGGTGCTGCCTATGGGATAACTGCAAACTGACGAGGGTATCGTATTTATTATGGCTGGTGGCACATGGAGGCTTGGCGGTGGGAAGTTGGCTTTCCTATATGCAGAAGGAGGGAGGTTGTAAGCGCTACGCACAGCAATCTCTAGAAACCCCAAAGCACTGCCTTTGGTCGTGTGAGACAGCGTAGCTCGTGTGGAGAGGAGCATACATCATCCTTCGCCGTATAGCACCCAACCTTGAATGTATCTCATGGGGAGCTTTCTGTTGGCAGGTAGTCAACCAGGGCCATCACCTTTTGTATGAGGCTGAGATGCAGGACACGATATTCATTATTGAGGCAGGGTCATGCGCAGTGGTCGATTTGGAGGCTCTTCCTATCTGCCAAATACTAGAGCCCACAGCAGACCGCTCTGAGATATGGGAGATCTTAGGGAGTCTTACTGGTTGGCATATCTGGAAGGCGCAGTGTCAGGAGGCTTTCAGCGGAGAGAGACTTTCAATATAGGCGACCTTAGCAGAGCTCTAGACCTCCATTATCCACTCCCTCCGCGGGCGATGGGATCAAGTGCAGAGCGAGTCCAGGGCTCGTTAGGAGCTCTGATGTCATTCCATGCGCACTTGGGGTAGTCAGGACCTTTTTTTCGTGATGCAGGCAAGCAGCCCCAGATGGCAATACACCCCCCCTCCATGGCTTCTTACCCCCATCTCCTCTAAACCACCCTGAGAGGCTTGTACTTGATATATCTGTGACTCTGATTACCTCCAGCTAGTCTGTTGAGCATGAACACTTCCTTGTACTCGGGTTTTTTCTAAAGTAATATAATTAGCCACACTTTATTTGCATTTTAAAAAAAGTAATGCAAAGGTCCCAAATCTGACATATCAAAACTATATTGCAATTTTTTTTGAAATACTGAAATTAAATTAGCATGTGTCCTTGTGAGCAGAAGATCGTCCATATAAAGGCTGACAACCAGCAAGGATTCCCCTCTTTGCATACGTAAAGAGTAGACTCTGATGGGCTGTTCATGAACCTTTGGTTGAGTAAGAAGGCATCAATTTTTGCATACTAAGCTCGTAGAGCTTGTTTCAAACTATACAAGGCCTTTTTCAGCTTGCATACCAAGTGTTCGGATCCTTTAACTGCAAAACCAATGGGCTTCTCTACATACACTTCTTCCTGAAGTTCCCCATGTAAAAATGCAGTTTTAATGTCAAGGTGGTGCATAATCCAATCATAATAGACTGGCAATGCAAACATACACCTAATCGTACTCATACGAGATGTAGGAGCAAATGTTTACTCATAATCAATGCCTTTCTTTTGCGCATAGCCTTTTGTTAAAATATTGAGAATGCATGCTATGGAGGATCACTGATGAGCAAATAAACAATCATAACGAGGCAAAAGCATTGACAAGGAAGAACAACTAATATTATCCAAGCATAATGCAAGTACAATTGATTGATAATGATTGATTGTTTGAGTGTGGGGATGACTGCCTTTTATAGGCTTACAGTAGGTGGTATTGGTAGGTGGAGATAGGTGGAAAGGGACCATGGTATTCAACAACTGTGGTTTTAATAAACCGTGCATACATGACCTAGTCTAAGGCTTTATTTGCTATATGTTTCTTTGCCTTGTTTGTCCCATACAAAGAGGCTATGGTGGATGTGATTGCACATTTCTCAACACCTTTTGCCACAAGCCTGGTTTTGTACTTTTCAATGGATCCATCTGCTTTCCGTTTTAGCTTATAAACCCACTTAGTACCAATGGCTTTGATTCTTCATGATAGAATCATATTCAACTTGCATTGCTGCCATCCAATGCACCTCCCATGTTTGATTCTTCATGATAGAATCATATTCAGCCTGCATTGCTGCCATCCAAAGCACACTGTGTTGTGTATCCTCAAAAGAATCAAGCTCATCATCATCATGTATGTTTGCAAATGACTATCTTGCATAGTTTGCAAATACCATCTAGGTATTTGCCTAGCTTCCTAATTATGTACATGCTCTTGTTGAGCCTATTGTTCAACATCTTGCTGAATATTCTGATCAGCCATAGGCTGAATTTCTGCATTATTTAATGGAGCAGCTGACTGAATATTTTGTTCATTTAATGGAGCTCCAACTGTACTATCAAGAGAAATGGAGAGCAGCCCTTTAAACACATCTTTTACACCCTGATATGTCTCATAACCAACAAGAGATAATTTTGATTTTTCATCGAAAATCACATCTCTCCTGATAAAAACTTTCTTGGAAACAAGATCATACAATCTGTATCATTTTCTTTCACTAATATACCCCACAAATATACATTTAACAGCCTTATTGTCCAACTTTTTTCTCAACGCTTTGGGAATATGAGCGTATGCAAGACACCCAAACATAGGAAAGTAACCAATTAAAGGTTTATGGTTGTTTCAAGCCTCAAAAGGCATAATATTTTTTAATGCTTTGGTAGGGCACCTATTCAAAACGCGACAAGCACACATAACTGCTTCCATCCAAAAAGCATATGGCAATTTCTTAGCTTTCAGCATACATCTGGCCATCTCCATGAGTGACCAAATCTTCCTTTCTGCAACCCTATTCTGCTATGGAGTATATGTAGTAGTAAACTGATATGCAATACCTTTTTGCTTTAGAAAGGAATTCAACAATGAAGACATATATCCCCCCCCCCCCGGGTCCAAACAGAGAGTCTTAATCTTACAACCAAATTGATTTTCCACAAGTGCAGTAAAAGCCAAAAATGCATCACACACTTCTGACTTTTTAATCAATGAAAAAACCCAACAAAAACGTGTAAAGTCATCAATGAAGGTAACAAAGTAAAAACATCCACTCAATGACTTTGTCTAAATGGATCCACATATATCTAAATGCACAATCTACAACCTGGCCTTAGCTTTGAAAGCAACATCACAAGACAAAGAAAACCTTTGCATTTTGATATCCCTCACAAATGTGGTAAGCCTTCCAACACCTGAGTACGTTGCATAAGCATCAAACTACCATAATTCACATACCCCATACGAGCATGCCATAACTCTATCTCTGATATAGCAAGAATAAGAGTCAATGTCAAATTAACTAACTGATTAACAAAGTGAGCATCTAACTCATAAAGTCCACGACATAATGTGCCAATGAGCACCGAAGTCAAGAATTTTTTATCCTTGACCGTGCATTTGTTATCATCAAAGTGACTTTCATTCCACATTTTGCTAAAGAAGAAATGGACAATAAATTCTTCTTTATTCTTGACGCATATAAAGCATTGTGGAAATAGAGAGTAGAGCCATCAATGGCTTTTAAAACAATCTCTCCAACGCCTCTAACAGGATAAGATGCATTGTTGGCACATTGTACTAATTTGCCAACAGGAGTTGCAACAACAGAAGTAAACAAATCCCTACAGGATATAATGTGCTTAGAAGCACCACTGTCAAAAAAGGAGTACTAGCATCCTCGGTAGGGCTGAATGCTCTATCTGCCCAAGAAGAATCATAACTACAAGTATAAAAACAATAGTCACGGTCAATGGCAAAAGACGTGGATTTTGTGTGGTAATAGAAGATGCATCTGAAACTGACATCCCAGACTCCTCCTTTTTCTCCTTGGCAATGTGTTTCCTACATGCGATTACAAAAGTCGACTGACCTAGAAATCTTCAAATTCCCAGAAATTACAACAACTGCGAAGCAGTAATCAACCAAATTTAGTCAAAAGAACCACCAAATCATGTCACCCTTAACCAATACTGTGTCAATGTGCTGAAATTTTCCAGATTTCAGCAAACAATACGCTGTCCAAGGCAATAAGAGTGCTCAACAACATTAAAAACACAAAAGCCCCAAAATTTGATTGTCCAATGTGCGTAGTTTTAGTCAACTTCAGACTAAAAACACATTACATGTGCCAACGTCTACCGAATCTACAAAAACCCTAAATTTTCTAACCCAAATATCTACGAAATTCTTCAATCCGTGCCCTGAAGCACTTGTTGAAGAAAAAATTGACCTGTTCCTACAAAAGCCCTTTTCTTTGGCTCTGAAATTTTGATTAAAATAATAAAATATACCTGTACCAGCTGTGCAGATCCGCAACTATGCTGATGTGGCAATTTGAAAGCAAGCAGAACCAGTTCTGAGCTGTGGGGCCACTGACGTGGCAGGCTGGAGCAGATCTGGAGCAGTTTTGGACTGCGAAGGTGCTGATGTGGCAGTTTTGGACTGCGCCTGCAGAATTAGGGCTTCCTGGACTGTGCCTGTAAAATTAGGGCTTTTTGGACTGTCTATGAAATTAGGGTTTTTCTGGACTGCACCTGTGAAATTAGGGTTTTTGACTGTTCTAAACACCCAGTAGAATAGAGAAGGCGCATTAGAAACACAAGTAGCCACAGGTAGGAGTGACACATGGCCTGAGCTGAGAGTGAAGAGAGCAAAGACACAGCTGGCTGAACAGCTCTGATACCAAATGTAAGATTGAAGTACAGCAATGCAGAAGAAAGAAGTGTACACGACCGATAGAGAGAGGGAGTGGTCACAGTATGAATGTTTGCATAATAGAAATGCGAAGTGCAAAGTACAAAATACAACCTTTAGACTTTAGGGTTGTGAAAGTGACTTAAAGTGCGTTCACACACAAATGTATATATTGTGCAGTAAGTAATCAAAATGTGTAATGTAAATACACGGATGAAAATAAAAGACATTGGGGCAATTTTAACTCTCCGTAAGAGAGGTTTTTTCTCCTAGTCACTTTTATTTTCATCTATGTATTTACATTACACATTTTGGTCACTTATTGCACAATACACACATTTGTGTGTGAATGCACTTTGTCACTTTCACGATCCTAAAGTCTAAGGGTTGTATTTTGTACTTTGCACTTCACATTTCTATTATGCAAATAGTCGTGCTATGACCACTCCCTCTCTCTATTAGTTGTGTACACTTCTTTCTACTTTGGAGAGAAGGCTGTCCAAGCACTTGTAGAGTGGCATAGCATATGTGTGCCATGTCTCTAGGGAGGTTATAGGGGTATAGACTCTGTGCTGCTGAAATGTCTTCCACCCCACCTTGCTGTCCTGCCCCGAGAATAGTGGATGAAACCCATGCTCTAACTTGGCCAAGTATGCTCTCTTTTTCTTCCACATTGGACATCAAAAGATTGTGCTTGCCTACCATGTGTATATGCCCCTTGTCCTTCCTCTTGTTGGAGGCGAGCACTAGTTCCCCCAACATTCTTCATCATGTCAGCCATTCTATGGGACATTCTTGCTTGGAGGGGTGAGAGGAGGGCGAGTGTAAGGGAAACATGGTAGCTAAGGTTTTGAGTGTGGAAGCAAGCTATGACATGAATTCCTCAAAGTGTATGTATGGTTCCATGTCCTTCAAGGCTCAATAGTAAATACAAGTGGTTGGAATAAGCACTTGCCATCTCTCTGCTAATATTATATGTGGGGAATCGTTCAGCCACCCATGCAGCCACATGGCTAAAATCTGCAATGCACTTCATAAAGTAGGGCTTGTACAATGTGAACAGGCTGAGAATAGGAGTGGATACAATGATCATGGCATAGAAACCCTCCACGTGATGTGGTTGTGTTGAAGGCATCTGACACACAAGGAAGATTGACAAATTATGACAATGTCAAAGCTTCCAATGCTCATAAGCAGAGAGATTCACAGAAGAAGACATAGAATAACAAGTCTACCAACACTCTTCCCCATTAAGATTACTTATTGTCTAAATACCAAAGACCAAGGTAGTTGTATCATGATCTCGTTGAAATCATGTGCACTAAAAGGCATGAAGATTTTTCTCTATTACTAAATCAAATATGCAGTTGTCTTTATAACCTTAATATAACCAGGTATTTACTAGAAAAGTGGTCAATGCAACATTTCTAGAAATTGTGTCTATCAATGGAACAAGTAGTGAGGTAGAACAGCCAATCCTGAAAAAAATAGTGTGATCCATTTGTTGATACAATATGGTAGATGATGTTGGGGAGGTGAGTTGTTCCCTTTTTGTCAGCCTCAAAGCTGCTGTCAAAAATGCGAGTGGAAGCAGGACTGAAAACTTTAGAGAAGCCACGAGGTACAGAAGGGAGCCCTTGAGATAATATTTCACAATACAACAAAGACAATGATAGTGACATGAAAACTGAAGAAAAGTCTTTAATCTTCATAGCAATAGCTTCTTCCATTGGATCTCACATGGATGGTGGCTGCCTCACATAGTAGTATCACTGAAAACTGAAGGAAAGTCTTTAATCTTTGTAGCAATAGCTCCTTCTATGGCTCCTCACATGGAAGAGGGCCCCTCACAATGGGCTTCATCAACGATGCTATGCTCTGATGATACGTGTCTTGATTTGGGATGAATGATGACATGCCCAACTACCTTTGCCTTCACATGGCTTCCATCTCCACCTAACAAAAAGCTCCTAATGAGGCATTTCACCTAGCCAATGTATTACCTAGAGAAGGCCCAACAAGAAGTGATATACCATATGGTTGCAAAGGCTTGGTGAGCCATTACCACCTCGCTGCCAATGAAAGTATCATTGTGTTTCAATACAGGATTTCTGTCTAATGCTTAAGAGCAAGGGTGCCAACCCTACTACTTTGAGGTAATATCTATGCCTGAATGATCTTATTGAGGTTCCACAAGAATGTCCTCATGTAGCCTCTAGACCAGCTATTCAGTACCCAAGATTGAAAGGATTTGTGCCTAATGTTGAGAGTTACTAAGGCTCTATCTTTATTGTTGTTATAAAGACCTTGTAGTTATTTTTGCCCCCATCTAAGTAAAATATAATTTGCAAACTTCACATCTAGAAGCTCCTCATACTTCAGGATGGGGAATCTAATGCAACGGATGTTAGTGCAAAGGGAGAGTAGAGAGAGAATAAAAAGGGAATGCACAAGGTTAGACACGAGATTGTAAGCACAGCACGCCCCTGTTAGATAGTGGTCCTTATAATAAAGGAGAGCCTCCCTTTACATGAGTGAAAAGTATGCTATAAACACACCTTGCTGTGTCACAAATACAAATACCAAGTGTACTCAGAGGTGTCACATTGTGGCTAGAATACATGCAAAGGAAGTTCACATACAAAAGGACTCTTTTACAATAGTAGTTATTCACATACCTAAAACCACTTTATTCCAAGGATAAAGTACACAGCCAGTTAAGCACATTTTATTTAGTTATAATTTCACAAATTATTACCACTTATTTAACAGTCCCCCCTTTGGTGGTAATTTGTGGAATTTTTAGAATCCCCACTCCTCATGGACTAAATTTGCTTCTTGCTCCCTAGGATCCTTGGAATAAGATTTGATGGTAACAATGTTAGCTTGTCCTTTCTTGACCGCTCTTTTTTCATTCTTTAATTTTGCAAGTCTTTTTTAACACTCCTCAATGTGGTGCCTAGGTTATGGCAATAGAGATGCTTCCTTTTTCCTTTTTAGTGTCCCTTTGTGACAAGCCCATTTTATCTTTTATAATCTGTCAATGTTACTTTCTCCCTTCGAGCAATTTCTTCCTTGTGTGCTCTTCTTGTAGTAACAATCCCACAAGTTCTTCAAAAGACAAATGTCTTTTTATCACCTCTCATAGAAAGATCTAATGAGGTGTGAAAGCTTTGGTAAGGAGGAAGTGAGTTAAGGGTGGTAGAGATTAATTTCTTTTCATCAACAATGTTGTCAATGTTAAGAAGTTGCTCCTCTAGGTCTTTAATCCTAGTGAGATATTTGAAAATGTTGTCTCCCTCGTTCATGGTAAGAATAATCAAGCTCATGCATCAAATACATGACACTAGCTTCATTTTGAGTCTAGTACATCGACTTGAGTTTTTCATGCCAATTTGGAAGTGTGACATGAGGGGATATGAGGAATAATAGATTCCTTTACAGTCAAAGCAATAATTGGTATGGCTTGGGAGTACAGGAATCATATCGTTGCTGCTCTTCACTTGGAGGTAATGGTTGGGATGTCCATGCCAAAGTTCGTGCTATTACTTGGGTAGTCATACACCCACCTGAAGAGGATTATGATATCAATGTAGAAGAGATGGATGTAATTGCGGTTCTTGGATTAGGCTCTTTCCTTCTTGCAATTAACATATTTTTCAACATGAAGCTCCAAAGAGAATAGTTAGAACCATCAAGTCGGTCCTGAGCAGTAAGGTAGCCAAAGATATCTCCTTTGAATGTAGTCGAGAAAGATTGTGCTATCCCCACAAACTAGATTTTATTGTACAAACAAGTCCAAATTCAAATAGTTCCCCCTTCAGTGGGAACTAGGTACACTACCAAACTAGTAAAAGTATGAGATTTACAACGGTGTGTACACAAGACAGTGGGATAAGACAAGATGTAAGGTGTGATCGCCAAACTATATCAAGAGCAAGATATACACTTGAGTGAGCTTTACAATGGCTCTAAGATGTGTGCATGAATTACAAGAAATTTGGATTGTTAATCCACAAGACAATCTCTAGTTGAGAGCCTAACAAATTAAAACTTACCATTCACAAACATGCTAATGTGTGAATCAAGCTTTAATTCTTCCCATGACCACTTGCAAAGAGGCTGAAGATCAGATGTTCATGTTAGATGGAGATTCCAATAGCTAATGCTGCCTATTATAGCTTGGCACATACAACCCAATGAGGTGGCCTAGTCTATGCATTGAATTTGTCTGTCACATGGATTGATGCATGGTGGAGAGTTGAGGGGTTGCTGAATGCTGGTTGACGTTATGATCTAATGCATGCCATTCAATCAGCTGCCGATGAGATCAGCTTGTGCCACTTCATGCCAACTGTTGCGTTTGCAAGAGGCACCCTAGAGGTCTATAGTGCCAAATGATGTGAGACTCAAGGTAAAAGAAAGTGCCAAAATACCAAATCCTATCGAAAACATCTTCTCCTAGTCATAGTCTTTGAGTGACCTTGTATCCTCTCCTATCTCATACAGAGAGTACAAATAATCTCAAACCAACTATAAGGGTAAACCAAGCAATGATGCTACCTACCAACTGCCATTTGTGACAATGGCAAATACCCCTTAGTCCAATTTGTTTGCGAGAAATATGGGGTAGCTATCTTGCTCAAGAGCTGATAAAAAATGATATAGGAGTGACTCCCCTAACATCCTCATATACACAAGTCGAGCCTCAGTCCACGACCCAAGCCACAAACCACCAAATAAAAATCATAGATGTTGTGCCATGAAAGACTATACTAAGGTTTCTACTCCAAACCTCCTAAGCAACCCCTAGCGTAGTCCCATAAGTAGTGCCTTTGCCTTTCGTTGAATATCTAGCATAAGCAACAAGATCCTTGCCATAACCAAGCCAATTGCCCATTACCAACTACTAAGCTCTTGTGTGCCAATAACCATAGAAAGAGTGAAATCTTCATGGTTATAATGTTATCATCTAGTCTTTTCCATAAATCAATCAACAAAATCAACTTTATACATTTTTAACCTTGGGTCTCTCCATAGTGGGTCTCACTGTGATCTCTTAAGAGGCTCTTTCCGATATGCCCAAGACCTCCAACTATCCATCATGCACGTCACTAGGTTCAAGTCTAAGTACCATCTCCTGTCACAACCATAGCCACAAGTGATGCAAAATAGAATAGGGATAGGAACAAGGAGGAATTGCCATCAGTTGTGATTATATATATACTCACATGGGATGGCACATGGGATAGAGGAAAGCTATCATCCCCACAATCCTCAAGTCAAGACTGTCACTTGTGATTATGGTCACAATGAGCCATCACTCTAATCCTTTGGTGAGAGCATCCTATGAACTCAGACTAACTGAAGTCCTCTATCAAGATTTTCCATCTTGTATTAAAAAGGTAAAAACTCTCTCCATTGGTGTTAACAATGTAAGAATAACGTCTCCTATGGTAAAGAGATAGACCCATGTCTAAGATGTGTCTCCAGCAATTCTCCACCACTTCGACAATACTTTATAACAATGTTCATAATGGCCTTGTGTTTGCTAATACCGTGTAAACATAAAAATGAGAGCTTGATAAGCTCTCCCTGTGTCAGAAAATTTAAATCGCCCAATAGGTCATTAAAAAACTTAGCTCAAGCCATGGTTGTTAGGTACGAAAGATATGATACGGTATTGTACAATAAAATACAGTACTAAATGGTACCTTATGATTTTATATGGTACGGTACAATATTAGTACAAAAAATTTTACTTAATTTTTTTAAAAACTATAAATGATAAGACACATATTTAAAGTGAAAATACACTACAACAAAGCCATTACAAAATGAGATCAATGATCATACATGATACTGTATACATCAATGATCATGCAACTGTCATAGGAGTCAGGGCTTAAGAGTCAGGAGTGGAATTTGCCAATTTGGATACAATCATGAATCATCAATGCAATCACGATTCCACGGACTCTTTGCCAAAACTGCTCATTGAGGCACAAGTGTTGCATGGTTTTCACCTCCTTTGTCTCATGTTCATCCCACTCATTCCATACAGTGGACACCACTGTCACATGGCACCTCATAAAGGCGCTCCAATATCAACCACATATAAGCAAAGCGAGTTAAAGAAGGCTTCTTCAACTCAAGCATACTATGCTCACAATACATCGCAAGCACCTTCATCTTCACCGTGAAGAAGGTGACAACTGATGTAGCCTTATGCACCACCCATTTGACCTTCCCAATGTCCTCCATGAGCAAGTCCAAGCTATGACTTGCACATGGAGTCCACACTATTGAATGAAATTCGGCCTCAAGCAAACAGCCCATGCGCCAACAATTGGATACATTGTTGGTAACAACTTGCACCACATTTGACGGGCCCACCTATAACCATATCATACATGGCACAAATTCAAAATTATGATAAGGAAAGCTTCAAGGGGACATCAATTAAAAATTATAATAATGAAAGGAAGAACTTTAAAATTTAAAAATACAATCTATACCTCAATGATAGCTTGCCGAATGTGGCAGTAGATGAATGTACCGGTCGTTTTGTTTCCTTCTTGCTAGTGTCTGCAGCCCACAAAAAATATGTGCAGAGTGAACATGAAACAAGTATGTTGATGATGTCTCGTTTCCTATAGTCTCTCCATCTGTCGGTGAGAATGGAGCAACCATATTTTGTCCATGCGGCCCGAGTTGGATCAAGGGCTTTATCAATCCTCTCTTTCTCTTCATTAATCTTCTTCATCCTCATGTCATTGTATGTAGCACCTCTCCATCCTTCACATGGGCCCACATTGGCGATGGTTCTTACCATCTTTCTCCATTGATCATACTTTAGGATACTAAATTCAAGATTGCACTCGATTACCGTGCATGCAATCTCAATGTCCACTTGTCATTGCCTTTCTCTAAGAAAGGCAACCGATCCAAGCATTTGATCGGGAGATTGAGAGAGAGAAGATTGCCCCTTTGGTACTGCATGAGCCTCAAATCTTTCCCTTCGCCAATGTCGGAGCCAAAAGCGGATGTGGAGTTGGTACCACCAATGGTGGAGGCCTCACCCGCGTTAGTTGAAGATACGCCTATATTTGAGGCTTCCTTACAAGTAGACATAGGTGTGGGTGCCATCGTTGATGCGCCACTTCCTTCTCCTCTAGTGGATTTCCCCTCTCATCTTGGCAAGAATCTCCTGTGCAATGTGTTGAGGGATCATCTTGCATGCGGCAACTTGCCCCCCCCCCCCCCCCCCATCTTGGAAAGATGTTGAAGAAGCTCAGCCGCACCATTTGTATAGCGCTTCATGCAATACTTGCATGTCCAGTGGTGGGAGTTGTTCTTTGTGTCCTCCTCCACATGGATGGCATGCAAGTTGAAGGCCTCATGCTTCTCGTGTGTCATGATGCCAACCTCCAAGGTGTCAAGGCAAGGCCCGATGGCAAGAAGAGAGTCGAGACTTGTCACTCCGATTGGCTATCATGATGATGCTTGAAGAGGGAGGGGATGGGAGAAAGAGGAGAGAGTAAGAGCTTTAGAGGCTTGAAGACCCAAGAGGGATGGGGTGGGGAGATGATGCTTCAAGAGGGAGGGGATGGCAAAAAGAGGAGATGATGCTTGAAGAGGGAGGGGATGGGAGGTTGATGCTTGAAGACAAGAGGGTAGGGAGGTTGATGCTTGAAGACAAGTGAGTGGGGATGAGCCTTGAGAAGAGAGTGAGACTTGAGAGAGACCAGAGTATGCAAATGAGCCCCAAATTCACAACCTATCTCTTTTTGCCAAACGTTGCCTTGGGCCCTGCGAAAATGCGCCAAAATCGTGCTGCATAACCGGTTTTTGTCTACAGGATGGGTGGCAAAAATGCACCAAAAATATCATACAAATTCATACAGTACAAACCGTACGGTACGAACCTGTTCGTATGTTGTATGAAGGCAACTATGGCTCAAGCAAAGCAGTGCTTAATGGGAGGCAAAGGAAACTACAAGGCAAATAAAGTAACAAACTAAACTACAAGCGTAATCCCAAGGGTATGGATAAAAAGAAGTACCTTCAAGAATGTGGATAAAAGCGATGCATGGCATTGCATTGCTTAATAGTTTTAAGTTATCATTTAATGGATTTGTTGCGCAAAGAACACGTTATAACTTGTTAGCCTCAAGTTTAAGGCCTAAATATTATTAATGAACCTATGCATTCATGATGTGAAACATAAAAAGCATCACTACTAGATTGGCTAGGATTGCTAAAAGTGAAAGTGCTTAAGAGAGGCATGCCCTCTTTCCCCCAGTGTGGCATGTCCTTGTCATCAAGAGATGGTTGAAGAGAAGAGGCTACCTCATCTTCTTTTCCAATGGAATCTCACAAATGCCTTAAGATGCTAATTTCCAACCCCAAATAATGGCACCTGCAAATCTAACCTCAAAACTTCTCTCAAACTCTAGTTTTCATTTGGTTTAAAAAATCCAATGAGTGTTGGGCTGCCATAATCATCTATCATCAAGAGTAATTGTTTCTAGTCTCATAGCACTAGCTTCTTCCATGGCTCCCAACCTAGAAGAAGGCCCCTCACAATGAGTTTCACCAATAGCCCTCTACTTCGACAACATAAGTCTATGATCCCCAAAACCACCCCTAGACCTAGGCAAAGTGCACGTGCCCTAAAACTAGCACAAACATGTTTGAGCAAAAAATTGGAACATAGCAGTAGCTTCTTCCATGGTTCCAAACTAGGCAAACTGCACATGCCCTAAGACTAGCACAAATGTGTTCGAGAAAAAAATTAGAACATTGCTTCAAATTGGACAAAAGTGAACCAAGACCAAACTGCACATGATCAACCAAGATCAAACACCTCACTCACTTAGTGTAGGGTTCACAACCAATAGATGACCATGATAGCTAACATAACCATGAATGGCAAGAGTTTGCAACACCCAACCCATGTGTAACTCTGATGAGTTCTTGTGCATCGCCCTAGTGATTAGCCACAGTGAGAAAGTGTTTATGGTCTGCAACTCATGCACTAGAGCTAAGGTTGTGTTTAAGTAGAGAAAGCCAACCCAATTGATGTCCTAAAGAAGTGCAATCCTTTATACCTTAGTTGGTACAGGAATATGGAAGGCAAGGTTAAAGGTAATACTCGGAATGCCTTGGGAACTAGTGTGGCACACTTAGATGTCCTTCCATCTGCAAGACAATTGATGCTTCTACACAAATAGTGTTGTGCAGGCTGTTCATGAGCTGAGCTGAGAATGAAGGTGCAAAGAGTTGAGAGCAATAGAGTGAGAGAGTGAGCACGACACTTGATGTTTTGTACAAAGACTTGTATACCACATTTTAGGTTTTGAATATATATATAAAGTACAAAAGTGAAAGGGTCGTTCACACGTGAACACGGTAAAAGGCACGGTGAGCCTTTATTCCCAACGTTGTGTAGGTTGTTCATGAGCTGAGCTGAAAATGAAGGTGTAGAGAGTTGAGAGCAGTAGAGTGAGAGAGTGAGCACAAAAGTTGATGTTTGTAGAGGAAGCTCACGCTCAACCGTCAAGACCCATGGACCGCTTATTCCTTCAAGCTTTTCAAGCGAGCACCTATGGCTACCTCTCACCTAGCCAACGTGCCTTCGATCCTATCGGGGTGTAGTGAGCTTACCTTGATGCCCAAATGAGTTATCTCCTCTCTCAAGCACTCCAGTAGCTCCACGATTTGTGATGCAAGCTCAAGCATCCTCAAGCCTCCTCCTCCAAGCTCCACCCTCCATAGCCACGCACGAGACAAGAGAAGAGAAGAAGAGAGGAGATGATGGAGAGATTTACCTCCAGGATCCCTCACCCTCACACACACACTCCCTCACCCACTCACACTCCCTCCCTCAAGCACTCACAAGCAAGCAAAGAGAAGAGGAGGAGAGAAGAAGATGAGTCCACTTTTTCCACATACCAAAGAATGAGCTCTCGTTCACTTTTTGGACTTTATATACATGCCCTAAAATCCCTTGGCCATCCATCCCTTTTTTACATGACCGGCCATTGTGGCAAGGTCCGCTTTTCCATTTCCATTCTACTTGCCCTTCTTTCTTCGGATGTGTCTGCTTGTTGCTAGTCTTCCGGCTGTAGGCTAGCTCTTCTTCATGAGGCCCCATCTCAAAGTGTGTACCAACCTCATCTCCTTGGCGGGTTTCTTGTTGTACTCCTTCCGTGCACCCTACTGCATCTATTTCCTGTGCTATCAAGCCTGCCAACAATAGGTATCTTTGTTGCTCTTCAAGGATCAAGCTAACTCCCACAAGTTGCGGTGGCATTTACAGGCCTACTCTCAAAGCCCTGCATTCAATCCTCGGCTCTTCTTGATGGTTTCAACAACCTCCCCTTTCTCCGTCCGAGTGACATCAAGCAGTGTGTCGAGAAAGACACGTTGCTGGGTTTTGAAGCCCACTTGGGCAGCCTCTACTCGACTTTCAGCTAGTACTTTATCTTTTTCAATGTAAGCCAAAGGGCACACCAAGGTTTTGACTCTTCTTTTATTATGAGCTGCCCATTTGTTTGCTCTTTTCGTCATCTCCTCGAGGCTTTCCCCCTGCCTCTGAGCTAGTACTATTAGCCTCTGTTATTGGTCTTCCATTTCTCTTTTCAGTCTCTGATGCTCTTCCTGTTCTGAGGCTGCCTCTTTTTTCAATTTCTCCACTTCTTTTTCATATCTACGTGCTCTTTCCTCCCTCAATGCCTCTAGTTCCTCTATGGCTTTATTGATCTTCTCCATCTTCTCTACAAGTCTTCATAAAGCCCTACGATCTCGTCGTTGTGTCTTCATAGGCGCACTAGGGCTTCAATCTCTTCGTCCAATCTTACCCGCCAATCGGCTTATACATCCTCTTTAGCCTATAGTTGTTCCTTGAGCTCACTGATCTCCCTTTGGGCCGTGGCTATTTGGCGGGTTTTCTCCAACTAAAATACAACCATGGCCTCTTTTTCTGCTTCTAGCTGTGCCACTGCTATCTTTTTCTCTTCCTTGGCTTTCTCTAGTTGAGAGAGAAGCTCCTTGACATATTTATTGTACTCGACAAGTGGCATCTCTTTTGCAAGGATGGAGGTTGTAGAGATTGCCACCTTCTATTTCTTCAGGTCTTGTCTGGTCTCGGTATCTACTGTTGCCAGTCTTTTGGTTCCTGCCGCAAGGGTTCCTTCTCCTATTCCTTGGCTCATTTTCTTATTCACAAAGTATTGTACCTAGGCCATTAGGTTGTTGGTGTCCACCTTGGTCGTAGAGCTAGATGTGGATATGGTGGTGGTAGTGGTGGGTACCAAGAGAGTAGGAGTGGGGGTGATTGGGGCCTTGCCCTTGCCTTCTTGTACTGTAGGTAGTATGATTTCCAGCACATGGGCACTCGAACCAAGCCCTTCATCTCTAAGTGGGCTCATGGGCTCTAGCTCGTCTTGCTTGGACTCCTGCTCAATGGATCTGCACGTTGCAAGGGCTATATCTCCATCCTTCTTTCTTTTCAACTTCTCCTCCTCTTCATCCGTCTTTCTCTTTCTTTCCTCCTTGGCCTTCTTAGAATCCCTATGAACCTTTTGTAAGTTCTATTCTTCTTTGTCTTCTTAGCCTCTCCACGGCTAGACTACTTTTCCTATTCTCTTTCCTCTTCATCCTCACTCATCGTCCTTTCACTGGATTGTGTCTCTTGTTCATGGTGAGATGGCAACTTGCTCGGTGTTTCATCAACTCCTTCTCCTTCTCCCTGCCCTTGCCCCAAGGCTTCTCTGATAATGGCGCCCCAATGATTGAGGCCTTTGAAGATGAAGCTTTTCTTTTAGCCTTGGTGGCAAGGGACTCTCCTCCTGCGGGCTGTCCTCCTGTTGCCAGAGTCTTTGCGAAGGTCTCGATGGTCTTTCTCACAAAGCCATTGAGGTTCACCTCATCCAGTAATCGTACTATAATGCTCTCTAGCAAGGGGACATTAATGTGGCTCATGATTGTGTCATACATCTAACTAAAGAACAATGTGTGCACCATCTTGGCCTAGAGTTGGATTTTGGGATCCAGAATATTTACCAAGCTAATGTCATCGTTGGTGTGGACCTTCACCTTGTCCATCCCCAGCATGGCGTATACATCTCTCTTCGGCTTTCTCTCCACTTTGTTTGCCAGGTCCAATGCTCTTTCTACCAACTCTGGGGTCAATTCAATCTGCACCTGACGAGTTTCTTCTCCCTCCCACACGGTCATGGTACCGCGGTTCCTGTTAAAAGTTCATAAGAACTCCACACAATGGATGTTATCTACTTGGCCCACTGCTTCCATGTATTTCTGCAGATTGCACTACTCAATAATCTGTCTCATGGCCCGTTCTTCGATGGCTACATCTTCTAGGTTGAAGACATCCAAAATTTAAACTGATTGAAGGCCTCGTCTCCACCAAGAGGCCATATTTCACATGTCCTTCTTCTGAGAAAGGCAACTTGCCAATCTTTTCTTGGTCTACCATGATGGGTGCCTGTCATGAAGTCATATTTAACGATTAGTGCTTTTCAAAAGAATTACTCGTAGAAGGAAAGACTACATGCTTGTTGACTTGAAATGTTTAAGCACTGTAGTAGACTTTTCCTTCAAGCAATCAATTCATTTCCAAATTTTATGACATTTTTCCTCAATTCACAATTTAATTTTTCATCTATTTTGGACATTGATTGAGGCTTTTTAGTTTTCCTTGTGTGTTTTATTCACATTAATTACATGTGTGATTTCACCTTACCTCCTCCCCCCTTGAGAATGAGAATGATCCTTCCTAGGATTAGAGGTTAAAGAGTGAAGAGCCTTCAGTGCCTGTGCGTGGTTCTTCACATCTGCATGAGCCCAGCATAGAAGTTTGGATCATATTCCGTTTTAGCGTAGTGGTCCATGTCAATGGGTTGAATGCCTATGTGAGTGATGTAGGTAAGGACATTCATTAGGAAGTCACGGGAATCGATTCGGCTTAGCAATGTGTAACTCCTCAATTAGAATACGATTTAAAGACAAATAGTTTAGGAGGTGCTCTTCTAGGGTCTGTTACGAATTATTGTCAAAACCCTATAGGAGATTGGAGCTACATAAGTAGGGTCATACTTCGAGGTTTTGATAGTACGTCTTTATTTAGCATTAGTCATGATTTTGCTGCCCTCAAATTCCCATTAAAGTTGAAGAGCGTACGATTTCCTCAAGAAAGAAGAGTCATTGTCAGCAAGTTGCTTCAACTCTTCGATTTCTTGGTCAACGGCATAGGCAGTGCGCTTGTCATATGATGTGATGAGGCATCATTTCTGTGCTTGCTTGCGGGAAATCTCGGTGGCGATTAACTTCTCAGCTACTTCGGCAACCTTAACGAATACAAATTTGGATTCTTCACATGAGCAAGGTAGCATACGCACCTCCATTGCTAAAGGCTCTTCCAAAAGGTCTAAGTCCAAGCGGTCATAGCTTTTAGCAAGTGACAAGAAGGTGGTATCTAAGCGTCTAAGGCAAGCAACTAAGTCATCCCTTGTGTTCTCAACAAAGTCTGCGGCGGCCAAGGTTAGAATTGATCTCTGCTCATAAGAGGGTCTAAGGCCTACAGGTGGTTGTTGGGATTTGACTAAACTAGAGAGTTCAGAAGTTGATTGTTGCGGCTCTAATTGCTTCTGAGGTTGTGGCTTGGCCTCTTATTCAATGGGCTACAGCTGCTAGTGGTGCTTCTGAGGCCCACAGGAGCACTAGTAGACCCAGGTTGAGATAGTTTGTTAGCAGTGGGCTGCGGTTTTGGCCTATAGATTGGTTTAGATTTTGCGGGCCTAAACTTCGGAGGTTCTAGGGATTTAGCAGCCTGAGACTCTTGTAGCCTGAGTGCCTGATGTGTCTTGATGTTTCATGTGGTCAAGCTTGAGGGCGGCATTTGAGTAGGGCCTTTGGCCGTTATGGCTTTAGGTACCTAGATCCAGGTGTTACCCGCATAGTAGGCTTGCGCTTGCAATAAGGTCTCGGGGACCCATCGCGGCTTGACCGTACGTCAATATCTATAGTTTCGTCTTGGCCTCCTAGGTTTCGAGTGTCGGTCCTTAGCCTTGCAGGGCCGGGGATGTATACTTCTAGGTGGCAAGCCTTGATGTTTATGTATCCATTAAAGCCTTGGGTCAGGGGTCTTAGTTTTGGCATCAGCGGTTCGCAGGTCTTTAGGTTTGGCGGGTGGTGGTGAGTCACGACCTCCCTCCTTAGACTTGACGGTGGGTTTCTCTGCCAGTGGCTTTGCGGACTTTGAAGGAGTTGCGCAACCCTTGTTGAAAGCAGTGACTATACATATGTTGCCTATGGCGAGGTGAATATGCTGGGACTCATAGTCGACATTGCAATGAACTTGGTTTTTAAATGTGCGTCCTAATATCGATTCCGTACCTGCATCTTTGGTGTTTGGCAACACATTGAAGATCATTGAAATGTTTTTAGACTCCATAGAGATTGCAGCCTTACATTCCCAAGAGTGCATATGATTAGCCCCCAAAAGGTGTGTGTTTGCTTGGCAATGACCATTATGCTTAGGTAGGCTGGTTCTACTACTTCCTTATCCTCATCGTCAATCTCTATAATAGTGGCCACTCGCACTTTGATAGGGGATTCTAGCATTAACGGCTCATGCAGTGGATGCGTGGAAGGGTAGTACTTCTTTATGTGGCTACCATTGAAGAAGCCTATACCCTCACCCTCTAGGGTTTGGAGTTCTACATTGCCAGTTCCGACTGATGGTGCAAACTCTAAAAGGATCTATCTCTCTAAACTTCATCTTTTGCTTATGTCTCTTAACTGAGCACAATAGTACCAAGTCTCCCTATTCGAAATTGCACTACTTGACATGCTTGTCAAACTAGCTTTTGCATCTTGCCTTCTCGCATTTTAGCGTGCGTGAGTAGCTAGAAGTGAAGTTTCCAATATGCATTCTAGCTCAACTACGTACTTTGTCCATGCCTCCTTTCCATCCCATCTCTCTTAATGAGCAATTCTCAAGCTAGGAATGAAGAACTCTACATGTAAAATTGCTTCAGTCCCATAGGTCAACTTGAAGGGGGTCTGTCCCATAGCCGTTTTATAAGCTATGCAGTAGACCCATAAGGCTGCCATGAGTTTGTTATCCCAATTGCTGCACAAAGCAAAGACTATCTTGGTCAGGACGTTTACTAGAATTTTATTTGTAGACTTAGCCTAGCCATTAGCCTAAGGATAGTACAGTGAGGATTTGTGATGGATGATTAGAAAGGTGGATAGAAGATGAGTGATCACTTCATTGATGAAGTGTGCGTCTTGGTTGCTAACAAGTTCGACGAGACAGCCAAATCTTGAGATTACCTACTTCCAAAGGAACTTGGCAGTGGTCCTTGTGTTATTCTTTCTCATAGCTCGTGCTTCCGCTCACTTCATGAGATAGTCTGTGGCAACAATGATGTATTTCGCTTGTGAGTATTATGCTACGGGACTGATTGGCCCAATGAAGGCGATTTTCCATTTCTCGAATTGTTGCCTTGCAATGATTGGACTCAACTCCATTTTGTCCTTGCAAATTGCTACCTTATTCCTTTGGCACTCATCACAGTACTTTATGAATCATGCTGCATCTCGGAAAAGAGTAGGCCACCATAGCTGAGACTGCAGCACCTTATGGGCTGTTGTGTCTCCGCTGAAATACCCTCTTGCTATTCCGTTGTATGCCCTGTAAGTGCATCATGCATTTCATGCGCGCACACACATCTGTGTAGCAATCTGTCTTGACCTAGCCGATAGAGTTGACCTGCTATCAGCTGATAAGGTTGGACTTTGAGAATGAGTTGCCTAAGTCAAGCTTTTTCTATTGGTCGTTTAGGGAGTCCATGCTCAAGTACTTGGACTATGTCATCTACCCAATAGGGCGTCAAATCAGCTCTAAACAATAGGCTGAATAAATGGGCATCAAGTAGTTCGTTTGCAATGCCTTGTCTAGTGGCTTCTCCCATGGGGATGTGAGACATATGGTCAACTATATAATGATGCTTTCCTTTCCGTACAACCACGAAGAAGTCTAATTCTAAAAGTAAAAGTAACCATCGAGCTATACGTCCTGTAGTGCACGGTTTATTAACAAGGTAAAGCAAGGCTTGATGGTCAATAAAGGTAAAGGGCGTAGCCAAAAGATAATGCCAAAACTTCTTTACAGCAAACACCATGGCTAAACTCTCTCTCCGTTGTCGAGTAATTCATTTCTGTATTTGTGAGTTGTCTGCTAGCAAAGCTCACAGGATAGTCTAAGTTGTGTTCACTAGGCTGGCACAACAAAGCTCCTACAGTGAATTCAGAAGCGTCAATATGAATATGAAAAGTGATTGTCCAATCTGGGGCTCATAGAATCGGTCTAGTGGTTAGAGCTTCTTTCAACTCCTCATATGCGCATTGGCATTCCTTGGTCCACCGAATATAATCAGCAACTTGTATAGAGGTCTAGCAATCAATGCATAGTTCAACATAAATCGCCGATAATACCTTGTATGGCCTAGGAAGCACTACAATATACGGCAATGGATAATTCTCTCTCTTCTTAGTAGCGTTTACCTTTTTGTAGTTGACGCACACTCTAATCTTCCCGTTCTTCTTCAGTACGATGACTCTGGGTGAAACCCAGTTCGTGTGTTCAATCTCTCCTGCTCTCATTAGCTTATCAATTTCTTTCTTGACAGCGTGAACATGCTTTGGATTCATGGGATACGGTCGTTGCTTGGCCGGCGTTACATTGGGTGTCATGGGTATATTATGAGTCACTAAACTCGGATCTACCCCTTTGAGTTCTCCAAGGACCAAGCAAAGACGTCTATATACTCTCGCAAGAGAGCAATGAGACTTGCTTCCTCTTTCTCGGTCAGGTCATCGGCTATAAAGACAAGTCGGGGTATCTCCCCCTCCTTGGCTAAATTGACTTTCTTGACCTTGGCGGGTCCTTCTATTGGTTCGCTTGTTTGTCCTTGGCATTTGGCTCCCAGCAAGATCACTACCCTATCAGCATTTTTGAACTTAGTGAATCTCTTTGGTAGGTCCTACGGTGTTCTATGCTCCTCTGATTACGTGTCTCTAGGCTGTTTCCTTCTTTCCTCCTTTAATCTTCGGTGCCTTAGGTGAACAGGCAAGTCCCCTTTGGTGTGTCTAGTCTTAGAGACTCCAGGTATTTCGAGATCACTATCTGAGCTTACTTCCGATTTGGAATCAAACTCTCCGTCTTATCTAGAAGAGGGAGTCTCTCCCGGTGGTCGTAGCTCCAATAGTGAATCTGTCCTCAGCAATGGCCTGGTACTTGGTTGGGCTAGGCCTACTTGCTCAAAGTCTATTACACCTATTTACTCCAACCAGGTTCGATCGCAATCCATATGTATGACTCCTCTTTCGATTCTAAAGGCATTTCCCTTGCGTGGTTTGGAGTCTGCTGGTATTTTCTCTACCACCCGTCTTTCTTCAGCGTCACATTCTATCGTGTCAATTTTCCCTTCGCTCTCATCACTAAAGAAACAACAATCCTCATATTGGTCGTTAGAGCTATCTTCATCCGACGGCTCGTCATCTCCTAAATCTTGATATATCTTGTCCTTCTTGTCGGTGACTAAGGCCCAATTTTATATCAAGTTTAAGTCGTGCATTTTGGTCCATCGCCACTTACGTTTCTTCAAGAGATCTTCGAGTGGTTTAAGATTTGCTAATGGGTTACTAGCTAACTTGTCAATCAGGTGCTCCAAGATCTCATGGAGCTCTCGCTTGTTGTTCGATGTTTAGAATATAATAGGACTAGGTCTTCTCTGTGCGCTCCTAGCCATCATGCAGATTGGCACTAAGGGCTCTTCTCGGGTCTTGCCAACTACCTTAGTAGCTTGCTCGTATTCCTCGTTGTCTAAGAATTGCAGGTCGATTGTAGCAAGAACATACATCCAATCTGGCTCGTCCTCAAGACAAGGAATATACTTAGTCAGTGGCCCGTAAGATTTTCTATTTTGGCCGTTACCCTTCAGCATAGTGAAGATGGTATCTAGGTCGACTGGTGTGGTCTTCCAGGTTTCCATCTCTACTCTTACAACTTTCTTTCGATTGCCTAGGAAGATCAGACTGTTGCCTTAGTTTTCTATGGCTCTCGCATTGCGCATCCAGGGTTGGTGTCCTAGTAGGACATCATAGTCCACTCCCTTCATGACTAAAAAATCAATTGAGAATTGGACTCCTGTGATCTCGACTGGCCAATTCTTTAATATGCCAAATGGCTTCACTTTCATCCCGTTAGCGAGTGTGACGTTCAACCTAGCCGTCTTGATCTTTGGGTTACCCCAAGTCTAGAGCACTGCATGGCTCAGTATACTGAATCCCGCTCTCGTGTCTACAATTCCTTTCCTTGTGGTATCGCCTAGAGGTAAGACCGGGCAAGACAGCATGCATTCCAGTGCCCTTCCAAAAAGCATTGACATGTAAGGATTTTAGCACCGAGTGCAACGTGAGACTCAGTATCTGCGTTTCTGTGTCCTTTTCATACAAGTCAACGATAGCTTGCTCCATTGACCCTTCAACCCACTGCTTTAACTCTTGCCACAGTGTCGGATATTGCCTAAGTAGATCTCCGAGGCTGAGTCACTGGGGTGATCACTAGAGTGTTAAGGAGGTTGTTGGTTGCTTGCCGCTCTCCTATCCCTGCATTTCTTGGCCAATGGCCTTGACTGATTTGTTGGCCCATAACGTTTAGGCTTTGTCTAAGCGGCACTGATTGTGGTGCAGTCGCATCTCTTAATTTTGGCCATGGAGGCGACATTGGCGTGCTTATACTTGAGAGATCATCGATCTTGTCTTCCAATATGGGTTCAGTGTCTTTTAGGTATTCCTGGGCTTCTTTCACGCACTCCTTCACTTTTTCGATGGCTTCGAGTTGGCGCTTTGGAATGGGGTACTCCCCGACCTTCGCATTCCCTTCTCAGTCGTCCTTGGAGCTGATGTTTTTGCTTCTGTGTCTATTGCTTTCTTTCCAGCAGGCAATATTGTAGCACTCTCTGTTTTCAGCATGACCTTTGCATCTGGTTTCTTCTTCCTTCTCTTGTGGCTTTTCTTTTCGATTGAGGCTGTGTCTAAGTTGCTAGGCCCTAGCAATGATATGCTAGCCTGCTTTGTCTGTGCACGGGTCATGACATACAACGGGATAGGCGTGGCCTCCCCATCGAGTATCTCAACACCGAACAACCCCAATGGGACTGATGGCTCATTTGCCAAATTAGAGGATGGCTTCCATCCAAGGCAATCAACAAAGAGATATATGATTCCGCATTCAGTGCATCTCAGATCAGCCTTGTCTCGATTTGCGTGCTCTCTTTCGGGGCAGCACGAAGAGACATGTCCTAGGTGACTGCATGTCCAACATGTGATTGGCTCTTGGGTCTGTCCTCCTAAGCCTCTAATACCATCACCAGTACTGGTCAGTAGTCCATAAGAACTGCATTGCCCTCTTCCTCGTACGAGACATAAGGGTGTACGTAAGGATCTTCGTCGTTCAGTTCCTCCACGTAGTGGACTAGAGCGTCACTCGGTGGATGGGTCACGTAGGGTCCAAGTGATCTAGGTATGCCTCTAGGGTTTATCTCCATCCTAGGAATGGATGGCTTGGCGTCATTGGGTATCGGGAGAGCCAATGGGGCTCCCCTTCCGAAGAAGTTTGGTGGCCTATTCGCTAGGTAAGGTTAATTGTACGGTTGCAAGTATGGGAGTCTCCTTAGTAGTCTGCAATGCATGGCTTTGTGGCCAAACCTACCACAATTGGCACCAAGGTCGAGACCCAAGGTCTTGACACTCAACTGGCAAGTGGTTTCCGCCACAATACACGCATTGGACATGAGGGCGTGTTGGTCATCTCATCATCTCTTGTAATCTAGCTAGCTCCATCTTCATCTCCGCTAGCTCTTGGCTTGAGTCAGTGCCCTTTCCTTTATCCCGAGTACTTGGGCCTTATCTTTTGCTTGTCATTGAAACTCTCTCAGAATTCCAAGAGGTAGTCTCCTCTCGCTCCTGAAACTTCTCTCCTTGAGTTGGTCATCCACTCTAATAGCCTCAAAACCCTAGCCAACGCGTCTCGATATAAGCTCGAGTTGCATGCCAAGTCCTTGTAGTACTCTTCTCTTCATATTCCATTAATGAATACTGTGGACACCGCTCTTTTAGTTGGTCGCTCACCAATTGGGATTCTCTTAAAGAGACTCCTCACGTGGGTCACATAATCCTGAATATCTTCCTTATCCTTTTGCTTGACATTCATCAGCCGCACTAGCAAGTTATCGAAGCACCCTGGCTCAGAGAATCTCTTAATGAAGAGATTTTTAAGGCTATTGAAGTTAGCTTGCTCAGCAGTATATGGACTTGTGTACCAAGTCCCTTCCTTATCACCTAAGCATAGCCCGAATGCTTGCGAGCATTGAGTAAGGTTGGTGAGGCCGTTGGCCTCGCAATTTGCTCAAACTGCTCCACAAAGCTATACAGGTCGTCATTCGATTGGTATTTATCCAACTACTTTGTGACAACAGGGATTTTCGATTGGCTCTTGGAGCCCTGGTTAACTCCTAGTCCTGCAAGTAGTGACATTACTAGTGCCATAGCACTCTACTCTACTACCGTGTTATCTAGCAATCACTTCGCTCAATGTGAGGTCTCCTTCTAGCGCACTCTCTCTCTCTGTCTGTTGGTCCTGTCCCATTTTTGCTAGCTAGGGCTAGCACTCACTGGATCTCTCGCATTTCCGTGTTCTGGCGTAAGCTTCTAGTCTTTTGATCCTGGTTATAAGCCACTATGCCGTGCAAAGCCTTCCGTGCTAGCTTTCTTTTCTCTTCGAGATCTAGTATAACAACCTCCACAAGTTTGCCATGGTGGTCCAGCCGAGTTTGAGCATTATATTCGTTCACCATTTGTTGGATCTTCTTCGGGAAACCTCCCAGATCAAGCTCCTCGTTGCATCTGCGATCTGAACTAGTCTCTGCCATATTTGCGGTCTCGTACTCCACCAAGTTGTCGATGAGATTGATTAGATCGGGTAGATCCACTTCTCCGATGGAGTCCGTCCTTGCTGCGCTCGGCTTCTTTGTTGCGTTTTAAGCTTGGTCTTACGCTTGAGGTTTCAATCATCCAACTATATCTCAGGGTCTTCTTCTACTGGTAGGTTCCTTCAAGTTATTACGTCTGAGTAAGTTCCTTGTTAATTACAACAATTCTCAATTTACAGTCACTGTGTGTGTATGTGTGTGTGTGTGTGTGTGTACTCTTTTCTGTGCATTATGCACAATTAGGCTTTCAGCTTTTATTAAGTATACTTCAAGTGCTGGAAAACAGTGCGAGTATGAAGACAAGATGACTATTTAGTTTCTGCACTCCCACTTGCATTCATGGCCTGAAAGGGCTCTAAGCTTAGTTCTTGGCCTTTCTTCTGCTTGCTAGGATTTGTGCCATGTCGTTCAGTTTGTTCAGGGTCAATTTGGAGTTTGTTGGTCAGCCTACGACTCTAAGCGTGTCGAATTTGCTACTAAGTGCGTCAGCACTGTTCCTGGCCATTCAGCTACAATTTCTAGGTTTGGAATTGCCTGTAAGGCGTTAGGTAAATTCTCTTGGTGCGGGTCACGCTCTACGTCGTCCGAGATATATTAGATTCCCAAATTTGTCTGTCAGGGTGTGTCCTATTGTGCAAGGTCTGATTTTGAAAATCAGACATTCGATTTACTAGTGGTCGTATTTGGTCCGGTCCGATTCAAGTATGTCCAACTGTCACAATCAGGCAGGGTGTGTCCGATCGGACAGGGTGGATAGTTTGATTTGAATATGTCTGATTTTTGGGATTGGACAGGTCAATCGGCCAGACAATGGATCCAATTCTCACCTACTGTCCGATTCTCGAAATTGGATAGGACGAGACAATCCGAGTATAGTGATGTGGCAAAGTCCAATTCTAATCGTCCAATTTTCAAAATCGAACAAGGCATTTAATCTAAGTTTCCGATTTTCAAAATCGAACAAGGCATTTAGCCCGAGTGTCCGATTCCGCGGAATCAGACACTGATAAGCGTGTCCGATTCCAATGGCCAAAGCACACTTTCGACTATGATTTCATCCAAATCTAGATATTCGAGCTATGATAGCTAGCAAAACTTTCCAAGAATCAAATATGGATGTAAGGCAAGGGCCTCATATACTTGAATCTCACAAAAAACTTCGGCACGCTCTGATCTTCCAATCACTCCCCTTGCGATTCTAACACATCTAAGCACTCATTTTTTTCATGTTTATACCTTGTTTGGGCCTATTTTACAACAGCAAACCCTAAACTTTCCACTCCGATTTCTCGATCCTAACCTACTCTAAATGCAACAAAAATCAAAAGCAAAGTACTGAAATGATTTCTCCCACTCAACTTATCATTGAAAACCAAAAATACTTACTTGTAGCATAAATTAAAAACCCAAAATCTCATATCTAACTCAAGCTCCAGTTCAAGGATGAAACCCTTACTTTGATGCTCGATTTCAGGCACGCAAGTGCTCAAGCTTAAATCCGTTGGTTCCAACAATAGAACCAAAATGTAGAGGGAGCTCACACTCAACCATCAAGACCCACAGACCGCTTATTCCTTCAAGCGAGCATCTATGGCTATCTCTCACCCAGCCGACGCGCCTTTGATCCTACCGGGGTGTAGTGAGCTTACCTTGATGCCCAAATGAGTTGCCTCCTTCCTCAAGCACTTCGGTAGCTCCACGATTCGTGATGCAAGCTCAAGTATCCTCAAGCATTCTCCTCCAAGCTCCATCCTCCATAGCCACACGCAAGACGAGAGAAGAGAAGAAAAAGAAACACCTAAACACAGTAAAAGGCATGGTGAGCCTTTATTCCCAACAACCTCCCACCTAAAGGCAACGAGCCTGAAGGTAGAGGAAAGAATCAGCTAAGTGTATGTATATACAAAGCTGAAAGACACATATACTATCCAATCCCCATCATCTGGCAGCAATGAGTAAACCGCTCAGCTGGAAGACCCTTCGTAAGAAGATCTGCAAGATTATCATGTATATGTACCTTGACAAGCTCAATGCCTTTACTATCAAGTACATCCCTGATAAAGTGATACTTTCACCTATATGTGCTTTGTCTTTGCGTAAAAGACAAGATTCCGTACTAGCATGATAGTACTCTCTAACTGTCACAATGGAGGACTTTTGTAATCCCAAGCTCTGTGACCAAGCGTAAAAGCCATAAAGCTTCTTTGCATGCCTCTGTGGCAGCCACATGTTCTACCTCTGTAGTAGATAGTGTAACACACTTTTGCAGCCTAGACATCCAAGAGATTGCTCCTCCTGTGAACATAAACACATATCTTGAAGTAGACTTCCTGTAGCCAAGATGGCCAACATAGTCTGCATCCGTGAAACCGACAACAGATGACTTCTACTTACCAAAGCAATTTCACAAATCCTTTGTGCCCTTAAGGTATCTCATGATACCCTTTACTACTTCCCAATGCTTTTTGTCAGGATATGCCATGTATCTGCTAACCACTCCCACCGCAAATGCAATGTCAGGACATGTAGCAACCATAGGATACATTAAGCTACCAACAGCGGAAGCATAGGATACCTTGGTTATTTCAGCCTTCCCATCATCTGATCTGCACTAAGTTTCACGTATGGAGGCTATGGTACACTGATAGCTTTCACCCCCTCCATATTGAAACGTTGCAAAACTTTGGTAATATACTCCTGCTATGACAGATAAAGAAGACCCTTTGATCTTTCTCTGAGTATATGCATGTCAAGAATTTACCTCACCAAGATCTTTCATATCAAAGCTATTTTGTAGACTCTACTTCAAGGAGTCCAAGGCATGAACATCCTTGCCTGCAATTAGCATGTCATCCACATATAAAACCAAGAGAATAAGGCTACCATCTGCTGCCTTCTTGGTGTATAAGCAATGATTAACTTGAGAACGATGAAATCCTTGAGATTGCATAAATGTATCAAATTTGTGATACCATTCTCGTGGAGCCTGCCTCAGCCCATACAAACTCTTATGGAATTTACATACCATGTGCTCTTTTCCCTTTTCAACAAAACCATTAAGCTGCTGCATATAGATTTCCTCATGCAAATCACTATGTAAGAAGGCAATTTTTACATCCATCTATATGAGTTCCATGTCCTCAGATGCAACCAAGCCCAAGATGGTTCGCAAAGTCGAGAGAAAAGATTTCATCAAAATCAATTCCATATTCTTGCTTGTACCCTTAAGCAACCAAGTGTGCCTTGTACTTGGGCAAAGAACCAAAGGTGACTTCCATTTTGTAAACCCATTTGTAGGGTAGTACTTTTTGTCCTTTTGGCAAATGTACCAAATCCCAAGTGCCATTCTTCATGAGAGATTCCATCTCTGATAGCATTGCTTTTTTCCATTTCTTACTATCTTGTCTGTCCATTGCTTCCTGGAAGCATGACGGTTCACCACAATTTGTTAACATGACATAATCGGCCACATAGTTTACTCTAGGAACAAATCTATTTGGTTGTTTTTGCACTTTGGTCAACCTATAGACCCAGTGGTGAATATTTGTTGGTTGTTCAACAGCCTGTAAATTTGCATTAACAGCTTGTTGTATAACTGGTTCAGGTTGTTCCAGGTACACATGTTCTTGCTGAATTTGTGGGACATCATGGGCAAGGTCCTGCTGATCATTTACAACATCATTCCGTGCATTTTCAGGGACATTTTCAGCAGGTATTTACTGTTGTCTAATGGGCATTCTTTGTTGTCCTATCGGTACATCCTCCCGGAATACAATCCTTCGGACCTTCTCTGTTCTTTCGGGTTGTTTGTGCATGTGATCTTCCCGGAAGATGACATCATTGCTGTGTACTACTTTTCTTTTCTCAGGATCCCATAATCTATACCCCATTTGACCTTCATCACCATATCCTAGGAAAATGCATTTGCATAACTTTGGCTCAAGTTTGTTGCGTTCTTCCTTACGTATGTGCATAAATGTCTCGTAGCCAAACACTTTCAAGTGTGCATATGAAGGTGGCTTGCCCTAGCATGCTTCTTAGGGAACCCCCCCCCAAAGACTTGTTTGGTAACCGATTAATCAAGTGTACGGTTGTCATAGCAGCCTCTACCCAAAAACCATGGGTAAAGCAGCATGTGACAACATTGTACTGACCTTGTCTTGAATGGTCCTATTCATACCCTTTGCAATACCATTTTGGGACGGATTATGAGGAGCAATAAGCTCCCTTTTAATCCCTTTGCTGTCACAAAAGTCTTGAAAGGCTTTGGACATATATTCCCCGCCATTATCAGAGCGAAGACATTTTAACATCTTGTTGATCTGATTTTCAGCAAGGGCCATGAATTTTTTACATTTATCCAAGGCCTCGTTTTTACGACGGATTGGATAAACCCAAACTTTGCATGTGGCATCATCAACAAAGGTAATGAAATACTTCTTCCCCCCTAGAGATAATCCTAGCATTTGACATACATCTAAATGTACTAACTCTAAGGGTGAAGAGAAGACTTTAGAGAAAGAGATTTTTTGTGTGACGTTTGAGCATGTTTACCATAAAGACAATGATCACACTGTTCAAAATCAACATACCTAAAAGGCAGTAAATAACCCAAATGAGAGAGCACTTTCATTTCAGATTGACTCTTATCCCAACCGGCTATGCCATAAAGAAACACTTGGCTGCTTAGTTATGGTGACAATATGGTCATGCACACTAGATACATGCAAAGGATACAGAGTATCACTTTTGGACCCCTTGGCAACAATGTGGGAGCCCTTGCACATTTTCCATTTGTTGTCCCCAAAGGTAGTGTGATAGCCTTCATCATTTAGTTGCCTTGTGCTTATCATACTCTTCTTAAGCTAAGGTACATGTCTCACATTATGCAAAACAAACATAGAGCCATGCTGAAATTCCAATTTCACACTGCCAATGCTTGCAATTTTACATGCATAGTTATCCCCCAAGTGGACAACACCACGTATAGCACCATTGTAGTTAAAGAACCACTCATGATGTGGTGTGACATGAAAGGATGCACCTAAATCAAGTATCCAAGTGTGAATATCATCCTCATAATTTGCAATCAATGCATGTGCATCCAAAGAAGAAGCAAGAAGTACATCGCCATCATTGTCAGTATTATGAGTGACTACATTAACCTCTTGTATTTTGACAAGCTGGCTGTCCTTGTTTTCAACCTTGTTGGCTTCATTGTTTTTGCCCTTCTCTTTCTTCAATTGAAAGCAATCCCTTTTGTAGTGCCCTTTCTTACCACAATGATGGCACTTCATATTCTTTGCACAAGATTTTCTGCGTGCTCTGTTTTCATAACTGCTCTTATGCTGAAATCTACCTCTAGTGTGTAATGCATTTGAAAACTTGTTTGCTGAGTTATTTTACCTTTTGAGTTCTTCCATCAGCAAAGAACTCTCCACATCAGAGTATAACAGCTAAGCATTAGAATTACTCAAAGAACTCTCCACATCAGATAGAGTGCATAGCAAGAAGGTAGCTTTGAACTCTTCATCAATGTGAAAATCCAAAGCAATTAACTGACTGAAAATTGAGTTAAACTCATTCAAATGTATAGACATAGCGGTACCCTCTTTCATGCGAAAGTCCATCAAATTTTTCAGCCAATAATCCTTGCTGGCTACACTTTTCTAAGCATACAATTCTTTAAGCCTTTGCAACATTGCATATGCTGAATTCAGCTTCTCAATGTTGAAGAGCAAGTTGTCTGACACTGAGAGCTCAATGGTAGAGCGAGCAAGCTCGTCCAAGTCATCCCGCTCGTCTTGTTCCATGTCTGCTAGTTTGATTCTCTTTGTTTTGATGGGCTTTACGAGTTTCTTCTGCACCAAGACATTATAGCTTTGTTTCTGCTAGATTGCAAAATTATGGGCACCCTCAAGCTTCTTAATGTGCAAAAGATTACTGCTGTCACGGTTTCCAGCCATAATTTGCAGTCCCAAATTGACTAACCAATCACCAAAGGCAAGCCCAAATATGACACAAGTGACCACAGTGCACAAGAGTACCAACCAGCAATGAAAATCCCAAGATTGCAGAAATTTCAGATCTGCAAATGAATTTTCAGAATTTAAAATGTCATTTTCTGCACTCCTCAAGCAATTTCTGACACAATTAGAGACCAAGCCAACAATTACATGTGAAATCCCCAAAATTTCACTGCAATTTCTACTCCAAAGGCATTCCCGAGCACAAATTTGACAATTTTAGTCAAAAGCCCCAAATTTTTAGAGGATAATCCATTCAAATTGCATCAATTCAAGCACCCAAGTGCATATACTAGGCAATTCTTGCACAAATTGATGAAATTCTCCAATAGCCCCAAATATCTTGGGTTTGGTGTGCACAAATTTCACTAAAATTGAAGAAATTTCACTGAAATGTTAAAAGCCCCAAAATTTCACGGGTTTGCAATTTCTAAGTTAGATTGTCCACTTCTGCATTAAAGTCCCCAAATCCGAGAAAAGCCCCAATTTTCTTGGGGAGAATTTGGCTTTGTGCCTTGGCATGTGAACGCCCCCGATGAAGAAGAAAAGCAAAAGAAGGATATTTCTTTTCTTTTTTTAGTGTTTACCTCTGCCCCGCGTCGCACGGCCTCACATGCCATGTTCATGGCGATTGGTCCTTATCTCGTTGCCTGCCCATCGTCGCTTTGCGTGTTGCCTGCAGTGTGTCACCTACCGCCTAGTTGTGTATCGCCTGCAGCACATCGTCTACAGCCTGGTCGCTTGAGTCTGATCACGTGCCACCTACAGCGCTTGCAACCTGTTGTCGACAGATACCCGTCTAGTCCACCTGCAACACCTGTGACATCTGCAATACTGCTTGCTGGTCCGACTGCCTCCTTTGCACCTGCCGAACACGGATAACTGGTGCGTGAAGCTCTTGCTAGCCTATCACGCGGCCTAATGACCATCACTGGCTTTGGGAAGTGTGCACAACCTGTGCGCTCTATTACCAATTTGTTGTGCAGGCTATTCGTGAGCTGAGCTGAGGATGGTGTAGAGAGTTGAGAGCAGTAGAGTGAGAGAGTGAGCACGACACTTGATGTTTTGTACAAAGACTTGTATACCACATTCTAGGTTTTGAATATATATAAAGTACAAAAGTGAAAGGGTGTGTTCACGCCCGAACACGGTAAAAGGCACAGTGAGCCTTTATTCCCAACAAAGAGGATGTCTATCTAACCATCATTAGGTTGTATTGCATGAAATGTCCCCATAGATCTCCAACTTGCATAGATGACATGACACAAGCTATACAAGCATAGAAACAAAGATAAAGAGATGCATATTTGACTCAACTCCTAGCCATAGAACCGAATGGGCTCGTCACAAAGTCTAGGAAGAGCAGCGTTCCCATATGGGACCGAGCTCATGCTCCAAGGACTAACATCTGATACCATCAGCTTGTGGACACTAGATGGAGCTGCCTAGGGTCTAGAGTCCATGAGCGGATCTCACACATACTACAAGACTCCTAAGCCATCCTAGCTTTTTCAACACATTCACATCTAGTGACCAAGTGGTCATTTTTGTGAGACTGCACAATGGAAGCAGAAGCTACAAACATAAACATGAAACTCAAAACAAATGAATAGTGATTGACTAGAATAGAGAACTCATGAATGGGTCATGGAATCCATAAAGAAAGCACGAGAACAAGTACAATACCACCAAAGTAATCAGCACTATATTAACCAACAGCAATGCTCTCAAATCTCCACATTTGAATAATGAACAAAGAGGAGTAAGCTACAGATGGCCAGCCACTAAGCAACAAAATGACTAAGTCAGCCAGCCTCTAATGAGACCATAAAATCAGGTTGTCTAGATGAGATGCAGCTGCCCAAGTGCCCAACCCATGACATGTACAGAGCTAGGAGGGTCTCTCAGATATGGGTGATCATTACAATAAAATATAAAATGATGGTAGAGCATAGTGCATACAACAATGACAACGGGTAGAAATATAAATACCCAAGCCTTGGGGGATAAGGCCAAAGCTAGATGTGCCTCAAAGAAGACATTGATGTGGATATTGATCATACTTGAACTCTAAATCCTAGAAAATAGAAGTAGCCAGATCTCTTTGCTCATCACAAACAACCTTGCAAAAGCACATCATGACCATGGATTCCCTGCCTTACAAGGGTCCCCCATGTGAGAACCAACTAGAAGCAGAGCTAGCATGCTATTATACACATGCTTCAAGGTTTGAAAACCACTAGATAATTTGACACATGACATAGTTATCTGGCAGTTTGAAAACCTCCAGATAACATGACACATGCACAAAGCCACACTCAAGGAACCACTACATCATAGATATGAGTGATGCAAGGATGCCCCACTACCTCCACCCTATCACAGTCCCTCTTTGGTATGGAAAAACACAAGGGGTAACAGCATCACTAGGGCTAGAGAATAGATTCCTGCATTATAGAATCCTTAGCTAACTTCTTGGAACCGGAGTCAAAATTGATGATAATGACACTAGATCACCCTTGCCCTTGGCCTGCTGCTTCCTTCCTCAAAACCCATTTCTTGTAGTCTTTGTGGAGCTTCCCTTTCTTGCCACAAGAGTAGCACTTCCCTCCTTGTCTCCCCTTGCTCTAGCTGAGAGATAGCATGCACAAATTTAGGAATTAACTGGACACATGGTGTGCACATGTAAAAGAAACCTCCTTGAACATGTAATGGATTTTATCAATTTTGGTATTTCCAAAATTGCAAGTCTAATGGTACACGTCACCCAAAGCCTTACATCTTTGCATTTAAGAAACTAATGGTGATCTTTGTCTCTTGCAAAACTAATTATAGTGCAAGTGATTGCATACTATTGCAAGCTAGCGTGCTTGCGATTAGAGTCCCTTAAAGTGAGGACCTATTTCCAGTCCTTATGTGTAGTACTTCATTACCACATTTCTAACTTCGTGGTTTAGGTCTTTGCTTTTTAGTAGGAAGAGTGATGCATCATTGGCTCACACATTTTATGTGGTGGTGCAACTCATAATAAACAATTATACCACTTCTATGTATATAGTAAATATTGTAACTTGTCCAAAACCCACTTCATGCATGAGATGATAGTCAAGCAGATTCATGTTCCAACAACATAGAGGTCATATGCTGAAAACCAATTGGTGCAGATGAGGTCTGAGGCATCAAAGCATTTCCCAAACCATCATACTCAAAAGGAAGCTTGTAGAGAACAATCCCCACCAAGCATGCTTCTGGAAGAGCAACTCGCATGTTCCTAGGGTGATCCTATATAGTCATCACTCCCAAAAGAAACCTTGCGTTGATTCTTGAATCTTTTTCCTTGAACCAAATGGTCTAGAACTGACCTTAGAGTAATAGGGGTAACTGCCGATAGGACTTCTTTGGAGATGCAATAGCATCACATGTGCCAAATCATCATGGTCCCAAAGGAGCTAGTTCTCTTGAAAATCCTCATTGTTCCAATCATTATGTAGCACTAATGATCATTAAGTTCAGGGAGCTAATTGAGGATGATATACCAAACCCTTTTCTGCACAGACCAAGCCTTCATAACAGCGCTCCCAAGTGTGACAATAAGGACCTTGGATCTTATCATCTTTGTTAGAATGTGGAGAAGCCATAGAGAAAATTGGAGGTAGAAAGGAGGAATAGAGAGAGATGCCTAGAGGAACTGATGGTCAAAGACCCAAAACAAAACAGAAGGTTCAACAGTTCACAAATCACAATTTAAACACACAAACAAAACAGACATGTACTACAGAGTGGATAACAGCAAACAGAAGTCAAGTGTAAGCATACTGAATCAAGCACAAAGATCCTCTCTCAAGCACAAAAATGCAAATAGAGCATGAGAAAGTGTAAAGTGTAGTTACTAGCAGCAAAACGTAAGTTAAGTCACCCAAACAATACAAAGGTGGCAGTGGTTTAAGTAGGAAGGCATGTGCAAAATGCTATCATTGTCCTCTTAAAAACAGGCTGCCCAGGTTGAGAACGGGCTGTAATGATGCAGACAACGATAAGCAATCAGCAGCCACTCCAAAGCATGCAGATGCAGCTGTATATGACCTGCAATCAGCCAAAACACAAACAATGGAAGCATGAGGATCTAGAGGATTAGATGTCTAATACCATGTGAGAGTGCACGATGGAAGCAGAAGCAATAAATGCAAACATGAAAGTGGCACACGAACGGGCAAGGGAATCCATAAAAGAAAGCACATGAACAAGTAAAATTACCACAAGGTAACCAGCACTCTGATGACCAACAGCAGTGCTCTCAGATCTCCCTCCAAATCTCTATGATTGAAAAATGAGCAAGGGCAAGGAGTAGGCTATAAATAGCCATCCACTAAGCAACATAATGACCAGGTTGGCCAGATGAAGTGCAGCTGCCCAACTAACTAATGTGCTGCCCAGCTCAACAATGTGTGGCCCAGATAAAGTGAGCCCACCAACCCATGATATGTGCAAAGCGAATGCACTGGTCAATGGCCAATGCTGCAGGATATCTAAGGAGCTAACAGTGCAGATCTTGTCAAATGATGTGTATATCATCAGAGACATCTTGAGCTTCCAAGCTCATCAATATTTTGTGTGGCGAGATTCATGATTGACAGAATGAATGTAGCAGCACTGTACTGTGGGAATGTGAAAGCTGACTAAAGGCATCACACTCTTGATGCTTTGATACAACTTCACATATTCATTCCTGTGTCCCCACAACACATCAGCACTTCCATACTAATTTTACCATCCATTATAATGCTGGGAAATGTAATTGCAGATTCTTTCTGTTCTTGTTGATTAATTCTTTGATATTTTTCTTAGTTGATGTCTTATAAGGGCATCTTAAAAATAAAACTAAATACACAATGTAAACTCAATCAACCAAGAAATTGACTGGCTATATCTTTTTATTGTGGACATGGACATAGGCTCGATGAGAACCCCAAAGATCCATGGACATTGTCAAGGACAGCAGTCAACTCCTTGGCTGCTGCCATGTTGGTGACCATCATTCTGGATATATGGCGAAATATACTGGGGCCAATCGTGACAATACCTAATGTTCCTTCATACAAAGATTGTCTTAAGTATGGACTCCCTTGGATGTCATGACCAGGCAAGGTGCACTCCAACTTCAATTAGTGGGAGAAAAATAAAGGTCTGATCCATCTAAATGTGTGGCTTTGGGATATCTATAAGAAATTTTATTACCTGTTAACATTATGATCATTTTCCCTGGTTGTGGGTACATATCAAGAGATTTTACCTGTATGAGTTCAATGGACGTTGAGAGCAAAAGTGTGCTGCAAAATTTAAGCCCAGATCATTACCCCACAGTAGTTTACCATAAATTTCCTCTGTCTGTAGCATGTTTTGTTTTATATTTTTGCCTTTGCACCTAACCTTAGGACATACTAGTTTAGTTACCATGCATACGCAACTTTAGGGCACACTTCTGGCATACATGTATATGGTATTCAGGATGTACAACTTAGCATTTCTACCCTACATCAGTGTATTTTTCTACTACACATTTTCTCTATATGTAGCATGCTTTTGTTCATTGCCACTATTTTGTAGTTTAAGGTTTATCATGCATGTGAAATGAACTTAGCCTATCTTGAATTAAAATGCCAAGAAAATCAAGAAACAACATCTGAGTCAATTAGCCATAGCCATGCCATAGTTGAAACTTGTATTAAACTACAGCACAATGAGGCCATAGCTAGATTGAATCAAGAGACAAGGAGAATCATGATGAAGGCTGCTGCAGGAAATCCACTTCTTGCAATGGTGGGCATCAAATATCCACCCTCAATGTTAATGGGGAAGGTAAAGAACTTTCAAGCTCCAAGAAATGAAGAAATTTACAAATGTGCAAAAAGATCATTATATTGGCACACTTGCCTTTTATACTTCGGCCTAAAGTAAGCTAATTCTCTAAACTAAGGGTGTAAATTTTGTTTATTACAATGCATCCCTATCCCAAAAGTTTTATCCTCAAAACTTTGAAGATTGAAATGGTAAATGGATGGTATAATGAAGAAATGAAAGACCAATGGTGAAGTAGCCATAGAGAAGTATTATCAAGATTTGAACAATGGAAATCTAGCATGTTCTTCTTAACAAAGTAGCTGTGGAAAATGGCCCATAACTTTTGATAGGAATATCGAATTAACATATATGAGGTGTAGAAATGAAGTATGCTAAATAAGGTATCCGTTCATATCATCAAAAGTCAAATTTGATGGCAATAGACCAACTATTTTCAACACAAAATTTTAATATAGCAAGCTATCCAATGCACAATATACTAAGTATCTTCTTGAAGAAGCTATGAAAATTGTTTCAAATATGAAGCATGTTGCCATAAAGACTCTTCCATAGGCAAACCCTTTCACTTAACAAGATATTGCTTAACAGTAAAGTTCTTTAGAACCTTCTAATGCTTGCCAACAATCTTTTTTAACTCATAGATGATCAACATATCTTTATCAAGGGAAGTTAGTTTTTCAAGAACTTGGATGTTAGGATCAATGTACTTCTTGAGTTGAGAGACATGAAAAACATTGTGAATGCATGTGGTTAAAGGCAAATCAAGTTGGTAAGCAAGATCTCCAACTTTCCTTATGATTTGATATGGACTATGATAGCAATGAGCAAGCTTATTATATCCATCCTTAAGATATATATAACGAGGTTTAGGTATCTTTAAGAATGCAGATTCTTGTTTTTAAAAATCAATGTCTTCTTTTATTATTCATATAAGATTTCATAGTCTCATGTCTTTCAAATATTTTCCTTGCATTGCTTCATAAAGACTTTCCTCTTTTCTAACTCTTCAAGCAAGAGGATTTGCTTTATCATGAAACAATGTTGAAGATATTTGAATCTTGTAACCATACAATGCCTCAAATGGTAACATACTTGTACTCATGTGATATATATTATTGTAATCAAACTTCGCAAGATGAATCTAATGATCCCATGCATTTTATGTGTTGCGGCAAAAGTGTCTCAAATAGACTTTTAGCCATTTATTGACCGTTTGGTTTATCCATTTGTTTGTGGATGATGGGCTATGCTTGGAGTTAATTTGGTTCCCATGGAAATAGGCTTTTTAAAAATTTTCCATGAATTTTGTATTCCTATTAGAAACAATCTTCATGAAGTCTGAATATCCCTTATATGAACTAATTTGGTAGGTATAAAGTGGGCTAATTTGGTAAGATAATCGAACACAAAAAAAATACTATTCGAACCTTGCTTAGTGATAGTAATCCTATAATAAAATCCATGCTTATATCAATCCATTTACCATGTGGGATAGGTAATAGTTGAAGTAGACCACCAAGAAACAAATTGGAATTTTTATTCTATTCACATAGTAAGCATTGCATAACATAATCTTTGATATCCTTTCAAAGTCCTTTTCAATGAATGTATTTATGAATCTTATCGAAGGTTTTGAATAATCTAGATTGCCTTGTTAATGAGAAATTTATATATATGTTGCTTAAATAATGTTTAAGGAGTCAAATGCACTCTTCCTTTGAACCAAAGAAGTTCATTTTGTTGCTTGAAATTTGAAAATTCAAATTCATTGCCTTGTAATTTCTTCATTATGTTGGTAGTGTGCTTATCCAATAAATATTTGTCTTAAATGTCGTAGATCCAATCTTTACGAAGGGTATAAATAGTAGAAATGGAACATGTCCGCATCTTAGACAATGCCATATATCAATACATTATCTTTGCTTGTCATATAAGAAATCTCAAGGTCATAACCTTGTAAAGTAGCCAATCACTGTATTTACTTAGAAGAGAGATTAGGTTGTGAAAGAAAATGATTCAGCACTCAATGATCAATCTTGACTTTGAAATGGCTTTTATAAATATAGCGATATCACTTTTTAATGGCATAAAGTATGGCTAACATTTCTTATTCATAGATGTGAATTTTTCTTTCTTTATTATCTAGCTTCTTACTTTAATAATCAATAATACCATGATCTTGGCATAAAACAATCCTAATACCACGACCATTCGCATTGACATATATGGTAAACACATTAAAAAAGTTTGGACACACTAAAATAGGTGATGAAATAAGAAGACTTTTCAGCTCATTAAAGCTTTTCATGTCTGTAGCATCCCCAAAAAACGCTTCTTTCTTTAATCTATCAGTGAGAAGCTGCTAAATGGGTATAATTCTTTATGAATCTTCAATAGAAAGAGGATAGACTTGAAAATTCTTACAATGAACTAGAATTTTGTGGTATGGGTCAATCCTTGATGCATTGTACATTCTTTGGATTTACCATGATCTCTCTTACTCACAATGTGACCTAAATATTTTCTCTCACTGGCCATAAAAGTATACTTGCTTTCCTTTGTAAAAAGCTTATGTATTCTCAATGTGAGGACTTTACAGACATGTTGTAAATGATCCTCTCTATTTTTGTTATATATAAGGATATCATCGAAGAATACCAAGACAAATCTATTCAAGAATAGCTATAAGACTTTGTTCATGTGATCTTGAAAAGTAGTAGGTGCATTGGAAAGCCCAAATGGCATAACTAACGAATGATAGAGATCTCTTCTTGTCCTAAAAGTGGTCTTGTATTCATCATTTTTTTCATCATAATTTGGTGGTATCTTAAGCTCAAGTCAATCTTGATAAAAACATTTGCATCATCGAGTTTATCCATCAAATCATCAATGTGGAAAATTGGGTACCTTTTCTTTATTGTGCTCTTATCTAGATCTCTATAATCAATGCACATCCTATAGAATCCATCTTTCTTCTTGAGAAGTAATACGGAAGATACAAAATGTGATTGACTAGATTGAAAAGATCACAGTTTCAACAAGTCTTTAATGTATTTCTCTACTTCTCTTTCATACTTTAACAACCTATAAGGTAGTTTGTTGATAGGTTTAGTGTTAGGTGCCAAGTCAATAAGATGGTCTGCTTCTCTCTTAGGAGGTAATGATGTAGAAGATTGAAATATGTCCTTAAGCTCTTCCAAAAGTTTATATAAACATGGATCATGCTCCTTGGGTGAAGAAGATTATTGATTTTTATTCACCTTCAAAAGATAGTATGAAAATACAATATATAGCATTGATTTTCTTATTCATCTTCTTTGTGTTGATTTTCACTTGCTTCCTCTTTATATCATTAAGTGTTACTTATTTCCTATTCCAAGTAAACTCCATAAGCATACAATTGAGATCCAAGGAAAATTTACCAAGCTTCTTGAGCCAATCATATCTAGTAATGATGTCAATGGAACCCATATCTAGGACAATCAAGTCTATCATAATGATGCAAGATTGAGATAACTCAATGGAAGCTTGTAGGCATATCTCCTTGCTCAACTCTTGAGCTCCATTTACAACCTCTATCTTCAATGGAGAGTTTATTTCTTGAGGCAATAACTTCAGCTCACACAATGATTTGGCATTGACAACACTATGTATACTACACGTATCTATGAGAATATGAGCAACCTTAGAATTAATAGTGCCCTTGAGTCAAAGTGTATTCTCTCCTTTGCAACCCATTCAAGCATCTTGGAATATGGAACATAATATGAGTGAATAAGCAATAGTCGACCATCTGCAATCCACCTAGATCAAATGAATCACCTAGATCAAATGGAAACTTGTAATCTTATTTTGGGTTAAAAAGAATTTGGATCAAGACCAATAGCATACTTGTTCGATTTTGTTGAATCAGATATATCCTCAACATATATGGAAAAGGTTAAGAACTGGTTGGAATACTCTCGAATTGTAAAACCTATTTGCCTAAGATCATATCGTTTCCTTTCTAGTCTCTCTTTTTTCATTGGAGATACAAAAACTTGAGTCGTGGTTGATTTAAAGTCTTCTCAATTCTGAAAATTTTGCCTGATTTTTCTCATGTATCTCCTCCATGTGTATGCATAACCCTTTTAATATAGAGTTGTATAACATATCTTTGCTTCATTATTGCATGGATAGAAGGTAAAGTACATTTTCAGCTTGTTGATCCATTCTTCTAATTCCGTTGGTAAGAGGTTATCTCCTTTGAATTAAGGTATGCTAATCTTCTCCTTGTATTCTTTATCATAGTAATAATGATGTTCATTGTTGTTGGTTAGAACAATTGACTATTGTCTATGAGAGAAATTGCTAAATGTTTGTTGTCCATGGTTATTGTTAAAGGAAGTTGTTCATTTTTCTATTACCAAAAGAATAATGACCAAGTGAATTAGTCTCATACGAATGATGATTTTGATTGAACTGAAAATGTCGCATAATATCATCAAGGTCTTCATCATACTAAACTCTCTGATCTCTTATTAGTTCTTCATGAATATGTTGATCTTGTCCATTCCTTGTATTAGGTACTTAAGTATTTTATTAATAAAATTATTTGTAGAAGGAACATCCATGTATGTCATTATCTCTATCAACATGTTAAAATTCATCTTGTTGTCCATGATTCTTTAAAGAGTTAAAATTGGGTCTTCCTCTATTTTATGAATTGAAAGAGAGTTCAACTACTTTGACTTTTGAAGGGCTACAGTGCTCATAAATTAAGTGTACAAACTCATTGGATGCATTAGATTTCATATTATCATTTAGAAGCTATACACCATTGTCATTAGAAAGTTGATTACTTTATCATTTATTACCTAAGTTGTTGAGAATGGCAATCATTTTATCAAACTTTGTATGCAACACATGGTTGTGATACCCAAACTTCTCAAAGTGGATGATCATTTGATTGAACTTGTTATCTATCATATAATTCAATTGAATGATATCTTCATTCATGATGTCATTCCTTTGTGAGAGGAGTTGGTGCTCATTTGAATCATGTGATACATTTGCTTCAGTCATAACTTCCACATCATGAAGATCACTTGGCCAATGTGACTTATTATTTGTAATATTATTACCCATATTTTGCCCTTGATTTGTTGTCCTCATGGATGAGTTAATCTCTATATGATAATCAACCAAGTCCTCTTTCATATTCTTAAGCACTTGCTCTTTTTTATTGTTTCTAGCCATTGGAGTAGATGCAGTAGAAAAGGACTACTTGTCAATAAATGAATGATATCTTGAGTTGTACTCTTCCAATCCTTTTGGTTATTGGCTCTAAACAAAGTTATTATGTGGAGATAATGTAGATTTATTGAAATACCAAGTTGGGAATAGATAGGCGATAGATCCATGTCAAAACAATAAACCTTGTCTAGCTATCCAAGAGTTACCTACAATGACTGCATGTCAGTAAAATGGCCATATTTTTTTATTCATAACTCCCTTTGCTAAACTTTTTGGCTAGGATCAAAGCTAACTTTGTCCTCTTGGAATGGGATACGAGAAACCCCCATTAAAACCAAGATATCTAATTTTGTAATTAATTCTTTGTAAATGTCTTGAATGAGACAAAAACTTATATACACTTGTAATTGTACTTTTTAGGCCTTGTTTTGCCAAATATGACCATGGATCTTCATCATACACGTGGTTATTGAAAGAAATAATGTATATCTTGCAAATACCATTAAACGTATGAATCTTTACAATTCTTTATGTGCATTGTCCTATTTTACCCTATTCTAGTGTCAATAAACCCCAATGATCCTTGAGTCTTTTTCACTCTTTTACAAGTGATCTTCTATGGTCCATCACCTATGGTGAGGGATGAAATAATAGATGAGGCACTTAAATGGGCTCTGAAACTTCAAAAGGTATACAAAGTTTCTTCTGGGTCAAGTTATTATCCCTACAAAGTCCTAAATAGTAGGGAGAGTCACCTCTCTTTTGTCTTGCTATCTCATTCGACTTCAAGCTTTTTCCTTGGTCAATATGTATACGTGGCAATGCTAGTGTTTTAGAAAATGAGGATGATATGCATTACTAAAATAAAGCTTTGGACATTTAATGATATGCAAGAATTTGAAAGCTTAACAAATTCAAAGAGGGTTGAGAAAGATTTACCTTTAGTAATTAGTGACTCACTAAATTGCTTACCTCACCTTTTATAATTTCTTGGGTATTTCAATATATATGATCAACAAGATATCAAAATTTAGAGATTAGTCAATCATATAGGCAAGAAATCACTGAAAATTTTAGATAACAATGTACTTACATTCATGGATTATTCATGGGAAGTATCAATGAAAGAAAGCAAACAGATGGGTTGAATTATCAAGCTCTTAATGATAGAAATTCAATCTTCAATGCATGGACATTAAATTTTAGTCAACTAATGCTAAGAATTTCAATCAAGCAATGAGGGTGTACTCAGTTCAACCTCTCCTTCAACAATTGGCTAAGCTTCAACAAATCGAAATTGAGCAATTAAAAAAGAGTAAATGATGTACCTTGTTCAATGTTTGATGAAGAAGAATGTTGAGATTGATCAAACTCCATTATAATTGTTAATGGAAAATCCATATAAATCCTCCATTGATAGGAAATCCACTTGAAGTCTTCAAATAGCTATAAGAATGCCAATCTTGAACCAATGCCTTCAATAATGGTTGAAAATAAGTGCATACTCCATGAAAATATTTCATTCCTTGATTGGAATCAAGAACTCAAGAGATTTCAAGCATTCATGATTGTCCAAGCATTCAAGGATAAGAAAAATACCATGAATCTTATTAGGTTGCTTCAGTCTTGGTCAAATGTTCATAGTACCCTTGCTCTTGCTTCCTTAGAGTAGAATGCTTCATAATCCTCATGGTTTGAACTTAGATTGACCAAAAGTTTGAAGAAATTCATGGCTATCCTATTTTTTGTCAAATTGGAGAGGTAAAAGTATACCAAATCTTGCCAAAATTCTTCAAGCTTGCATCCTCAATGCATGCTGAAGAGATTAAGAATAGTATTCAAGAAGAAATTGAGCAAAATTCCCATTAAATTGTAAATATTTAAGCAAGATATTTCTTGTTGTCCATAAACTCTATAGCTAGGGTTTGAAAGAAGCTTCAAGAGTGAAGAATGAGTTTAATGTCTAATGATTGAGGTAAGAGAAGGCTTTTTGGAGCTCAAAAGAGTGAAAGCCCCATGAAATCTTAAAGAAATTTATAAAACTTCACTATTGTCTTGAGATTTCAACACAAGAAAGAGAGAAACCATCATAGCTCACCTCAAACCTTGAAGAAATTGTTCCAACTTAAAGAGAACTCACGAGGGGTTGCCAAGAGCCATGCTTGATGCATCAAAGAAGAGATTGATTATGGAAATCACTGCCAAATTGCTACTCACAATTTTTTGTGCAAAATGTGTTGGTCATTACTACATTGCCACATAGCTCATTTGTGCATGATGTTAATCACCATGGTGCTCCAAATACTCCTAGGAATGAGAGAAATAATGGTATACTCTCTGAAGAGGAAGATCCGGTCATAAGAAGATGGTTCAGGCCAAGAAATCAATCATGGAAGCTTAAAGAAAGCTGAGTGAAGAGAGAGAAACTTTGGATTAACGAAAAGTAACCCTTCTTAAGTATTTCCTAACTCCATTAACCCCATTTAGACCAAGAACCTCCAAAATGGACCTCATCTTAACCATGAACTGCTAAAATGTCCAAGATCCCACAATTTCTTCTTTAGATCTTCTTCAAGAAGCTCCAGAGAACCCTGACCTTTCATGGTTTGAGTTGTACCAAGTCCTGTAAAATCGAATCTTGTACTCTAGTTACATTGTATGATGCTAGTAGCCTTAACTAAGTTGAAAATAACCTTCCCAATGGATCAAAAACCATACTTTGATACCTTTGAAATGAACTTAGTCTATCTTGAATTAAAACGCCAAGAAAATCAAGAAACAATATATGAGTCAATTAGCTATAGCCATGCTATAGCTGAAACTTGTATTAAACTACACCACAATGAAGCCATAGCTAGATTGAATCAAGAGACAATGAGAATCATGATAAAAGTTGGTGAAAGAAATCCACCTCTTGTAATGGTGGGCATTGGGTATTCACTCTCAATATTGGTGGGGAAGGTAAGGAACCCTCAAGCTCCAAGAAATGGAGAAATTTACACGTGCAAAAAGATCCTTACATTGGCACTCTTGTTTTTTATACTTTAGCCTAAAGTAAGCTAATCCTCCAAGCTAAGGGTGTAAATTTTGTTTTATTACAACATGTGTGCACTTTGTGCCTAAGTTATGTACATATTTGTAAAGAAAAGTATTTACATAACAATCACACATGTGAAAAGCATAAGAAACAAACTATGTATAGAAGAAAGGCTACTCTCTTAGGTTGCTCCTCTCTGTTGTGTATTTCCAAGTAGAACCTTGCAGTATGTTGTGTATCAGAACTGTTTCAAAAGTAGTTGGTCGAAGGATGAGTTGGATATAGCTATTCTATGTACTAGATTTGATGGCAAAAATAGAGAGATGGATACAAACATCAGTGGAAATAATCAAAGTAGGGTGATAATCTAAGATGTTCATAAGGTCCAAAATCAGATATCAAAAGAGAACTTCCACAAAAGCAAAACAAAATAATTTCTAGAGAATGTTCCCTTGTGTTACTAGTTCAAGGCCAAAGTGAGACTATTGTTTAACAAGGGTTACCTCTTTTTTTGAGGGGTTTTGGGTGAGGGACCATTGTTTATTATGTTATCAGTTTACAATTTTCTTAAAAACAACTTCATGATGAAGTATTTTTCAAAAAATTCAAACCAAACAATTGGTAAAACATCTTCATTTCAAAGAGTTCCATACAACAGTAATCACCTAAATATTGCTAGAACGAGCAATGAAAATAGTTGTAGATTTGAAATAATTGAACACCCAAAATGCACACCAACGGAAGTAAAATATGTGTGTGGGAGCATAGACAGGTAAATGCAACACATCACAGATACGGCAATGCATGGTACGAGCCAAAGCCGGCATTCACCCAAGTACTTAAGAAGGTCGAATTACGCGAAAGCATGAAAATTTAATTTCAAAAATTTCAGCTATCAAATGAAGATGCTAGAAAATGAAAAATTGGGCAAAGTAAAAGTGAGAACATGATTGATAACCCGAACGAGGTATCTGGTGTCAAAAAGGGGTGTTCCCAAGGAAAATAGGCAAAAAATGCACATGTTCATCATGAAAAGGGTGGTTCACATGAAAAACATTAAAAAGTGCACACACACAAAAGGAATCAGAAATTGATTCGGGAGAATCCGTGAGTCAAAAGAGAATGTAGTGAAAAGAAAAGATGTCATGGTGGAAGTGCTTGACAAGGTTGTTGGATCAAAATGTGATTTTGATTGCCAAGAGGTGCAATCACATGGAAAAACAATGAAAATATGTAAGAAAACATAATCAAAAATTAATAACAATAAATTCATATGTGGGAATTGGGGTTGAGAAAAGAGGATATTCACATGAAAAAATAGTAAAAATACGCAAGAAAAAATCCGACAAACATGCAAAAAGTAATAAAAATCGATCCATGCATTAAAATGACGGACTATTAAAAGAAAAACTGTCCAAGGAAAGGGAAAGGTCAATGGTGTCATGTCAAAATCTCTCTTTAGATGAAAAAATGTGTGTTTGCATGGAAATGTGTCTTATTCAAGTAAAATCCTTCAAAAATGAATAACTTATGAATCATTTCTTAGAACAGAGAGATGTAGAAGGGAAAAATGGCCAAGTCAAGGGAACAAATAGGATTTTGACATTAGGTTTAAGTTCTGGTGAAGGTAAGGGCCATTCACCTAGGAAATATACAAAATAAGAAAATGGCAAAAGAAAAAGTAAAACCCTCAAGTGTGGGGTGTAATATCATGGGTTAGGGGGAGGGGAGTAGGGATCCCAACAAGGTTTAGAAAATAAACATTCACAATTGATCAAGTGGAAAGGATGTTAACATAGGTTTATACAAGATGGATGCACAGGGATGCATCCCCACACTTATGACCTTACCAAAATAGGTGAAAATGACCAATTGGCCCTATGCACAGATAAATAGTTGGACTATGACATCCCCATACTTAAGACATAATATACACATATATATGCAAAAGTAAGGTTACGAACACTTGGCTCATTTCACTAATTGTCAAAAACGATTATTAGTGTGCCATCAAAGGGTCGAAGTTGATGATATGAGGTACCACAGCTCGGCACAACATGCTCCAATCATGGTAGGAACCATGCAACAATATCCAAGGAAAAAGCATTGTCTATGAAGACCATTAGTTTATCATGGATGAAGAATATAGCACTCCGCTCAACAATAACTCAAATGTTGGAATGATAGATTAGTCTCTCGCCCCATGGCTCACATCTCTCTAAGAGAAGTTGAAAAACCCATAACATACACCTGATGATTTAGAAATAGAAAATATTGAGGAGCTCAAAGAGAGTATGCTAGCGTGTACAATTGATAGTGCATTCGTGCGGCCCAACTTGGCTGGCATAGGTGCGAGAAGGAAGGCCAATGAGCCTTATAGTGCAGTGCATAGAATAAAGTGTCATGTCCTGTTGTGCTAGCAAAGGCCCATTCAATATATGTAGAGAAAAACTTGAACATACCTAACCGCTAATTGTTGTAACGTCCCTTAATCCTCACCTCTATGTTAGTGGAAACATAAGGTCAGACGCTCACTCTACCCTCCCTCTATCTCACGCTCTGTTGATAGATACACAAAGGCAACCCAATTTTTGGTACCCTTTAATGTAATCATGATTGTTACTTGTGCGAAGGTTGTATGTCTTGTGCACAATTGATGGTGCAAAAGTGCATCTTGCCCTATGCCAACATACGGTGCAAGAATGAAGGCCATGGAGCCTTATGATGCCATATATAGAATAGATTATGCTTTGTGCATTGAGAGGTCCAACCCTTGCATGTAACACTCTATTCACACAACTCACCTCTCCTTTGAATTGAAGGAAAAAAGACTAGTCACTCATTTCACTATGTGTCTCATGCTCTGTTGATGAATATAAAAAGCAACCCATACTCACATTCCCATCATGTTGGAATGAAAGCTCATATCACTCTCAAAGATTGTCTATGAAGATTAGCTTTGGTTTGTAGAGGATGTCAAACATCTACTAAAGAAAAGGCATACCCAAGGAGGTAGCCAATAAATTTACATGGATTGTATGAAGATCTTTTATCTATTCTTGCAATCAGATGTCTATTGAAGTAACAGGGATACAACACACGAAGGGAGGTGGCTTCAGAATTATATTTAAGAAAGATCATCAAAAGAGATAAGGTATCTAGACTGTAGGGTGTTGCCACCTTTTTCACAACCATCTTCTCGCCCAAGGGTGTTTGGTGCCTTTGGTTGGAGCAAGGCTTGTATGACAAGTTCATTCTTTTCTCCCATAGCGATTTCTTTTTTTTTCCCCCTACTATCGAGAGTTTTTACCTTTTCTCAAAAAATAGGTCAACATGGCAAGGATCAAAGTCCTTTTCTTCCATAATCTATATTTGTTCTTTGTTTTGTTTTTCAAAGGCAAGAATACCAGTATTCAAGATCAGCCACGCTACATCTGTTAGAGTGGAAGAAAGGGGAGCAAAATAAGGCAAGAATACCAGTGTTCAAGATCAGCCACGCTACATCTGTTAGAGTGGAAGGAAGGGGTGCAAAATAGGGACAAGAGCTAGAATAGAGGGTACAAAATAAATCATTTGCTTCGTCAACAAAGTGTGGATGATAACTATTAGAAGTAGTATGAGAAGAATTAAGAAGCGACACCAAAGGGGAATAGGAGCTATTTGTTGTGATTGTCAAGATCCCCAAGGGAAAAAATATTTCTTCAAGCGATAGCCATTAATCAGGACGGGATCATCAGAGGCGTATATGACCTATATTTGCACAGAGCCATTAGGATTGATTGCAAGTACCTTGTAAGGGCCCCTCCAACATTGTTCAAGATTTCCAAGAAACTTGCCAAAGTGCAAGTTCTATGCAGGGACAAGGTCACCTTCTTTGAATTATTTTCATTTGATGAACTTTTCATGGTAAGCTCTTTGTCGAGCCTGTGCGGCTTTCATACACTATAAGGCCATCCATTAAGTCTCGTCCAGCAGACATTCTAAGTGCAAGAGATGGTACTATAGAGACTCAACATCTCCTAGGTGCTCTATGATGGCCACTCACAAAGAGGGAAATTTCAGCTCAACAGAAAAGATAGCTTTTGTACCATAGACTAACCGGAAAGGTGACTGTCTTGTTGTGGCCTTATGGGAGGTTATGTACGCCACCCAAAGGACTTCTTTAAATCGAACATCCCAATCACGGTGATGTGTGGCAATAGTCCTTATTAGGATCGAATAGAGGATGTGATTGGTGACTTCAACTTGGTCATTGGCTTTGGATAATAAGGTGTGGACTTATGATGGCAGATCTTATAGATCTCTGTTAGCTCCTCCATGATCTTGTTTAGAAAATGAGTACCTCTATCACTTACAAGCTCCAAAGGACTACCAAAGCCAGTGATAATATTCTCATATAGAAATAGAGCCACTCTATCATCACCATCATCATGTTTGAGAATTTTGACTTCACACCACTTCGTAACATAATTAGTACATACTAGAATGTATTTGTTCTACTTTCTTTTGTTTAGAGGGTCAATTGGGCCCATGAAGTCAATGCTCCATTTTCAAATGGCTTCAAGGGAAGGAAAGGCTATAATGGCATGGAACTAGTTTTTGTGGGCTTTTTCATTCGTTGACAGGTGTCACAATGCTTACAATAATCATAGGTATCTTTGTGGAGGGTTAGCCACCACCAATATCCTACAAGTAGAGATTTTCTAGTAGTTGCTTCTCCTACAAAGTATCTACCACATGGCTCATCATAGCATGCCTTTAGGATGATTCCACTCTCATCTCCTGCAACACATCTCCGCAATACTTTATCTTTACATTTTTTATATAGAGTGTTGCCTAGCAAGGTGTAGAGGGTTGATTCCAATAGAAGCTTCTTCTTCTCTCTACTAATGATACCAAGGGGATATTATTGCATGGCCAATAGGTTGGCAATGTCTACATACCATGGGGTCACAGTCCCCACTAGAAACAGAGTTGCATCAAGAAGGTTTAGATCATCTTGCTTCCCTTCATCACTTTAAGGGATTCACAATAGATGATCAGCCAAGATATGGAAAAGACCACATATAATAAAATCAAACTCTTGGAATAGAAGGAGTCATCTCATCATTCTGCCTTTAACATCTACCTTGTTCATTAGGAAGGATAGAGCCTCATGATCCACATAAAACTTGAAATGTGTTGACAGAAGGTAATGCTGAAACTTCTCCAAGGCGAATATCATTGCCAAGCACTCAAGCTTTGTCATTATATAGTTCTGACCTCTATTAGTGACTTTTCAGCTTACATAATAAATTGGTTGATCAAGCTTTGAGGAGCCTTTTTGACATATAACTATGCCTAGCTCTTCGACTAATGCATCAATGCGCACATGGGATTCCTTCACCCAATCAAGAGCTTGCAGGATGGGTGCTTTGATCAGACAGTGCTTCAAGGTTTCAAAGGCTTCTTCATAGTCATCTATCTAGTTAAACTCCACATATTTCCTCAAGAGCTTGTGCAAGGGGGCTACCTTTGTTGTGAAGTGTGCCATGAACCTCTTGTAGTAGCCCGCATGGACAATAAATTCTCTCAATAGATTTAGATTAGTTGGCGTGGTTAGGATTGCAATCTTCTTGATCTTAGCAAGGTCTATGGCTATTCCTTGTGCAGAGACAATGTGGCCCAATAGAATACTCGAAGAGACTCCAAAGATGCGTCTATCAGGGTTGAGGGAGATCCCATACTTTCGGCATTGATCAAAGCACTGCTACTTGAGGTATCCTTGATGCTTACAGAGTAGACTAAAGACACAAAAACCATCTAGATATAGCTCAATAAATCATGCAAGTGATTTTGGAATGTGTCCAACATGACTCATTGAAAGGTAGCAAGGGCATTGTAAACTCTAAATGGCATCACCTTGTAAGAGTAGGTTCTCCATTTTGTGGTGAAGGTTATTTGGGATTGGTACAATAAACTAAATATAGTAAGTGACAAGCCAATGGCCATGTGAGGATCATACTGACCACCAACGTGCCAAGTGTAGACATGCAAATCCATCTAGCTAGGCAGTCCATCATCAATGTCTGAACATGTTGAGCTTGCCATCTCAATACTTTTCGTACTAGTGAAATGCTACACATGTGAAAGTGGCGGCTGAATATCGCCAACCAATGCTTTGGGGTTTTGGTATTGTTGGCCATACATGCTATCATGAACTCAACTACATGAAGATCAAGGTCTTCATTGTATTCTCCCTTAAAGATTGACAATGTGATTACATTCACTGGCCTGTCATCCACATTTCTAAGATAGATCCAGCTTGGAAGGGGACCTGGGTTTCACCATTGGGACTTCTGTAAAGAGTGTTGCAAGGGCGTTGAAGGAGGCTTCCACTGCTAGCTTAATCTTGGCTTTGATTTTTTCCTTCTCTCTTCTCATGTATCTCTGGATTTATTCTAGTGCTTGCCTCTTTATCACATCATTCATCAAGGAGTTCGCTCCACCCAATTTGTTTATACTCAACAACATAAATGAATCTAAGGGGCTTCAATCTCTGGAGGATTCTCTTGCCAACATTTTGTCTACTTTTTTTCAACCTCTCTAAATTTTTATTTCATGCCACTACAAAGGGGAAAATATTCAGTTCTAAATGTACCAATTTTCATTCTTCTGAGGATTGCCATAATGCCATTATCCTGATAGTATTGACTTTGGAGGGTCTCAATGGTGTATATTGCAAAGAATATTGTGTCTACCAACTTCTTAAGGGTTTCCAATTGAACAAACAAAAGGTTATATATGCACCATGGTCCGACGTATCTTGTTGTTGTGCATCCACAAACAAATCCCAACTCTTTTCCTTCTTATTCTTGTGAACCTCCACTAACCACAACTCTTGAAGCTTCTTTGCAATCTCCCACTTGATGATATCTAGATATTCTTCAATGAATGGAAAATATTCTATTGATACTCATTCTATTCATTTTTGTATTCAATTTTGTGAAAAATAGTTGACTATAGTGATACAACTTTCAGTGGCTTTAGAAGACAATGGGATCAATCTATCACATCGAGTCCACATTAAGATAGTGACATGTTTTTGCCATTGAGAAATGCATTTTTTGTAGAAATTGGCTTTGGTAATAAAGATCTCCAATTCTTCAACAATAGCACGAATTCTAAAATCTTCCATTGCTTTTCTTCCTCTTCAACAATGCCACCTTTTCCGTTTTCAGCCTTTGTTGGTGCTTGTTAATGGTAGTTTTCCCCAACTACCTACCAAAAACAAGGAGACCAAGAGGAACACCAAAAAAATGGAAAACTATTATAAGAAAATCTATCTTGTCTCACCAAAAAGCATGTTCCTTATGCTCTAGAAACCACATGAAGGAAAAAAAACACCAAGAACAAAGGAACTTTGTATGCAACATCATATAATGAAACTGCCATAGATTTATCACAACAAGACTTCAACATACTCTTCATAGTCTTCATAAAAACCATCAAAGAACCAAGGGAACACAAAGAAATGATCAAATTTGAATGGAATTCATCACATAGTATTCATATTTCATCATCTTCATGGTCTTTCTCTCAATCTCTCTCATGTAGATACAATGTTTTTTCATAGAAATTGACTCTCTCATACACTATCTCTTTCACATATGCTCTCTCTCAGTAGTACATGAGAATAACACTCAAGAATCCCTCTCTTGGTCGTGGATACATCTCCCACAAGGTATATTTGATATAAAGAGACACCATAGACACTATAGTAACCTCTCAAGGCTCACTATTGTCACTATCACTTTAGTCTTCACTTCAACTCTTCAACAACTACTTTCTTTGCTTCTTTGAGCTCTTTGGAGATAATATTATTTTATTTTCAAAATGAGAAAACTCCCCCAAGCTAAACATCCTCAAATAAAACACTCACAAAAGCATATAGAAGATAATAGAAGATCCATAGAAGCTCAACAGAAGATCAACAAGAAATACAAAAACCATTCAGCTCAAACTAAAACCAATCCAAACCATCAAAAACCATTCAACTCACTCCCAATCATTCTTAAAACCACTCATTCACAATCATAACCTCTCAAACACAAAGAAAACAAAAGCAAAACAAACCCATCAAAACTAAACAGACACCACAAAACCAAACAGACACACCACAAAACTAAAAAGCACATCATAACTTAATCAAAAACCATCATGAGCTTCTCGAATCCACTAAATCTATTTCAACACACTCCAAAACACTTCCAAACTATCCAAAAACCAATCAATCATACCTCAAAAACAAACAAAAGTCACCCAAAATCTAACAAAAAATAGCTAAAAATATAGTCATTTTAGCACTCAACACTAAGAGTAAGCGAACGGTGCATCGATTAATTGAGTAGTATCAAAAGATCTATCTTCACATTGGACTTAGATACAATCTCAATGGACTTTGAATTTTCATGTAATTTTTCCATGTCTTTCTCATTACGCCTATGATTGTGCATTTTATGGCCTTGCGGCATATTGTGACCCTGTTGCCCACAATAATGACATGTCAAAGAGGACCTATAACTGTGATCCCACAAGATTGAGGCTTGTCCTTGTTGGGCTATGAGTCTCTACTATTGTTATTTCCATCATTTCCACCTCTAACAATCAATGCCTGCTTATAAGTATGGGTTGCATCAATATTCTTTCTATTTGCTTCTTTTGTTAGTAGAACACTCTCTACATCACTACATTTATCACCACCCTCAAGGGGATTAGCACTCATAGCAGTATGAAAAGTATCCTATGACTCAGGCAATGTGATAAGCAAGAACAAAGACTTTATGTTATTCTCAAATTTGATGAATTAGGAAATAAGATGGTTGAAAATGGAGTGGAATTCATTCAATTGAGGTGCAAGTGTCTTCTTGTCACATACAGATCAAGGATCTTCTTCCATAAATCATATGCACCACCCTTAGTAGTAGTGAGACAACATTGAAATACACCTACTTAGACAAGATAATATGATGGTGGACTTGTATAACTCATCAAGCTCATGCAAATCATCTCCATCCCAACCTTCTGGCTTTATGTCCTTTGTCTTCAATGGCCTAACTTGCCTCTTCTACACCAAGACCTACCATATATGCATCTTCCAATATTGGAAGTTATTGCCATCAAGCTTTTCAATGTTGAAAATAGCACTATCGACTAATACATGAGAAGCACCTATCATAATGACTACAAATGATAAGACTATGGGCATGATTACAACAAAATATCCCCAAAATAGATCCAAAAGGGCAAGCAAAAGGGTGGGAATAGAGGAGGGTATAGTTTTCCACAAACTACAATCAATAGAATGCCAAAGCAAAGTGATTGCTCTCCAACAACAATGCTCAAAACTCTAATTACATCAATTTTGTAATAAATGAAATAGTGTATGTCAATCCCATTGTGGGAAAATAGACAAGAAAACAAGCTTCCACTGTGAGGGACATCTGGGTAGCAATCGGGATATACAAAATGTAACTAGTAGTGAACAAGCATAGGCCATCAATACCAAAGACCATTCAAACTCAAAGTGTCAGTAAACCATACATCCAATAAGCATATACATTATGCATATAAAAGATCTCAAGAGAAACTATAGAGATATGCCAAATGCACAACAAACTAAGAAAAGAGCAATGATGCTTAGTACATAACCAATATTCATGTATACATCACCGACAAACTATTGACAAAGGTAAGTGTTAGTGTCCAATGCATAGAAATCAAATCAACTCACAAGTAGAAGTAATTGTGTCAAGTAGTATACATGAGAGCATAGACATGAATCAAGAGTATCCCACTGTCTCAAAGAACCAAGCTCTGCCAAGTAGATGCAAGCATATCTCACTAGAAGCAAATCTAGAATGCAAAGTGAGCAAGCAAAGCTCAATACATGTGCATCAAAGTATCTAGGAAGCCCAATTACATCAAAGATATATCCGAGAGCATAAATATCCAATGAATCTTCAAAGTTCGTAAGTGACTAATCATTGAATCTCAAACCAACTAGTTCAAGTACATCAAAAGTAGCTCAAATCCAAGTGCCAAGGTATGTCATAAGCATATTCAAGTGCATCAATATTAGACATCACCATAGACATTTAGCATACCCAAAATACCATATAAGCACAATAGGTATAAAACTTCTCAATGAAAAAGCTTACTCTCCACATTGTATCAGCAATGAAAAACCCCTATCAAATACAAGACAAGCAAGCTCAAAACATCCCAAATATCACCTCAATAGATCTTGAAATGATTCAACACCAAGACATGAGTAGAGAACATCAATGAAGCTCAAACAGTGCTAAGTAATTCTTTAAAACTCTCAAGAGTTTAACTTTTGCATTGTTGACTACAATCATATTAAAACTTTAACCTCAACAAATTCCCCACCTCAAGTATCGCGAAATTAATAATGCTAACACCTAGTCATGTGTCTAAGGCTCCAAGCTTGTAGCTAGGTGCTAGGTTTGTGATTATGATGTCATGTTGACATGCTTTTTATTTTTTTCTCAATTGTTGCTTCTTGTTGTTCATCCGTTAAGCTTTGAAGACTCTCCACAAAACTCGGTTTTTTAAATTAGCAATCCTAAGGGAATGATAATAGTAGTAGAGTCTAAGTTTGCTATCATGCTTGGATCTACATGTTTGTAGTTGTTCACTTTGCCTCTCTATGGTCTCTAACCTTATCCTTGAGATGACATAGGTTGAATTTCCTCTTCTTCAACTACTCGTGGGTTAAACTCAAGTCTCCCAAAGGTATTTGGGCCTATTAGGGTTAGTTTTAGAATTGTGCTTAATATGAGAAGTTGATTTTGTGGCTTTTAAACTACTTTTGAGCATCTTTAATGCCATCTTTCACTTTCTTGATTAGTTTCACTTATTTCTTGGGGTTGGGATACTCACCTACCCCTTGCATTCTCGAGTTTATTGAGGGGTTCGAGGTTAGTTTAGAGATTGAGGTTGGCACCTTTACATTTCTGATTGCTTGTCCTTAAGGGCAAAGTGGTTAAGCTTTCACTTTTGAGGTTTTCCTTGACTAACCTTTTTTGAGTCTTCCTTTTAAAATTTGTCTTCCTCCCTATATGGTATCCATCTGTAATAGATGGTCATGGAAGGCTAATTCCTTTTCTCTATGTTTCAGTTGTGGTCATGACAACAATTGGAATTGAAATAGGATATTTGTTCATGTAGTGTTCAACTCCAAAAAGACTCAAGCAGACAAAGTGTATGGTTACCTTGCTATTTGATGTCTTCCACTAAGGGAAATCTATAAAAATATGAGTAATGCCGCATTCAAGCCATGTGTGCTTTGCCTTGTTACCTCTATTTGAGTCTTGCCTTTATGGACATTTTGTTTCCAAGTGACGTGATTGTCCAAAGTTCCAACAATCCATCAAGTCTCTCTTTGAAGGCAACACTGATTTACCTTGTTACCTCTATTCGAGTCTAGCCTTTATAAGCATTGCATTTCCAAGTGACTTGGTTGTCCAAAGTTCCAGGATTCGATCAAGACTCTCTATTATTATATGCCTCATCTCAACAACCTCTTCCCAAGGCCATCACTCAAATTGGTCAAGAATCCAATAAGGACTATGTGTCCTCCTCATCATAAGTGACATGAGGGCATGTGTAGGTTTCATCCTCCACTCATTTTGTGACATAGGTTATGAGTACATCACTAGTAGTTGGATGGGTTACAATTGGGAGTGGTTGTTGTGGGGTTCTTGATGGGTTGATATCAGCTCTAGGAGTAACATATATACGTTCTAGAGGGGCTGATAGGGCCAAAGGGGTAGCTCTCCCATAGGAAAAACCACTATTGGCTTGCTAACGATTATTGGGATAAGCATAAGGTATAGAAGTCTTCTTTGTCAATGGCAAATGGCTGCATCATCACCATACCATTCATAATTGGAATATACTATAGGTCTAGATTTGAGACATTCCAATGATAAGTGATTGCCACCATAATGGATGCATTGGATACTACTTCTATAAGGTCCAGGACTTAGGTGGTTATTAGCTCTTGCAAGTTCTTGTCTTAATCAATCCACCTCTTGTAGTAGGAGATAGGCTTACTTCTCCCTACCCTTCTGATTGTGCACCATGATTACACATGATAGGTAAGCTCTTCCTTTGCTTCTCTCTTTCCTCATAGATTTATTCAATTCAAGTTTGAATTACAACTCCTCATTGTGGATTCCATGAATAAAGGATATTGAGACAACCTTTTGATTGGGTATGTTAGTTTCTAGGATTTTCTTATAAAGGCTTTACGCATTAGTGACATTGTCATGAATGGCTTCCCTCTCTCTTTTTGACTCACACTCATGAGCTTAACAATTTGAGTTTTTCTATATCCCACTGTAGAGAATCATTTGACTATCAAATCTTTGAGTGAATTGAAATCACTATTTTTAAGTGGTCTTAAGCTAACAAACCAAGTTTTACCCTTTTCTCTTAGGCATAGCCCAAAATCTTGTGCCTTCTTATCACTAGATTATTCGAGAGTATTGGCCTCACATTTGTTCAACCTGCCCCACAAAATTATAAGGGTCATCGCCTACCCTATACTTCTCCAATTTCCTATCCACACAAGTGGAACTTTGGTTTGCTCTTTCATTCTTGCACTTATGCCTAGGATGGTTAACAAGTTTGTTGCTAGGGTTGCATTGTTTTGCATTACTCTAGCCTAATCTATGAGTTTCTTGAGTAATATTTTACTAGTCACATCCCTAGATGTATCAATTATTCCAGACATGGCAAATATATTCCTAAAGATTTCTACCTTCTTCTCTAGCTGCTTCTTGGCCTTTTGTTGTTGGATGTTCCATACTATGATGCTTTCAATGTGTTTTTTGCTCAATCTATTAGCCTTCTTTGGTTTGCTCTTTCATTCTTGTAGCTATGCCTAGGATGGTCAAGAAGTTTGTTACTAGGGTTGCATTGTTTTGCATTACTCCAGTCTGATCTAGGAGTTTCTTGAGTAAGATTTGACAAGTCATATACCTAGATGTACCAATTATTCCAGCCATGGCAAATATATTCCTAAAGATTTCTACATTCTTCTCTAGCAGCTTCTTGGCCTTTTGTTGTTGGATGTTCCATACTATGATGATTTCAAGGTGTTTTTTACTCAATTTATTAGCCTTCTTAGTCTCTGGTATCACCTTGGGTCTCTTCCCGTGAGCACATCAGTAGCAATAAACTACCCATCAAATTTCTCTTTGAGGCCCTCTAGCAGTTTGTCTCTAAGGTTTGCCATCCTACTAGATTCTTCTTAGTCTATGAGATTTCTTATTAAATTGATCAAGGATGGGATGAGGTTAGTTACTTCATGGAAGATGTCCTCTTAGGATGACAATCTCACGCCTTATATCTTTATACGATCAAATTTAAGTTTGCTTTGGGTGAAAAAGGCATGCCTTCTTATCTCAAATGTTGATTTTAATCATGATAGTAAAGGCTTCAATAGGCCTTTGTTCTTTGCCTACAAGATTTGATCTTTTATATTGCTCTTGTTATAAGTTACTTGCGAGTGTGTCTTTTCTTCTTGAGAGAAATTGATGAAAGGAATTTTATTGCTTCTTAATAAGTTTCCAATTGACCTCTATATAAGTTGTTTGTGAAGTATCATTTATGAGTTCTATTAGTTGGCTGAAAGCTCTTCTCACCAATTGGATTTTATGTGCCTTGAGGGTCTTGCATCTTAAGATGTTTTCATGATGCTATGTTGTTCTTCAAAGAGACCACTCTTTCCTTGGTGTCTAACATCCTCCACTAGTCTCTTCAACACTAACTATGGATAGCTTGTTTTTAGATATTTCTATCAATGTGCCCTTAAACCCCTTTAAAACTTTTGATAGTGATGGAATTTTGCAATTTTACTCCATAAGGCTGCTTAGTTGCATCATTCTAATTGTTATCAGTACAAGAATGACCCTATTTTGAGTCTAGATGCAAAAGGTCTAGCTAAATGAAGCTACAAAAATTTTCCAAGCTATTTTGAGTAGGCAATCATGGTCAAGCATTCATGGACACCTATGGTTTTGTGTAGGGTGCCTTGTTTCAATTTATTAAGTGGATGGCCTCCTATATAATTTAGGGTATGATAGAGCTTTTACTCTTTAGTTAATGGTGTTGGGGATTGAAGGCCGCATGTACTTAGCCACCTACATTATTTTGTACACACACTGCCCGCACACTTGTACACTACATGTGGCAATTGCCCATCACTGTCACTTTATCTTTATTCTTTCTATGTTAATAGAATAAGGAAAGGCGCATCACACATTATGACTATTGGAGTTCCCACATATCATCTTGCTCTTTCTTGCTTGAACTTCCATACCTCTTGCTTCCTCTTGTTTCTGTGCTTGTGCTCTTACTCTTGCTCCACCTTGCAACTGGTATCAGAGCGATATTTGAGAAGCTTCACCAACATTCACTTCACCCTGGAAGAGAGCTTCATTCACAGTTTTCATGGTAGCCACTCATTAACGTATGCATCAATCCCATTGCTTCCCCAATCTCTTCTAGGCATGATGAAGACCTCCCTAACATTGCCTTGAGCCTTGTTAAGTGAGTTTTAAGCTCAATAGTAGCTTGCAATAGCCCTAGGACAACGTGTGGAGGATTGCAGCTGTTGTTCTAGCTATTTCTTTTCAGTTATCTCCAACGCTCGATGAAGTCCTAGACATTGCTCAAGCATTGGTCACTTACTTGTCATCATCTCAACATCAAAGGCTTCCATTTTGAGTATTCTTTAGAGTGTTTCAGGTTAGCCATTGACCTACTATTTCGGACCAAACTGTTAGATAATGTCTAAACATCATGTACTTGATCTTTCAATACTTTATTGATGATTATGGGCAAGTTTGTAATGCTTAGATGATGTATTCATACTCATGAAAGGATTTTGGACCTAGTAGACCTCGAATAGCTCCATCATTGAAGGGTTCTTCACTATTATACCCTATGGACAACAAGAATACACAACGAATGCTTATGTATTGAATGCCTATAGATGCTTTAGGAATGTTACATGGATGTATTGATGGTTGGTATTGATTGTTATACCCAAATATGCTTATATTGAACTCTAAGCTTTGGATTTGAGCTCCATTGCATAGATACTTGCAGTGGGGGCTATTTTCTTCAATGGTTTCCCATTTATGAGTTTGAAGGCTTATTGTGGATATATGCTCTTGGATGTATTGCAACATGTCTTTGGGCACTGTGTTGTTATGAGACATATGTATTGAACTTTGCTTTGCTTTTGGACATTGAGGATTTTCTTTCATGGGAGGAATTTGATATTTTTCATTGCAATGCTTGGTTTACTATTCGATACAATGGGAGCCATGCATATGTATATATGCTCCGTTGATTTTGGTATACACTATCCTTATAGACATTGATGATTGTGGGTTGATTTAGCTCTAGTTTATACACCCATTACTTTCTCCTATTAGATGGGTTGGTCAGCTTTGGATGCATGCTTGGTTATGTACTTGAGCCTCACTATTCATATGGAGTGAGTTCATTGTAGATTGGTGGATCTTTGTTGCTTTTGGATATCTCTTATGCACAATGGCTTATGTGCATGCTACTCCTTTGCTTGATATTGCATCTATGTATCTAACATCTTTGGGTCCTTGAATAGAATTTGGTACCTTAGTGGTTTGTGCTACTCTAGTTTGCACTACTAGTTGCATTTTATATCCCAATTGCTAACCCAATATCCTTGGCAGTGGGAACTTTGCATTTTGATCTATTGCCTACAATTATATAGTCATTACTATAGTTTTATGGGCAGCCATGCTAAAATTCAATTCTGAGTAGTTTTCTTGAGAGTAGACACTTATGTTGTGCACTTTGCTACTTCTTACTTGTGGACATCAGTGTATTGGCTTAGTCTTCATCCTATTGTATGCTTCTTGGCTCAGTTCTAGGGCTAGTTTATTATTATAACAAGTCATGCCTTATAGTTGTATCGGCTAAAGAAGCTTGTGGACCTTTGTATGAAGGAGGGCACTCCTATGTCCACTCATTTGAATGAATTGTGCTCCATTTTCATCGAGCTTATGTCATTGTGGATATTTGGTTTGAGGATGACACTAAGTCTTTGTTCTTGCTCCTCACACTACGTGAGTCTTCAAATGCATTATGTACTGCTATGAGTGCTAATCCTCAAATAATTTTTGTGTGAGTTACGAGTCTACTTGCCATATAAACAATGATCACATGAATCAAAACATGAGTAGTTAAGAGGCTATAAATACTGCAAACAAGTTAGAACTTTTATTCCTTTAAGGAACATATACCCAAGATAATGATGTCAAAGAGATACATGTGCAAGATCGACCATGGCCAAAATATGATCAATAGATCCATATACAAGTAGGGGGTATAGGCTAACAACCTTAGCATCCCTAGCAAAAATGAGGTTGTCACGTATTATCTTTCATGCAGAATCACCAAGAGATACATGATACCTATGATCATTAGTCAAATCTAGGACATGACATACATCATGTAACAGAAATGGAGTATTGGTACTAGAATGTAGTCTCACATCACCTGTGTCAAAACAAGATCGGACACGTGATCATCACCCAGTCTAATTGAACCTGTATCAATGCGGTGGGTATTTAAACAATGATAATACGGGGTCGCAAGAAAGGAAGCCCCCAAATCAAAAAGCTCGTATTAAAAGTAACCTAGATTGAATATCAATCAATTGAGTAGCATTGAGTGAAGAATCAACAACGATGTAATCATCTGAACTATACTCCAATGCATTTATATCTTCAATTTAATTGTGGACTTAGAAACAATGTGGTCATTAGAAGACTTGGAATTATCGTACACTTTCCCTTTGGCTTTGTCACACCTATCATTACACATTTTGTGGCATTATGGCCTTATGTGGCCCTATTGCTTGCAATAATGACAACTAAGAGAGGGCTTGGGACCATAGGATTTACTACATGACTTAGGCTTGCCCCTATTGGGCTGTGAGTCTCTACCACAATGATCATTATTCCCTTTATTGTCATATCTACCTAGAATTGTAAGTGCGTGACAAGTACATGTTGCATCAATGTTCTTAATTCACTTCTTTTGTCAGCAGTGTTCTCTCTACATTCTAGTTCTACGCACATGGGTGAGAAATTAGCTCTTGTGCATTTAGACATTTGTGGTCCCATGCCTAATCAGGCATTAGGTAGTGCAAGATATTTTGTTATATTCATTGATGATTACTCACATAACATATGGGCCTATCCCATAAAGCAAAAGTTAGAAATTTTGCCTATTGCTAGTGCTTTCTTGCTATGGTTGAGAACTAGCCAATGGGGGGTGAATGTCTCTAAGACATTTGAAAAGTTTTGTTATGGGAGGAATATTAAGCGTTAGTTGACTGCCCCTTACACCCCACCCCAGAATGGTATTAGAGAGTGCATGTATAAGACAATTCAAAAAAGTGTCCAAAGTATGCTTAGTCGAGCAAGCTTACCACATAATTTTTAGACTAAGGCAGTTACTACTACAATTCATTTGATTAATAGATCCCCATGCACTACTCTTGGTAGTGGAGTTGCATAGGAGGTGTAATCTAGTAGACCTCCCTTGTGTGCACACTTGCAAGTCTTTGGATGTGAGGTTTTCTACCACATTACAAGTTGGATTTGAAGTCTTGAAATGCATCTTTCTTGGATATGGTGATGCAAATGAGATGGGCTATCATCTTTGGGATCCATAGGCTCGGAAGGTTATCCGCAGCCACCATGATATTATATTCCATGAGGATAATATGCATAAGAGATCAAAGTAGGTGGTTGAGGTACACATGGTGATCTTCCAAGAGGAGCCTCTTATTACAGTACAGACAACCTACAGTTGATGATGATCTAGTGGCCCAGGATCAGCATGTTATACAAAATCATGATGTTAGATAGAGAGGACATGCAGTCTAGGCACCATAGCTAGTGGTGAGATGATCTCTTGGAGCCTCACGTCCTCTGATCATTTTGAATGTGAACTAGGTCTAAGAGAATGAATAGGCGTGTGAATGAATAGACATGTGGAGAAGTCCACTTTGATAATGTCTTCAATTTTGCTAGAGATGCTATGTCTTGGATGTGCGAGATGCAGAAATGCACGGCCTTGTCTACTATCGAGGCTAAATACATTGTAGCCATCTCACGAAGGCTTGCACAGAGGCCCTATGGTTAGGCTATTTGGTTGCATGCCTTGGTATGAGTATGACTCTCAAGTTGCATTTGGACTCTATGAGTGCCATCTATTTTACATGTAATCCGATCCTTAGCGAAGACCAAGAATATTGAGATGCATTATCACTTCTTCAAAAGACGTGATTAAGGACAAGAAGATAAAGCTTGTCAAGATCTCTACAAATAAGAATCCTGTAGATCTACTCAGTAAAACCCTCCCATTAGAATATTATGCCTTCCTTAGGAAGTTGATAGGCATAGGATGAGATTATGTCTATTCCTCATTTTATTGTACTTAAATATACTCATTGTCACTTTTTTCTTGTTCTCTCCTCACTCAAGCACATTCACCTTTAAGTGGCAAGTCGTTGGGGGTTAAAGGCTACCTATTCCTAGCTACCTACATTTAATTTTTATACTATGCGCACACACCTATACACTACATGTAGCAACTGCCCATCACTGTCACTTTATTGTTTATTCTTTCTATGACAATAGAATAAGGGAAGGCAAGTCACAAATTGGGACTGTTAGAGTTCCCACATATCATCTTGCTCTCTCTTGCTTGAACCTCCATAGTTCTTGCTTCCACTTATGCTTTCACTCATTCTCTAGCTTTCAAGTGGTTTGCTTTTGGCTACAACAAATGATTTCCTCTTCACTTCCTTGGCCTCAAATGTAGATATCTTCTTCTTCTTCTCTTCTCCTCTTGCATTTAGATAAAATCCTCCACTACCTCAACTCCTCTTGTCCTGTAATAATTACCTATCCTCTCAACCCCTCTTTCATCTACTCTCTATTTCTCTTAATATGTGCCTCCCCTATGGTTGGTAAATATGTTTGTCGCTCTTAAAATCTACTTCAAGAGTCTAAGAGGATGTCTTATTCTAATCTCCAGATGCATTCACCAATCAACATCATCCACAATTTGAAGCTTCATCAATTGACCTTTCACTTTCATCATCATATTCTCCTTGAAACAAGTGGGATGCCAGTCATTAGAAAGTAGTCTAAGTAGATAGGTAGGCTAGCATGTAAGTAGGCTAGATGGGATAGAAACTACACTACCTCCATCATGAACTAGAGTCTACTCAATTGTGGGCTAGTAGCAAGCAATCCTTGGCTAGAGTTTCATAGTCATGGGATAGAGTCTAGTCAATTATGGGCTAATGGCAAGTAATCATTGACTAGATTCTAATCAGTCATGGGCTACTGGGAAGAAATTGTCAACAGCATTCTACTCAATCATGGACTAGTATCAAGCAATCGCAAGCTATCTAGCTAGAGGCTTTCCAATCATGGACTACTTATCACTTTTGGGATATGTAGTTGAAGGCTGAGAAAGACTAGTTGTGGGTTAAGTAAGGAGTCATGGGCTAGGCAAAATGGGTCATGGGCTAGTAATTCATGGGATGTAGGACCATGGTGAGGTAGGGACTACATAAAGATACCACAATAGCATTTGATAATAAAGAAATTTTACATTTCTTCTTGTCCAATTGCTTAGTGGTATTGTGTAGATCCATTTGAGTACTTAATGACCATATTCAAAGTTTAGCTACAAAAGTTAGAGCTACATTAAACTACAAGAATTTCCTAGTCAATAGTCATGTGATAAACATTGTGATCAAGCATATTGACTCTCTATCTCACAATTGTGGGCTACAATAATAAGCTTATCCACCTCCACTAACTATATGAATTGTGAAGCACAACCAATCTAATGCAAAAAAGTAATGAAACTTCAAACACAATTGCTCACAAAAAATGAAGGGATATTTTTTAATGATTTTTCTAAGTTTTTTTCTCTATGGCTCCTAACCTACTACAACCAAATCTAATCTATTTCTATTTCCCAAATCTATTCATTACAAATTTGGCCACCTAACTAGCCTATTCTATCATATTCTAATCATATGTGCCTTTTTGTGAGGTCCTCTATTTATCCACTCCATAGCTCTTTGGTGAGCCCTCTATTCAAGAACCAATATGAATTTGAGAAAAGCTCAAGAGACTAGATTCTATGTGCATCCTAGCAATGGAACTAAAATGTTGCATTCTACAAGATCTCAACGGCAAGACATAGGCAATTAAATATTATTTCATGTGTCTTGTCTCTCTCTTGTTCAAGTTATCTCTCACCTTGTTGGCACATACTCTTGCTCTAGAGCAATTAGTTCTCTCCTTTCAACCCCATGAAAAAAGAGAAGCTAAATGATTATAGAATAGATACACTAAGCATTACTATAATTCTTCGTACTCATTGTAGTGTGTGATTCAATGTATGGTTTTCTAATAAGCTCCACTATTCAAGTATGGCTCCTTTCTCAAAAGTGTTGCCGCTCCCATCTTCAATCCTCATACTACTACCATTCCAATGCCAAGAAGACAATAGAGAAGGAGAAGAGGAGGATGGAATATGAAGCTTCTCCCAACCACTCCCTCACTCTCAATCTCTCTTGCTCTCTCCCTCACTCAATCCCTCAATTTCATGCTCTCACCTTATTATTGTTTTGATGATGATGATGATGATGATGAGTAGCTTCTCTTCATTGACCTTCACTCACTCCCTCACTCTCAAGCTATAAAGCAAGCGAGAAAATAGAGAAGATAGAGAAGAAGAGACTCTCAATACTTTCGACATGCAAGATGAGCTCTCTATTCACTTCTATATATTATCCATTTAGGTTGGGCATCCTCTGCCCCTTTTTCATTTGTGACTAGTCCTCCTCTTTTTGAAGTTCCACTTGCATCATGGACATAGTCTTGATGTAAAAGAAAATAGGGTTTCCCTCAACTTCCTCATCCCTTGTAGGTCTTCTAGTTTAACCTTAAGTAATATTACAACCTACATAAGAGTGAGCCCAACTCTCACTTTGTTTCTACAAAAGTATAAGAGTCACATAACCACAATCAATGGATGAAAATTTTACATATTCGACTTGCAAACTTATTTATCTATCTTGCTTTTAGACTCTTGCATTGCCATTTTTTCACATTGCTATTTTTGGAAGTTCTTGAATTAGGTTAATGGGTTAGTAGTGCTAAGCTCTACCTGAAACACATTAAACTCTAAGTCGATATAGAGTGTTATTCAGGAGAAGATCAAGCTATATGTTATAAAGAGGTAGAGAATAACAAGACCCTATCTACTCATGTGTCCTTAAAAAGAACATGATCAAAAATCACCTCAATAAGCATCTCATTCAATAAGAGCCTACCAAGAGTAGTTGCTTTGATAATATACTTCATAAAGTAGAGATCAAGGACCAAAAAATGGTGATTGCTCACAATTACACAAGCAAAACATTGTGAGAACCTACCTATAGGGAGATCTCTAGTAGAGAAAATGATGGCCTAATTACAATTGGAAGAAATTGCTAGTTTGGCATTGTGCTCAAAATGTTGATTGCTCTTATATGAGATGCCAAAACCTAGTGAAATTTAGTGCAAAAGAGGAGAGAAGTACTATGCACATGAGTTTTTAGGTCAATAAGTTCCCATGGGAAAGAAATTTGAAATTGAAAGGGAACCAAAAAAGAGGGAAAGTGGGGGAGAAAAATGCTCAAGATCTATGTTACAAAAAACATAATCAAATTCTATGCAAGATCTCAATCACTACTATTTGATGAAAATTTTCCCATTTACCTCTTCTTTCAATCAAAAGCATGAGATTTGCATGGAGAGATTCATTTGAGATAGATACTGCCATCTTACCTTCCTAGTGGACAATCCAAAAGGGCCATCTCTTATAACATAATTTTTTCTTAAGTGTCTAGCAATTGCTTGCCTCCAACCATAGGATATTCTTTAAAGGCCCTTTCAAAAGTCCCTTTTTTTGCCTACTACTTTTATGAAGGAACCATAGCACTAGGATCTAAACTTTAAATAGGCTTCAATTCTTAGAAAGCTTCATATTTATGGACACTCAAATTCAAATCAATGGGCCTAATCAATTTCTCATAAACCCACAAAGATATTATAAGTCAATGGAGAACAACGCTTTAGATTTATGTAAAGCTTATTGACTGTCAAAAGTTAGAAGATATGCACTAGAGATAAGTAGTAGATGCTCCTTGTGGTCATCTTTACTTAAAATGGATAACACTAGTACTCCCAAGAGGTTGGCCAAGCAACCAAAGCTCCCAATGTATAAAATCCTCTTTGATAAAAATAAAAGCATAACTCACAATCATCAAATATCATATATAAAATCAAATTCCTAACTAAGTTTGAGAATTCTAGGTGAGCCACTTGCATCAAAAAGATTGAATTTTGTGTATTATGATTCCCATTCCCCATTTGTCACATGGGGTGTTTCTAGAATTTTGAGGCACTTTTTAAACCTAGTCAACATATAATCATTTGGGACAGGTCTTGTGGTGAGCTTTCATGCCAAAATAGGTTATTAGACACCAATATCTAATTTTAAAGGGCCTCTTTGAGGCTGGGCAGCCAACAAGCTTGCCTAGAATGCTTACAATAGGTTAAATATTGGATACTTCCATAGCATGTTTCATTTAGACAATTGTCATGTCATTGATGTTGCATTGGCTACATTTTGAACATGTAAAGATACTTAGTTTAAGCCACATCAGCCACATTTTGCACACAATAAAGGTGTAATGTTAGAACATTGAATATCAATAAGATTTGAAGGTATTGTTCAGCACAAAATGGTATAACTTATCAAATGGAGACTCTTTTGAGCCCCTTTTATATTTCTTAGCACTCCACTTAGCACAACTACATGTCCCCTTCGATCTCTATTTCCCTTTCTATTAGTTTCATACTTAAGACTCTTGGGACAAGTTTTCAAATTTGGCAATGAAAAGGGCATAGGCACTCATAATGACCATATTGTAACTCGTAATCCTTTACCTTGCTCCATGTTTCTTTGTCATAGAAATACCACTTTGAGGTCTATTAAGTTTTAACAAAGGATACAACGGTGTGATTCACTACTCCACTATAATAGGGACTATAATAGGGATGCTCTTTTTTTTACTTGACAATGGTTTAGCACAACTTATTTCAGCACAATAGTTCATGTAGTTTCCCTTTCTCTACTTGCTATTGTCTTGGTTCTATGAAAAAAGCTTATAAACAAGATCCTGAGTAGAACCAAGCTTATAAAGAAGATCCTAGCACACAACTGAAACAAGCTTGAGATGTGCACACTAGAGCTGAAACAACTCATTTGAGTTGCGTTTCAGAATGCTCATAGGAGCCTCGAATTACTTCCACATTGGTATCTAATTAGGTGTAACAACAGTTTCCAATAACCAGTTCATTCTAGGATCCTCATAATGGGGATTAAATCAGTGTCTCCCTTTGCATAATTGGTGAGATCCGGATCTGTGTTGCATGGACCATATCGAGATATCCTAACAGCGCTTCTTATGTCCCCTCGACATGTCTAGTACAGCTTGATTGTACACACCTCTTGATGGAATTGCTAAAGAGCTCACTCTTGCAATTTCAATATACAGTTTACTTCCAAGAACAATCAATCTTCAACACATATTTCCTAGTTATCAATTCTTTCAAATAGGAATTGTTCTACATTTTCTAACATGAAGGTGAAGGTTTCTTGACAAAATTGGTTTGCTTCTGGACAAGTGAATACTCTCACTTAAAGCTGCTGCAGGAAAATCCCTTTCCAAAAATTGTATTCCTAATGCATCCAAACTAGGCAAACTTTGAATGGATCTTATTGAACCCCTGACCATCTTGCCCAGTCTACAAATTGCATCCCTCCATATGTGTTATTGGCAAACCTGATACAAACAGTGAATGCCATGGCAACAAGGGGTAACCTTTTAGCCACGGGAGACCCCTCCACAACCCTTTCTAATCCATTGACAATTTGGTATCTAGTGTTTGATGACACAGCAAGAAATACCCCTGTAAAGACAAGAAACAAAAAAGCTCAATTTTCAATCCTCAAAATAGATGTTTTCACCTACATTAAAACTGCCCATCTAGCTAGCATGTTAAGGGACTTCTTTCCTACAACACAAAACTAAGTGAACTAAAGAGGTCTGAACAAGTTTCAAGTGCTCGACAAAAGCACTACAAATCTTAAATATTGGACAAAAAACTACCAGATAAATCATTACCTCACATTTGCCTCCCTCCTCTCAAATGAAAAGAGGAAACATACAATATCTGCCCACAGTCCCACATTACCTTTCAGAAAGCCAGATTTTCACTAAGTACTGGCCTTATGCTTAATGTCAAACACACAGCCGAATAGGCTGGGCATCTTATTCTAAATGTTCCAAGAAATGTTCGTATCTACAAGGACAAGATGGGTTCAGTCCTCTCATAGCGATGTCTTCACCACACAGCCCATGGCCATACACATTATTGTGTGCCTCTTTCCAAATCTCTAAATTTTCCATAGATAAAGATTATAGAAGAGGATCGATTAGCAGGAGAAGATAGGAGGGACTACCATCACCATACAGTGCACAAGCTGATGAAATCACAGAGTATCTTACACTCAGATACAAGCAGTGCACTATGTTTTCTTTTGAGGACCCCATACAATTGCCTGTCATATTCCTCATCTATAACAGCGTGGCCAGTCAAGTGGACATACACACCTCACTTGGGAGTGGGAGTGGCGAGTGTCAAGTGGCAAGTGTACATGATAGGATCATTCATGGTCAGAAGTCACTATTCCCACAGACACTTGAGGTTTTATACCTCTTTGGCTAGAATTTCAGAACATTTATAGAAAGTCCCACCACTCTTCTTCATAAGGTTCACAAATGTGCTCACCCATAATCTAGCATTCCCACCTTCCCCAACAAAGCTTTCTGGGCCAATGCCTGGTTATAAGGTGACAAGTAATCCCTCAATACAGGAATCGTATCAAAGGTTTCTCTAATAAAGAGAATAGAATAGTAGAAATGCTTTATCAAACAGAATGTTGCTACTGCACACACCTAGCAAAACCCATTTCCCTGTGTCTAGTAGTCTGCTCAATCAAAGTATTAGGTCACTAAATTTCCTCATCTATAACAGCATGGCCAGTCAAGTGGACATACACACCTCACTTGGGAGTGGGAGTGGGAGTGGCAAGTGTCAAGTGGCGAGTGGACATGATAGAATCATTCATGTTCAGAAGTCACTATACCCACAGACACTTGAGGTTTTAAACCTCTTTGGCTAGAATTTCAGAACATTTATAGAAAGTCCCACCACTCTTCTTCGTAAGGTTCACAAATGTGCACACCCATAATCTAGCATTCCCACCTTCCCCAACAAAGCTTTCTGGGCCAATCCCCGGTTATAAGGTGAGAAGTGATCCCTCAATACAGCAATCATATCAAAGGTTTCTCTAATAAAGAGAATAGAATAGTAGAAGTGCTTTATCAAACAGAATGTTGCTACTGCAGAAACACCTAGCAAAACCCATTTCCCTATGTCTAGTAGTCTGCTCAATCAAAGTATTAGGTCAACTAAATTTCAGCTTAACAAGCAGCAAAATTTACATTTTCATGAGACATTTTGACTAGAACCTCCAATGTCCATGTTGTGTGTATCATCACAAAGCATATCAGAACATTGAGTTAAACACATACCCCAAAGAGCTGCACTTTTCACCAAAGGCGGTACAGGCACATCTTTTTTCTCAGACTTCTTCAGTTTCCTGAACAGCACAATTATGTACAAAAAGCCCAATCACAATTACTTAGAGAGCATCCAACACAACAGGACAAAAACAAGAGCAATCCCAGCAAGCAACACATTCATGCACTCCACACCATGCCTACCGCTTCAGCAGCATGATGGAGTTGGCAATTCCCTGACCAATTATACCACAGCTGAAGCCCACCGCTCCATATTGAAGACCCTGTCATCTCCCAGAAATGCTGAGTAAATACCACGGTAAAGACATTAAAATGCATTACAGACTGAAGTCTACCATCCCAAATTTTCACCTTATTCCAAAATGAAAGCTGCACCTGTGTACCACACTCTCATGTGCGAACAGTTCAAACTGTTGCACTTCAGGACTTTACTTGCAGCACTAGGAGTAACATGCATGATAAGCATCTGAGAATAAAAATGCAAAGCACCTTTTGTTGACTTGCACTTGACCTGTGTATGATCTACCTACCACAACATCATAAAAGGCAATTTTTGCTTTTACACTTGCCGTACAACTTGCCACAAGTAACAAACAGATTCGACACATTCAAACAACCAACTGCTTCTAATTATAAGTGCGCTTTTTGGGGGCATGCTCCTTTTTTTCTTTTTCTTTTTTAATCTTACTTCTTGTTGTTTGGTTGAGAGTGGGGGAGGTCAGGGGGAGCGCGCTGGGCTGGTTAGAAACTTATTTGCAAGCAAACGACAATCTTCTTCCTCAAGCACAAATGGAATCCACATGGCTGCAAGTAAACTTATTGCTGCAACCTAAACGGAAATTTACTCCCCGCCATCACGTCGCAAAGCTGCCCCCATTGTGAAGCGCCAATCCTCACCCCCCCCCCCCCCCCCGCCCTGTGGCTGCCTACCCACCCTGCACCCGCCGCCTACCTTGCAGCCGCCTGCCCTGCACCCCCCCAATGCCCAAGCGCTTGCGCCCCACCACCCTGGGCCCGCCTGCCTGTTCCCTTACCAACCCCCCACCCGTTATCCCCCCCCCCCCGGCACTGCCCCTGCCTCGAGGCCCGGCCAAGCGGTCACACCACCGATTTGAAAACAGCAATCCCCCCCCCCCCCCCGGGTCTAGGTGCTCCCTCCCCCTGTAACAACTCCCCCCTCAGTAGCACAGCAACATGATAGATAGGTTCCCAGCAGGGATGCGCAATGGAAACCTCTGGTCAAACGTTGGCGCATTCTGCAAGTGCCCCCAAGTCAAACACCTTGCACATCATCCTCTCTGAGGAACAGCTCTTAGTCATCCGTGCCACAGAGTTGGAGTTGAAAGAAATAGCGATCTTTGGTCAGGTCATTGGACACTCCCCATCGAGGGCCCAATTGCGGGATTGGCTCCACTCCACGCTGCGCATTGGCACAGCGCAGATCGTGGAGGCAATCCTCATGGGCTGAGGGATCTTCATGGTTCGACTCACCTTTGCAGACGCAACTCGTGAGTTAGTGGAGAACTCGCCCTATGCCTCCACGAAGGGGGTCATTTACATTGTTCCCTGGTATAGCGGCTTCACAGTGGAGGCATTTGTGCTCCACAACAGATTTCTAAGACATCCAGTCACCTTACTTTTCCCCGAACTGGCGGTAGAGTACCGCTAGTTAGTGGAGGACTTTGGATGGCTCTTCGGCACAGTTCTTCCTACCTCCTTCACGGATGCAATGACAGCTGCAGGAGTCCCAAAGGTACGAGTGGCAGTGAAAGACACAAAGAGTATACCCAAGTTCCTAGAGACTGAGGCAAGATGTCACTCCTTCAGGCAGCAAGTCATCGTGACTAGGCAACCAGGGCAATGTCTGAAGCTGCCGCGACTTTGGGCATCATGCAACAGATTGCACACGTTTCGGAGCCAAGGCAACTCCGCTGAAAAACCTGTAGGTGGACACTAACGGCTTCACACGGGTCTAGAGACGACAAAGAGGGAGACGGCAAGGGGGGCCACGGCCAGCTCTTGAGACACAACCTCGTCAGCAGGGATCAAGAGGGCGAGCGACGCCCCCCCCCCGCACAAAGCACTCCATAGCGCCCCTTGCCCGCCCCACCCGACAGGACCACAATCCCCCACATCCACCACCCGTGCCACAGACTACTTCACCTGAGATCCCACAGCCCCCACACCCAACCCCCCCTCCCATGGATCCCCCACTAACCCTGGCCCATAGCCCCCCCATTCCAGGGCCACTAACCCTCTCCCACACTTGCCACACGCCTCTAACCACCCCACCATCCCTTGATCCTCTTCCCCCCCACCACCTCCCCTGCCAAGCACCCCCCCTGATCCGCATCTGGTACAGGTGATTCCCCCCCAAACCCACCTCCCCCCCCTCCCACAGGAGGTGATGAGCCACACATGCCTACATCCTCCTCGCACCAGCAATCATGCCCCCCCCACATAACCACCAGCTCATCTGCCCCTGCCGCCCGTCACACTTTCCCGAGACAGGCGCAACTGCTACCACAGGAGTTCTTCCGCAGTGGCCCGTGATCTTACCTGAGAGTTGCAGAGTGCGGAGAGTTCCCACTACCTCTAGAGGTGGGGATCTTCATGGTGCGTAAGTCAAAGAGAGGCAAGGTCCATCTACTAGCACCACCGGACGGACCAAACTACACCTGTTTCCTTCAGTCCTCTCACTCAGGGGATTGGACGATGACACATATAGAGGAGGAGGTGAAGAGTCAGGTGGCGGATCACATCTCCTAGTGGATGGAAGATGAAGGACTAGCACTATTTGCACAACAGTGGCTAGATTGCATAATGGACATTAACTGCTCGGCTGGTGCCGAGATCCCGCACTTGAGCATTATCTTTTGTGCCCCTCCGCAGTGGAGAGCTCCGATGGACGTGATCGAGTGGCCCCTGGTACAAGCTGCCCATTTCTACTAATGTACAGAGTCACAACTCTCAACATGGTTGATGGATGCATTGGTAATACCACCTGGAGCATCTATCACCCCCATGGTCCACCCAAGGGCCACCATGGGGGACTGGAGTTCGCCGTCCAGGCCTGCGGCAAAGCATACTTGTATGCCCCATAGTTCTTCATCCTCATCAACAGCTTCTCCACATTGAACAGATGCATGTTCGGTCAGTCACAGGTTTCCCCATGAGCCTGCACCTAGCATCCTCGAATATGAATAGTCTCCACCACAGTGGGACACGTGGTTCCAAGAAGTTGATTGTTCGGCAGGAGTTGCAACCGGCCCTTGCGGGACGGATAGACATCTTGCTTCTGCAGGAGCACAAGCTTACCCCTGCCCAGACCCATCGGGTAGGGAAGGTTCTCCCAAGCAAGTCATACACCTACTAGAAATACACCATCGGTGCCCACGGCATGAGTGGAGACGTATGCACCTCTATTGGCCCGAGCCTTACCCCCTGCATATGAGATCATGGGGCGATTGTGGCAAGGATCTATGGGTCAGGTTGGATATTGGGGACTCGTGCATCGAAGTCCTCAATATCTATGCTCCCACTAAGGTCACGGCACGCAGCAAGTTCTGGGTGGAGATTGCAGCAGGACTCCCAGAGGTGGACTCTTGGATTGTTGGAGGAAACTTCAATAACCTGGAGGCCTTAGAGGACCAGCAGGGTAGAGGCGGAAACTACCAAGGCATGGCTGGGGAGGAGCAAGAGGCATGGAAGGTCTTTCTACTAGCAGTAGGAGCTCGCGATGCTTAGAGAGACCTAGCGTTCCACAGGAGGGAAAGGTTGTTGGACTTCTCATGGGGATACAGGCGGCTAGGAGGAGTCCCGCTAGAGTGGTTGGATAGGTTCTATGTGGGAGTGGAGCGATGCTCTCGCAGAGGTCAAATAGGGCAATTGGTTGGTGCCACTCTGTCCGATCACTGCCCAATTCTCCTGACACTTGATCCCCCAACATCTTTCCTAGATACACGATCCTGTCCGATCCCTGACTCGATCTACAGGAGAGAGAAGGTGAAGAGGTAGATTGAGCAGATTTGGATAAGGGAGTGGAGCAAAAGGGACGAGATCGCAGAGGAGGTTGCAGAGATCCTAGCTGCGTCGAGCAATATCTGCCAGGAGGTAGCCACACAGGCCAGGCAGCAGTGCTGGGAGGAGGAGAGAGCACTCCGGCCGGACCTAGCAACTACGTAGAGATTGCTAGAGGAGACACCAAGGGATCCCATCCTCCACGCACAAGAGGTGCGCACACGAGCAGCCATCGCCGGCCTAGAGGGCAGGCGCTCGGAGTTCTCATTCCGCACCTCAGTAACCTTCTGGGCGCAAAAAGGGGACACGATGTGCAAGGAGTTCTTTCAGGCACACCAGCCCCGCACCTGAGGAGAGCAGATATGCAGCCTTCAAGATCAATATGAAAGGATTCACTCTAGCCCAGACGAGGTGATGGAGATTGCCACACCGACTATTACAAACGCCTTTTCCAGCAGGAGACAGCCTCAGCTAGAGGACAGCGTTGCAGATAGTAGGTCTGGGATCACATCTCGTCCCTCATCACAAAGAAGATGGGGCGCTCCCTCCTAGCACCCTTAACAGAGAAGGAACTAGAGGAGGCTTTCCACACACAAGACGGGCAGAAATGCCCGGGAGAGGATGGTCTCTCTAAGGCCTCTTCACTACATACTGGGAGGTGGTGAAGGACCCCTTATTGATGGCCTTCTAGGAGATTTTCACCTTAGGGCAAATGCCAGGGAGTCTTTCGGCAGGCATTATTAGTCTTCTCCCCAAAGGGGGAGACTAGTTGGAGCTTTCCCAGTGGAGACCGATCACCTTATTGTCAATGGCCTATAAGGCACTGGCAAAGATGATCGGTAGGTGACTACGCCCCGTACTTCCAAGCATCATTCATGACACACAGGCAGGCTTTGTCCAGGATAGGAGCATCCTAGACAATGTATTCACCTTCTTTGAGGCGACAAAGTGGGCTTAGCATAGTGGGCAGAGACTGGTCACACTACTATTGGATTTCGAGAAAACTTATGACAAGGTGGACTGGGATTTCCTAGAGGGCACCATGGTGAGGTTGGGTTTCCCCCAGGCTTGGATTCAAAAGGTCTCCGCACTTTACAGATCAGCCACCAGCAAGGTTCTCATAGGCGAGGGGCGAGGGGAGGAATTTCGGCTGGAGAGATCGGTCCGGCAAGGCTACCCCCTCGCCCCGTACCTGTTCCTACTCCTTGCAGAGGTGATATCTCACTTCTTCAGGTCATGTGTGAGCGGACTACGCGGCCTCCGACTTCCAGTGAGAGGAGACTGGTTGCTAGACTCAGAGTATGCAGATGATACAACACTCTACATAGAGGACGATGAGTTGATGCTAGAGAGAGTGAGACTGGCTCTTGAGGTGTTCCGTTCTACAACGGGTGTGAAAATCAACTGGTGAAATTCGGTTGGTTTCCTCACAGACCCAAACTCTAGCATGGAGTGGGGCATCCACCTGGGATTTAGATGGGTGGAGCAAAGGACAGACCGTCCGTTACCTAGGATTCTAGGTGGGACTCGACATCACTCCCACCCAACAATTTCTTCCAGTCCTCGATTCTATTCGAAGGAAGCTGATCTTCTGGAGTACGGCTCGCCTCTCACTAGCAAGCTAAGCCCCGGTGGTTAACCAAGTCCTCCTAGCGACGGCCTAGTACATCGCCTCGTGTTGGTGTTTCTCCTCATCCTGCATAGTGCAACTTTGCCGCCTAATGCGGAATTACCTTTGGTCCAGGTCAGACGGTTCTAAGGATTCTAGGGCTAAGGTGAGCGACCATCATACGACATTGGTCAGAGGGAGGGCTTGGAATCATAGACCCAAAGTATCAAAGTATGGCCCTCTTGGGCAAGCTAGTTGTTCGCAGCCTCACACCAAGAGAGCAGACCTGAAAGGTCCTATTACAGGAGAGTCTTCAAAATTATAGACCGAGACTTGGAGGTGAGTGGAGGCCGTCCCTAAGATAAATCTTCATGTCAGCCCAGATCACCCCCCCCCCCCAAATCACCTTCTCTATGCAGCTTGCTTTGCGTGTAGCAGGCCCTCCGTAAGGCCCGAATCCAGAGCCCCCCAGGCTACCAGGAGAAGATAGACCATCGGCCAGTGATCTAAAACCCCTAGGTCAGAGATCGGGAAGGGGCACAAATTGGCAAGCGCCCCCACATTTAGTGGGCTGGTTGGACCCAGCTCGTACCATCGGGACATGGCAGGAGGTGTACAGGATGATAGACAAGGAGGTGTTGCAGCAAGTATCAGGCTGCCAGAGAGGAGTGGAGTTGAGGAGAAGGAAGATAGACGCAGCAATACCTCAGGAGTGGCTTGCTCCCCCGATACAAGAGCCGATAGAGCCCGGGGAGGTATGGGCCGCTAGATTTTCACTAATAGGCATCCCCCTACAGGTGACAGGTAGAGTGGGCGGCGCTCCACCTTGGACTTTCTTCACCGTACAAGAGGGGGGGCGTCTGGCTCTTAATAGAGGGCAACAGGATGAGGAGATAGCTATCTTTTCATGGAGGAGGATCCGGGTGATTGGCCTGCAAGGGAAGACATGGCGACTAGACCCTTTTGTTTTCTGGACGGAGCTCAAGTAGTGGCGCCTCTAGATCTGGGAGGGCAAACCGCTTGATGAGCTGGAGTGGGATCCGAGGGAGTGGCTATGGCCGGCCACTGCGGTCGCCAAGAAGCCACCGAGATTCTTGGAGTACACTGCCAAGATTGGCAAGCACGTACTAATGCAGGAGAATATGGATTGGGCGCCGTCACATAGCAGGCACTAGGCGGAGCACAGCATCACGGAGCCTTTCCGACCAAACCTTCTGACACCCCCTATGGGATAGCTGGAGGTCGAGGAGTATATTGTATTTCTTATGGCTGGTGGCACATGGAGACTTGGCAATGGGAAGTTGGCTTACCCAAATGCAAGAGGGAGGTTGTAAGCACTGCACACTGCAGCCTCTGAAAACCCCAAAGCACTGCCTTTGGTCGTGTGAGGTGGCGCAGCTCATGTGGAGAGGACCATGCCGTATCCTTCGCCGTATAGCACCCAGCCTTGGATGTATCTCATGGGGAGCTTTCTGCTTGCACGCAATCAGCCAAGGCTGTCATCTTTTATATGAGGCCAGGATGCAGGACACGATATTCATTATCGAGGTAGGGTCGTGAGCTGTGGTCGGTTTGGAGGCTCTACCCATCTGCCAAGTACTGGAGCCCACAGCAGACCGCTCTGAGGTATGGGAGATCATAGGGAGTCTTACTGGGTGGCACATCTAGGAAGTGCAGTGTCAAGAGGCTTTTGACGGAGAGAGACTTTCAGTGCAGGCGACCTTAGCAAAGCTCTAGACCTCCATCATCCACTCTCTCCGCAGCCAATGGGATCAGGTGTAGGGCAAATCCAAGGCTCGTCAGGAGCTTCGATGTCATTTCATGCACACTTCGGGCAGCCACGACCTATTTTTCGTGATACATGCAAGCAGCCTCAGATGGCGATACACCCCTCCTCCATGACTTCTTGCCCCCATCCCCCCCAGACCGCCTTGAGAGGCTTGTATACATGATGTATTTGTGACTTTCATCAACTCCAACTAGTCTGTCGAGCATGAGCACTCCTTTGTAGTCAGTTTTGTTGAGTAATATAATCAGCCACATTTTACTTGAAAAAAAAAACTAAAATTTACTATACTTTTTAAAATGATAAACAAAATGTCTGAAGTTTCCTAACAAGGCAAGAGTTCAAAGTCAACAACTGTGGTATAGCATTTCCCAATTATCAGTCTATTCTTGACAAAAGATGGTCTATTTCATGCAGTACAAAAATTCAAGTGAAATTAGAATTGAAAATCAAAATTGGGTGGTTACTATGATCCGGGTGAATATCCTATATAGATCATCACCTGACAACATCAAGTTAGAAGGACATGTCAAAGCATCAAAAAGCATCGCAAAAAGGAAACAATAGTCAGTTATAATTAATCCTTTATTATAGCACTTATAAATGTCTCAGAGATTTTTAAAAAATTGTTGACTAATCTATGGTATTAACACTTATAACCACAATATCAAAAAGAATTTCTACAATGAAAAACCTTGTAAAAGTATGACGCCACCCTCTGCTGAATTGAGAACCGCCTGCCTGGAGTTGCAGCCTCAAAGACACTGTCAACAAAACAGGCTGTCAGCAAAAAAGTAGAATCAAAATCTGCAGACAGAGAAACATCCCCATAACCAGGTTACAGATAAAGTTATTGAAAAGATACCAAGAGAACCAAGTGCAGTCAGAAAAATTATAAAGCAGCTTGAGATTCAAATGTAAAAAATTTCAAACTCTTACAATAAATAGATTGAACACTAGAATAAGAAAAATACATTGACTCAATGATCCCAAAAAACCCTTTTCTTAATGTGACCAAAACTGACCCAGAGCAGGACAAGATAAGCTAATGTTGAGCATAGTAAGAAGCACTCCAAATATAATGGCATGCACACATCTATTATTAGAACCTCTTGCTGACCCCAATGTAGATAGAGTAAGGCAAGAGCAAGATTGCCTTTGTTATTAGGCAGAAATAGAATAGCTTTCCATGTAAATGTGTTGTAGCTTGTCAGGCAAATGCGTTGAAGCTGAACATGCCCACACAGAATACATGAGAATGAAAGGAAAACAGATTGTATTGATTTCTCTAAAGAGGCTAGAGTGGCCTATGAGGCTCAACAAATACAATCCCATGATTTTAGTCTAGGCAACCAAAAAGCAAAATTACTTGAATAAGGGCAGAAACTGATAAAAGCATGCTAGACTATTCTCAATCTACAGTCGTGATATCCCGCAGCAAGGTTCACATCCTTACATCTCATAAGAGAGTACAAACAACGGTGAGAAGGGGAAACAAGACTTGTGTGGAGAAACTAGCTCAAGTGGAGAGTGTGACGTCTAAGGATGGCCCTCATAGTCACTAAAGCATGGCAAACATAATCTTTACTATATCATGAGTGGGGCAATTTCAGAAGCACACGAGGATGGCATGAGCCCATCCATGGTAGCAACCTCTATCCCACCTCCTAGGATGTGGAAAGCAAGCCCTGCTTGAAACCAGTCAATCCTTTCAGGAATTGGAGGTAATGACCTGATTTTAAACTAATTACAGCAAGCACAAAATTCACATAAAGTGAAATACAAACGTCACCAATCAATCTTGGACACTAGACTCCCAATTGGCCCCAAACTGGTGCCTCTTGCAGTATTTCTTTAGCTTCTATTAATATTGGATGAAGTACACAATAGCTCTTGCTGTTAAAACTGACCACCAAAGCCTTCAATCTGATTCGCCCCTTGATATAATAGGGGATTGGCCTTTAATTGACCCTTGGCTGGTCAACTCTAATCCAAATCAAGGTAGTCAAGTATAATCCATCCAATTTGTGGACTTCGTACGGTACCAAATGTACACAAAAAAATGTTGGATAAAATCTGGTGTTTCGTATGGTCTTTAAAAAATACATTGAAATTTAAGAGATAGTCTAGTAAATATTACTTGTTTTAACATGAGAGTCTTAGTTCTAACCTTTAAACATCACAAATGCACATGAGACTCAAGTTTCAAGTTTCAACAATACTTCATGAACATAACAAGTAGTTGAGACAAAATGTATACTCCAATACTCCAATTTCATTTATAAGACTAAAGACATGTATAATAGGTCAAAAAAGAGACTTGAGCAAGTTACAAGTGACAAGTACCATATGCCAAACTCAAGTACAAAAAAGCAAGAGATACAAATGTCAAGACTCAAAAAGCATCTAGATAGAAGAGGCTACCAAGGCTACTACTCAGATGAGTCCTCAAACCCGTCACTCAAATGACTCATGGTCATCACTAAATGAGTCTAGTGCATGTGGAACAAAATCCCCATCACTAAGAAGATTGCCCTACTCATCATACTCTAGCTCTCGAGTAGGAGTATCCTCTAAAACACAAGTAATTGGAGTAAAAGAGCTTCCAAAGCCACGCCTCACATAGGTTTTGACCGCTACTTGTGTACTACTACCAATTGCAACGCCTTGAGGAGTGGCTCGCCTTCCCCTACGAGAACGTGATACTCGATGGTCAATCTCCTCCAGCTCCATGTAGAGCTCTTTGAAGATGGTGTTCTACTCTCTCTCTCTCTCTCTCTCTCTCTCTCTCTCTCTCTCTCTCTCTCTCTTCAAACTTTTAAGTGTAGCCCTTGTTAACTTGAACTCATCTATATTCACCAAAATCGAAGTTGAGATATATAAATAATAAGATGACTTTATCTTCTTGAATTTAGAATAAGTATGGACTCAAGTTCAAAATTACCTACCGTGCCATCGGCATCTCATGCATGTCCCTAAGCATATGCAAGTTACAGCGACAATAGATAAGTTGTTCTAACTATCTCGTGCTAAGTTTGTTTCAAATCTTGGTGTGAATAAGAGAATAAGCTGACCTATTTCTCTCACACAAACCAAATGCATAATCCTATTCAAGTTAACAAAATGACTTCAACTTATTAAAAATAAAAATTAATAAAAAAAGTTAAAACCTTTACTAGAAACATAACATAAGATCTAAATTTTAATTACTTGAGTCAACATTCTTAAAGCCACCTTCCACACGTTGGATAGTTGATATCCAAAAGACTCCTACCAAAATAGTGGCTTGACTTACAAGGCCGTTTTCCAACATACGATACTAGCTCCTAAAAGAATGGACCATGCACATCCTCATGTAACAATTTGAAAGACAAGCATCCCTATCCGAGGCTAGCTTCTCGTCCATGAAGAGGAAAGGGCTCTTGTGAGCGAGACACGAGAGAGCTGCTAGGCCATGGATAGGCCTCTTTATCCATTTTTACCTATTTTCAACGAGATACAGGATATCATCCCGTCGCAGGAATATCATCCAAAAAATCAACAGTGGGTCCTAGGCATAAAATTAGTGAGATTCATGTTGCATATAAAAAATATTGAATTTGTATTTTTTTAAATCTAATTTTCAATTACTACCGTGGAACCGTCACGTCAAGAACGGTGAAAGCCCAAATCTCCTCCACGGCCCCTCTCATTAAATGAGTGAGGAGACCTATAGTGGCACCCTCCATATCCGTCATGCAAAAAAGCCTATACAACAATGTGATCACAATCACCACAGCTTGTACCTCCATCCAAAATTATTCTTTTAGGCATTCAATGGCTTTGCCTTTCTCAGTGTTGTCTACAAGCTCCTCATCCATCAATACTTTAAATTCCTCAAACACCATACACTTTTCAACGTATTTTGCACATCATAGAGTCACTCAAGGAGCAACTATGCGACAGCAAAGAGAGTTTTTTATGGCTTTTTTAATTCAACATCACTATACATACAAAAAATAGTAAGCACTTTTATATTTTTTGTGATAAAATTGACAATTGTATTTGCATTTGTCACAATTTTTTTCACCCACTCAAAGTTGCTTATGTCCTCCATGAGAAGGTCAAGGTGATATGTGACACAAGGTCACATTATAGAGGGAAATTCCTTCTCAAGCAATCGTCCCATCCTCTGACAATTTGCAACATCGTCGGTGACGACTTTGACAACATTGCATGGTCCCACCCAGACACACATAGAATATAGTATGGCTTAGAAGTGGGTAATCGAGTAATAGAGGTGGAGATATTCTAGAATCAAAATTCAAGAAGCATAAAGTTTAAACTTTAAAGCATAAATGATAAAAACATAAAGCACAAAAAATAATATTCAAGACGCATAAAACATAAAAGATAATTTATAAAACATAAAATATTCAAGAATGTAAACTCACCTCTATAATGGCTTGTTGGATGTGTTTGTAGATGAATTGGCCAATCGTCCTATTCTCCCAATGATCTCATCGACCACCACTTAAGGGATCTTCAAGCATGGACCACATTCTCCACCTATCTTGGACAAGTGGATGAGAAGCCATGTCACACTACTTGTTTGGACCTTGCCGCAATACTGGCAATTCCAACAATAAACTTGGTGCAATTCGTAGCTTTCTCAAGGTGTGAGGTATGAAGAGAAGAGGCTTCATGAAGGGCTTTTTTAGACATGGTGAAGAGATGAAGGTGGAGATAGAGGTGGTAAGAGAGGTCAAGGTGTAGATAGAGAAGGTGGTATGGAGTAACTTATAAGTCTAGCCTCTTGACTCTTAAGATTAAAGAGAGAAAGAGAAAAAGGAAGAGAAGGATGGAACTCGAAAGTTGGAAGCAAGAGAAAGAGGTGGAAAGAGAGGAAGAGAAAGAGAAGGTGGTAACTTGATAGAAAGGAAGAGAAAGAGAAAGGAAGAGGAAGAAGAAGAAAAAAGAGGAAGAGGTGGAGATTACTCGTGAGCTTGAGTCTTGAGCAAGAGATGGAGGCTTGAGGCTTGAGTGGAGAAGGCTTTAAAGTTGAGAGTGGAGATTGAGATGGAAGAGGGTTGTTTATAAACAGTCCCAATCCCACAAGAAAGGACTACATGCATTCTCAAAAGGCCCAAAAATATTTAAAAAGGGGCATAAAAACGGGTTTTTAAAAGTGTCATAAAACGGTCGAAAATCGGTTAAACTTTGACCCTAGAAAACTGCACGCAACGGTGACCTAGGTAAGCACAACCTATATCGGGAACGAATCCAATAGATACAATCGGACTAGACAGAACGGCCGGCATGGTTTCAACCAAAGATGGAATGCAACCCTGCCCCAAATTCAACTTGGGATGGCTGGGTTCTTGAAATCTCTAGTAATTCCTCAAATTCCAGCTGCTGATTTTAAGTACTAAGCCTTCAATTTCTTGATACGAGACTCGAGGTGGCTACTAAACCCTAATTCCTACTGCAAATTAGGATTTACAGCAGCAAACTCTTGAATTCAATACCTCCAATGGCTGTAATGGCTGAGATCTACTAAGGAATTTTTAAAAACGATTGGAAAATGAGAGAGAAATCTTTGATTTCTATCGTGAGAAAGTGCTCAAATTTGCTACTTCCCTACTGGAAATGGCTGAGTGACTCCAACCCACCATCAAGAAGAGCCCCACATACAGATGCTTGCCCCTATGGGCTCCAAAAATTGTTGTTACTTGCATATAGACAATCTACAAGGGCTATCACCTACCTCCAATGGCCTCTTAATCAACTTACAGTAGCTCTTTGCCAATCTCCAATGGCTAGCCTCATCACCAATGGCTAGAAAATTGCAGTAGCAACTCTCTTCTTCTTCCCCAACCTCCACAATGCTGGAATGAGGCTCCACAAGCCTCTAATAACTTTTCCCTCACTTGCATGGGCAAGTTTTGCCAAGTAGCAGCCTTGTGAATGAACTTTTAACCATTTAAATTAATTTTCATTATTAACCATTCTAAAAATTGATTTAGCCCTTTATTCCTACCCAAAAAAATAGCAATGCCCATCCACAATTAAATAAGCTAGGCTATTTTGACTCCCAAGCAATCTTGAGTATTAATTAGCCCTTGAACTAGCATTAATTAACTAATTAATACCTAGTTCCTAATGTTACCAATGACATTTAATGGCTAATTAAATACCCTAGGCCCAAACTAACACCAACCTCCACTGATACCATGCGAGAGTGTACAGTGAAAAGAAAAGAAAAAGCAAACACACAAAGAAGGAGACCAAATGAACACGAGAGAATGAACTAATTGATTGCACTAGCTATAAGATACAAGGCTGTAACAATCAGCCCCAACACATAGCACTAAGCATCAATATGGGTGTCAGACGATAGCAAGGGGATGAAAGAGAATGAGGCACAGTGACTAAATGAACACAGGTATGCAATGAATGAATGAAAGGGAAAGCCACCTACAAACCAAGGTCACAATTGGCCATGAGCAGAATGCTATGGCTAGGGGTCGAACAAGAATCTAGCTTGAATACCATGTAGGTGGATATAGTGGTCCATGCTATGGTTCTAGAGATGGCTCATCACCTGGAGCTCATCTTTTTGCTATGGAGCATGTAATTGGCAGTATAACACATCCTCCTAGAAAGCTTGACTAGTTTTTGGATTCAGGAGCTACAAACCATACGACATATCAATGACTAGGCCCATGAAGTGGGTGCCCAAGACAACCTGCAATGCCCCAAAAAAATGAAGTAATCTACCCACTATCTAAAGTGCCTAAAGTACATAGAATAATAGCTAGAGACAATGTAAGAGCTACTAATGTCCTTGCCTAACTCAAACTGAGGCTTGCAGCAAGAGATGACACTACAAGACACATATTTGCTAACAAATACATATCAGTACACTTTATGTTGTATGCTCTCAAGCTTCTTCTTCAAGCTTTGTGTGTATTCTTGCAACCCTTAATCCAACATGGAGAACATGAATCTCACCGAAAGGATTAGTTTGACACAAAGATGGCCTTTTATAAAAGACTTTCTTCTCTAACTTTTTAGGATGGCATTATCATCACACCAAGTTACACAAACAAGCATACATAAATGCATTGATTTGGCCCAACCAACAACAAATGGTGCATAGGATGATGTACAAAGAACACTCACATATTTCTTCAAGGCTCCTCCAACACCAACATAGGTTTACCATCAAAATTAGTGCCACCTATTCAAGGATTATTCGAGATGATCATGGACAAAGCGCCACAAGCATATCAAGATAGATGGGCCTGCCCCTAATCCCAAATGATATCCACAAAAGTATCTAAAACATGGACCATTTGTAGTCATCATATTGGTCTAACAAGTCACTTTGGCCTTTAGTAACTTGCCCTCACACCCATAGAAGATGCTATGGTTCTAACGCCCATTGCACTCCTTTCATACTTGATGTTAAATATAAGAGTACTACCTATTTGCCACCTAAAACACCATTGATATTAGACACACAAAGCAAAAAATCTCCAAATGCAGGTTTATGGTTAAATCCAGTTTGTCCACTTAAGCGAACAAGAATTTTATCTATAAAGAGAACACCAAGAAAATATGCTAACCTTGTTTAAGTCATGCATTTTATTGATGGTAAGAAAACTTGCAATTCCTGCTGATTTTTCAAGATATAAAAGTGTACAATTTTCTTTTCACTAAAAAACTATATTGAGTATTGATTACAGATTGTTTTATAGTTCAGCTGTGATTCACTCAGGTCAGCATATTGTATGTGGTCTCATGTATTATTGTTATTGTATCTTCACATTTGCTGTCCATCATGTTATACTTCATATGTGTTGAACAACCTGCCTTTCTTTCCTACCTTTCACCTAGCTCGTGACTATTTCTTGCTCTAGTGTCTAGTATTTATCACAAAATATCTGAAACAAGCTACCATGCCCTTTGTAATTTTTATATGCTTCCTATTCCCCTTATGCAACAAAATATTAGCATGCATCCACATGCAGTAAGACAAAACAAAGAATATACCTGCTGGGTAAAGCCTGGATTGACCGTGATAAATGCGCCATCATGCCTGTTGAGGGTGCTGCTCTCCGGAACTGCACAAATGGGGCTAGCATTCCAACCAGAGCAGCATCTACAACAACACCAACAATAAGATCAGCCATGTAAAGCTCAAATTCATCCCAAAAGTCATCACCCCTCTTTTTCACTTCAGCAAATGTTGCACACCCTGAATCAATTGCAATCTGCATAAAGAAGTGCAAGCAAAGGTTAGCAATTACATGTTTTGGCAAAACCAAATTAATATATTTACTTATGATAGATGCTGGACCTCAAAAGCATAGGCATAGCTTCTTCTTGTAGTAAGAAAGACAATTGATGCACAAATCCAGAATGTGCTAAGGTCATGTCTGCAAGAACATCACCTCTGTCAGTAGTTTAAATAGAAAACCTCGGTCTGCCAGCATGCGATTGCGTAGCATACCACTTGCACGAATAGCTGCTCCCAGGGGCCATCTGGAAGCCTGGAAGTGATTGTCAGTATCTCATAACCAAGACTCATAACTGCCTATCTTATCAGCTGTCTGTTACTTCTCCACAGTGACTCTTTCTTATTGAAAAAAAACCATAAAGAATCAAGCATGCACCTGCCTATCTTATCAGCTGTCTGTTACTTCTCCACAGTGACTCTTTCTTATTGGAAAAAAAACCATAAAGAATCAAGCATGCACCTGAAGGTCCATGAATCGATCAAGCACAAGACTTCGTATGCCAACAGTTTTAGCTGCCTCTGCCATGTCCATGGGGAGCGTAATGTTGCGTGCTTTGATTTGCCGGCTCACTTCTTCTGCATTCAAGAGGGAACCAAACTCTCTTTCCTCATTGTCATCATCATCATCATCACCATCATTGCTGCCTCCATTGCCATCTCCATCATCACCACCACCACCACCCCCCCCTCTACCAGCCCCAATTGTACCGTTGCCCTCTCCACCATCCCCCCCTGCCTCAGTGAGGCAATGCAATTTGAAATTGTCATCGGGCTCCGTTTTCAACGATGACACGGGCTGAGCTGATGCGGATTCCTCAGTCGCAGGCTCACCCGGAGCAATGCCAGACGAGCTTTTTGGATACTCGGGCCCATTCAAGGATGCAACACATGCTACATGGAGGGAGACAGACCGAGACTTGAGAGCTCCCTTGTCTGACCTTCTTTTAAGCGTAAAGCTCCCAAATTCAGCCCCTTTGCCATACCGAACAGATCGACATTCCAAAGGGAACCTGTGTTTATGAGCGTCGCCATCAAACAACTGGGAAGTGCAAGTCTCACTGCAACTGTTGGAGAAGCCATAGCTAAAAGTCGACTGAGTCGGATCACTTACTAGAGAAGAGTAGGAAGCGAGAGAAGCCATGCTCAGGCTAAGGAATCTCTCACTCCCTCTCTCTCTCTCTCTTTTTTTTTCGTAAACCCTCTCTCTCTCTCTGTCTCTCTCTCTCTCTCTCTCTCTCTCTCTCTCTCTCTGTACCTTCCTCTTCTGCTGTTCAGGAATCAGAATGTTCAAAAACTCCGTTTTGGGTAAAAGTTCTCGCATTCCCTCTCGGACATTTACATCATCGTTTTAGGCTAAATTTGAATGAAACGTGAAAAAAAACGTAAATTAGAAAGGATCTCCCTTTGAAAAATTTACTTGGTAAACCCTAATTATTGCGCTCTCGGGAAAACCTTTCTATTCCGCCTCTTTTAATGCGTGATCGAGAGAATATACTCTCATCAAAGAATGAGTTTGGATTCTTGAAAACCCAAAACCCTTCTTAGGGCGTGCCACGCCTAAGACGAAAGACTAAAGCAAGTAATAGTGAGAGTGACAACACCAAGGCCCCTTGCACATTGATGCCATGAGAATCATTTCAAAGCTACACCCACTTGGAGAAACAGCCTCGTCCAACGAAGGCTGTGAGTTTGATTCTGAGTCAAATATCAGCTCTGATAGTAATCTACAAATCCCATTGCTTCCTAATACTTGACGTACCAAAAGGGACCTCTTAGTCCCACCTGCGATGCAAGAGATTAAAGGAAGAGAGGAAAAAGAATATGAAAGACTTTGATGTCGAGAAGCAGAAGAAACCACACAATCTCCCAAAACACTTCACCAAATTTTAAAAATGAGTTCAAATAGTAATATTGACATGGGCTAAGCAACTAGTGACCCAATAGAAGGCACAATCAAAGTCAAGGAAGTTGACTTGGCCACAAAGGGCAAGAAACCCAAACCTATATTCATCACAAATGACCTCACTGAAGAAGAAAAGGCAAACCTAATCAGTCTCTTAAGAGAGTTTAGGAACATATTCACTTGGTCATTGGAAGAGCTAAGAGGAATAAACCCTAGCATCGTTACACATAAAAATTTTGTGGTACTAGATGCAATGCTAGTCAAACAACGACCATATGCCATGATAAAGCACATGGATTGGGTATCATCAATCGTGACAGTGCTAAAGAAAAATGAAAAATTTCAAGTGTGTGTGAATTACAAGAAAGTAAACACAACAACAAAGAGGGACAACTATCCATTTCCATATATTGACCACATGTTAGAGAGAGTGACAAAAAATGAAGCTTATAACTTCTTTGACTTATTGTCAGGCTATAATTAGATGTAAGTCTATCCAAATGATAGGCATAAAATGACATTCACTATTGAATGAGACGATCCATTTCCATATATTGACCACATGTTAGAGAGAGTCACAAAAAATGAAGCTTATAACTTCTTTGACTTATTGTCAGGCTATAATTAGATGTAAGTCTATCCAAATGATAGGGATAAAATGACATTCACTATTGAATGAGACGTATTTGCGTATATAGTAATGATGTTTGGACTAACAAATGTCCTTACCACTTTCCAAAAACTAATGTGCATGGTATTTAAAGGCATGCTCCATAAATGGTTGAAAGTGTTCGTAGATGATCTCTGTGTTCATACCAACTGGACTAAGCATCTCAAAAAACTTCGAGTGGTCTTCAAACATTGTATAGTACAGTCTCTCCTTGAACCCCTTAACATGCTAGTTTTAGGTAAAACATGGATGCATCTTAGGCCACATGGTTTTAAAGAATGGCATTGCTACTAACTTTTCCAAAGTCTGAGTCATTACCGATCCACCACCACTGACAAACTACAAGGAAGTTCAATGCTTCCTTGGCTACACATGATATTATTTGCAAATTGTATTGAACTCTGCACTCATTGAGTGGCCACTTTACAAATTGTTAATCATATTCGAGTGGACCGAGGAATGCCAAGGTACTTACAAAGAACTAAAAGGGCTCTAACTACGTACCAATCCTACAAGCCTTAGATTGGAGCATAACTATCTATGTGCACATTGGCACTTCAAAATTTTCTATGGGAGCAGTTTTATGCCAACTTGGAGAATATAATTTGGATTATTAAGTGAGTTTCACTAACCACCAACTCGGGGATACGGAAATGAATTATTCCACCACTAAGAGGAAAGGATTAGCTATGGTGTGTGTTGTAAAAAAATTTCAACACTATTTACTAGCAACTCCTTTTATTTTCTTTGTGGACCATCAAGCGCTCTTGTACCTTGCAAACAAACCTCGGACTACTGGGTGCATAGCTAGATGGTTATTACTTCTTCTTGAATTTGACTTCTCAGTGGTTGTGCGAAAGGAAAAATATCATTACATGGCTAATTATCTTTCTCACATCCCTAACAGGGAGTTGGCTAAAGAGGGCATTGTGAACAATCTATCAAACGCACATATGTTTGGGATTTTGAAAGATGAAGAGCTTTTTAAGGCCGATGTCACTCCTTACTGGGTTGATAACATTGTTGAGGTATTAGAAAAAGGAATACTAGATAGATCGATAGAAAAAGCTATACTTCATTGCCTCATGATCAAAGCATGGCTATAGTAGTCGATCACAAAACAATTGTATCACTTTGGCTAGGATGGGTTACTAAGATACTATATTTGCAAACATGAGATGTATGAAGTTTTAATAGAGGCACATGAAGGAATTGCGAAACGCCATTTTGATGGAGATTCCACTACTTGGAAAAAACTTGCAATCCCAATTGTGATGGCCTATCTTATTTCATGGCATTGGGGGAAGGGCAAGAAGTGAGCTTTTCAAGCGAGCTTTTTTGGGTAACCTCCATTTCTTGTTCCACATGTTCTACTTATTCCTCCTATTCTTTTGTGCACATAGCAAGCACCACTACCGTCGCCGCCACTACCACCACCACCACCTCTACCGCCACCTCCACTGCCGCTGTCATTACCACCTCCACCGCTTTCACCACTACCGTCCCCTCCCATGTTTCTCCCCCCATTAAGCTCTCTCTCTCTCTCTCTCTCTCTCTCTCTCTCTCTCTCTCTCTCTCTCTCTCTCTCTCTCTCTCTCTCTCTCTCTCTCTCTCTCTCTCTCTCTCTCTCTCTCTCTCTCTCAGCAACTTCTCGCTTCTCCCTCTCTTACACTCACCTTCTCTCTCGCTTGCTCTCGCTCTCCTTGTGTCGAGGGGGGAGATAGAGAGAAGTTGCTAATTTAGAGTGTGTATGAGAGAGAGGGGGAGAGAGAGAGGTTGCTATTTGAGAGAGAGAGAGAGAGAGAGAGAGAGAGAGAGAGTGTGTGTGTGTGTGTGTGTGTGTGTAATATAGTTGCTATATTTGAGAGAGAGAGAGAGAGAGAGAGAGAGAGAGAGAGATTACCTCATTGTTACTCAACCCACTGTGCACACATACATTCACATGCATGCATGTTTCTACACTCCACCCTTCCCTAGATATTTTGCACATGCTCTATTTACACATCTTGTAGTATTGTAATTGAGCAAATGCCTATACAGAATCTCCTTCACTTGCACATTCCTCTCTCTTTCTCCTTTCTCCTCTTCCCTCTCATCCTCGTTTTATTGCGCTTGTAAATAAAAAGAATCTTATAATTCTGAAAGTACATATTTATCATGCACATCAAATATCAATCAAGTTCCATTGTTGGGGGGTGGAATTGGTGATCCCCAACAAAGTCTAGGATTGAACCACGGAGGCACGCTAGCTCGGTCAAGTAGGGAAGCATGTACTCGAGAAGGATTGTGTCCATGGGGTTTCTCTCAAATGGGGGTGGGCATATAAAGGTGTTGGGTGGGTTCATCTGCATCTTCTCCATGCTATCATCCACAAATAGTGTTGTTGTTGGGTTGAAGTGCAGCCAATCAATGTCGTCAAAACATTTCATGAAAAGGGGGCTTGTGTAACTTTTTCTAGCAGAAGTTGTTGTGGGAGTTGCTCTGCACTTTCCTTGTCCATATTGGAATACAAAGGTTAGTGCTCGCTTTGATGACTTCACACATTCACTTCTAACCAATTGGAGCATCTCACTTAAGTTGTCTTCCTTCATGGAGCTCCAGATGGCAATGTCAAACAATGTAGATATTTCCTTCAAAAACCTGGTGAGCCCCGATCGCAAAATCGCCCAATACTTGCCCACTTCTAGGAGCTTCATTGGTAACGATCCCTTTTGCTTTGGCCGCCTATGTAGATGCACCCCATTCACATCGAACATGATTAATTTTCGAGTTGTGGGAGGTAGTTGTACATGCACGTGTGGAAGGTTGAGCACCCATGTATTGGTATGACGAAAAAAAACACTACATTCCAATTAGATATTGTTAAAGTTTACGTAAAAATGTTACCTTTGCTCTTAGATATCTTCCATCTTTGGTAAAGCAATATAGACATGCAATTACTCTATTGGAATTTAGCACTACCAATGCAAAGTCACCACATCCTGCATTGCAATCTAAAATGGTGTCCCCTTCTTTTGTGTACGTTTGCAAGAATGAGCTTCAAAAATCCCTACTACATTGCATGCCACCTACTGTATTTGGTAATCATATAGCGTATTAGAAATCTACTAAATGTTTACAAAACATATCAACAATAGTTTAACAACATTGGATCTCGTATTGACCTCTCATTGGGGATCATGATATATCTCTCACCCGCTCATTCACTATAATATCATTTTTTGTAAACTCTGGAGGGATGATTCCATTGTAAGCGATATTTGAACGCATGTACGCTAGAATATATAGCATATGTACCTGCATTTAAAGATTGAAATACTAATTTTACTAATTATACTCACTAAATGGAACCAACAAATGTGATACAAGCATGAGCATATCATGACTTTAAAACTCTCACCTCTCTACCTCTAATGACACATACAAGTGTCTTGCAATGAATAACTTGTGCCATGCATAAGGCCCAACACTTTTGCCCTGACTCCATCCGTTTGTGTCCATCCTCCATAACCTGCTCGATAAGCTCTACCATGGAGTATGTTGTGGCAAGGAATAGTAACATCCCTGCGTCCTTGAGAACACGATCAGCTGGATACATGGCATCGATTGACTTTGCCTCAGTATGGGAGTTCCATGACAGAATTCCATCCCCCAATCCATGCACATCACTATCTTCAGGGAGACAAACCACCATGATATTGCATGCTGTGTTGTGGTTTCTTCGTCAACCTCAACCATCTTGTTTTGGTTGACCTCCTCCAATGCCTCTACCAATCGAGAGAATGCCTCACTTGGCTGATCATTTTGCAATGCATGTCCGATCTCAAATGGGTCGCAGAGAACAATATGCCACTCCACCTTCTCCATCATACCGGCATGGGAGACAACGACTTGCAAGGGGTCTTCTATAGGGCTTTCAATGTTGTGGACCTCTACACATTGACTCCTTGATTAGTAACATATTCTTCTTATTGAATGTTAACGATAGGTAATATTATTCTTTCATGTTTGTTTACCTACATGTGTGGTTGGAACATCTTGCACCATTGTAGCTTCGTGGGAGACGATGTCTTGCAAGTGGAATTCCACGTGACTTTCAATATGGCCCTCTATATGATAAATTCATAATTAGCAATATATTTTTCGTTCAAAATGTTATTGTAGATAGTATTATTGAGACACGTTAGTTCAGCGTATTTGTGGCTGGCACATCCTCTAGCATTATAGATTGAAAGTAAAAAATTGTATCCCCCTCTACAAAAATACAGACCATTCTTATTGTCATTGTATTGTTGGAAAAAAACAACGAGTCATGCTTGTTTATCGGTAGCTACCACATCCCTTAGCATGGCTAGTCCATGCTCTTGCATTATTTCCTTCCCTACACAAGGACACACATCACTATTAACATCATATAATGATAGAATATTTTAAAGCTATGACATCATCCAATCATGACATGTGTGGAATTCACGAGCATTGTTTCTTTACCTCTCTGCACACACACCATGTCCAATGTGACCTCAAATCTAAGACACTCAATTCTTTTACCCTGTGCATGTTAAAAAATATTGTTGATGTTACTTTGGTGATGAACAAGAATTACGTGCCTTCACATCATGAGTTTTGTACAAAAGCAAGCTTACCATCTTGGTGCTCTATAATACATGTGTCAATTCCATGTGATGCCTCATTGCTTCTCGTCACTGTCGTGCATCTCTCTATAGCGTGTGTGTAAGGTAATACTCTTCACCGCAAGATCCGGAAGAACTTGTTGTATCCTTCTATCCATGCCAATGCCACGAACCTCCTCAATGATGGCTTCCATTGTGATCTGCTCTTCAGTGGTATCAACAAAGGGGCCTACATGGTTTGGTGGTTACAATTCATATTCAAGGAAATATTTTTACTAGAGGGACATGAGAGATGTCTTGGCTATAGTACTTCAAAACATCAAACCTTTTAGGTGTGGAGAAACCAATTTAATTAGTGATGAGGACCCGATCTTTACTTGGCCTCTCTTCAATGATATTGGATGTGCGCTTGCTCTTGTGTTTTCTTTTTATAGTAACCGCACTACTAGTATCAGCTTCCTGTGAACCCATCATAGTCTCTTCATTAGGAGACAACAAAGTGCAGTATACTCTTAAGAATGCAACTCATTTCACTTACCATGCCTCTGAATCCTTATGTTTATTGTGTTTGTTTTTTCCTTGAGTATTTTTGGTACAAACTTTTCTCGTTGGAGGGGTATTAACCTTTTGGATAGTTGAGGAAAATAGAACATCTTCGATATACCTCCTCATCCCACTATTGCTCTATCTGGTAATCTCATGCATGCAATGATCCTCATGCATGTTTGCCCAGTCCTCACACTCTCCTAGCAGAGTTTGTATAGCCCTCCTCTCCATCTGCCCGTACATGAACCTGACTTGCAAAGTCACCATTATAAATCTTGAATGGATTAGCAAGATAGCACTACAAACATGCTACTAAAGAAGGATATTGTGAACTACATGTACAGAATATGCTGCCAACTTCATTGACTTATGTGACTCTATATCTTCATCTGGCTTGAAATCATGGAAGACAGTGCAAAACATTTGCTCTCTATGCTTTCTCTTTATCTCCTGGGTGTATTGGAAGAACAAATTGTGTTTCACTTGAATGTTATAGTCGTCCTCCCAACTCAAAAGCAATCTCTTTCCACCATCTTGCAACATGGCCCAAAATGTCTCTTGTCTTACCCAGCTTTGAAATGGTGCATTTCCATCTACTCGAATCAAAGATATGTTGTTTTATACCAATTTGCCAAACTTATGATGCACATAATTAGATGAACAAGAATAACCTACGTTCAGGAATGCCCATCAACGTTCGAATTTTCCTCTCATAACTCTCTATGGCCTTCAATATCCTTACGTGATCTACCTCGTTTAGCTTTGAGGATGCCAATGTGTATACTCTCTCCTCGTTCAATACACCTCCGGTCTTGGAGCCCCACTCCAAGCATGAGACAGTTCTGCATTGAGAAAAACATTGTTACTTTGGACAAATGTAGCATAAGTACATATAGATGGCAGGTACAAAGAGGTAGCAACTTACTAATACCACTTCTCTCCAAGACTGGGGTCTGCAACTCTTAACAAACATCGAGTTTTCTTGACGAGCTTTTCATTGACACTATAGTATGCCTCACCCCACTTGGTTCTAAACTTAGAGTCGGAGAGTTGTGACAGTTTCTATTCGATCGGTCGCACTGCCATATCATACTCATCCTGCACTTGGTAATTAGGGACAACATCATTGCATTAGGAAAATATACATTAGGAAAAACATTGTTAAGATAGCTTGAAAAACTACCTATCTTCCACATAATGTGGGCCAGTGCAATCAATGGTGCCGTGTACCATGCGAGAATGGGCGTCGGCTTTCTATGCGCTTGCACCCATGCCTTTGCCTCATCAGTTAGCTTGTCAAAAATAGTTGCGTGGTCAACCTACCCTAGCATCCTTGCTTCACAAACAAGGTTTGGATACAAGGTATGGACAACCCCCTTTTGTGCCAGCCTGTGTACATTCTATATTAGGATCTCATGAATATGGTCCATTGCATACCTATTTATACAAGAAATAGCTAACAAAATCTCCCCCTCTACCACACTTGTCACTTTCACAAGGTGACAGTCAACGCGCACATGTTGCCTCACATTATCTGGAAAGGCTGTTGCAAACAGTCAATTATGTTAAGGATGATGTAAGAAACAAACACATTGTAGAATGTTAAGGTCTTATGGTTTAGGGGCACTCGCATATGCGTATCTCATTCATCCATGCTGTGAGACAATGGTTACCATCCCAAACATAAAACATACAATTTGACAAAAAGGCCCAATCGGTGACACTGATTTTTGCCTCGAAGTCCTCATGCTTCTTTAGCCAATGGGGATCCCACTCAGTTCTAGTTATATCATCAACCTCCTTGCACCGGTGTCTTGGAGTCTCTAATGACACTATGAATATACCCATCCCTCTAACATACCCATTGCTAAAAAAGATTTCTGAGAGTTGCTTGTACCTCGATGTGACTTGTCTAATTGTAAGCATGGAAACCAAACAACATAATGGGATGGGTGGCAAAGGGGTGGATGTTTGCATTTGAATGAGACAATGAAGTAATTAATGTCCAATCAACGTAAATAAATAAAAAGCATAATCTAAATCATGATGCCATCTCTTACAAGCGCTCACCGTCAATGTTTCCAACTGGTCTTCTATGCACACTTGCACAATAGGTTAATCGCAAATGACTGTGAGAGAAGTCTCGCCAATCGTTTCACTGGCATTTGTCATGCGCTTCTTTTCGGTTCTTTGTGTTTGATTCTTCTTGGGTTGCGTACTACCACGTCCTTGTTGTGCACTAAAGGACTCGATGCTTTGATGGTCATTGCTTTCCTCGTCAGTATTACTCTCTGATAGTATGAGCTTTCTCCTGCCCTTTCCTTGCCTGCATCATCGAAGCATGCCCACCTTCTCCTAATGTCACTCCTCCACATGCAATTGCAATGGTTTCTTGTAGCTCGATAGAAGTTAATGATCATGTTTGTGTTACTCTTCCTCTCACTCTTGGAGGGCGACTCCCCCCTTGTGATTGCATGTTGCCAGTGGCAATAGCCTATCATCCTGTTGTAGATCGTGGAGGCAAGTCAGAGTCCTCGGGATACTCGTCTAGTCATTGCTCTCTTTCCTGCAAACAATGATGCGAAATAGGATAAGCAGGGGAGATAGAGCAATCATTTCAAAAATCAAGAGAGGATCTGCTTACCGTCTGTTCAATTGGCCATTGTACAATTGAGTTTTCCTCAATGTTAATCTCAGTATTGCCTTTGACACGTGCCTTCACACCCCTCTGATGCACAATGGTGATAAGAACTCCCACTCATCCAGGAAGCAAGCTCGGTGAGGGGAACATTTGTCGGACTAAACCTTCTACAATCCTTTCATTGCCTTCATAAAGGGTGACATGATCTTGTCTTTTGAAATCAGATTTGGCCATGATAGAGGGGCTTAGGGTTACTTCTTATAGATATATTGCTTCCTCAATTTCCTACCAATGAAATACCAATTGAGAGAGAGAGAGAGAGAGAGAGAGAGAGAGAGAGAGAGAGAGAGAGAGAGAGAGAGAGAGAGAGAGAGAGAGAGAGAGAGAGAGAGAGAGAGAGAGAGAAGGGGGGAGAGAGAGATATATATAAGGGGGGAGAGAGAGAGAGAGAAAGAGGGGGGGAGGAAGAGATGACATTGGGATAAGAGAATGAGAGATAAAGAGAGAGAGTGTGAGAGGTAGATACAGGGAGAGAGAGCAAGAGCGAGGGAGAGGGAGAGAGACAGAGAGAGGAGGGAGGAAGGAGAAGATAGAGAGAGGAAGGTGGAGAGAGAGAGAGAGAGAGAGAGAGAGTCACATAGCGATTTGCAATGTGAAAAGGAGGGGATGGGTCCTTTTATAGGTGAAGGAGAGAGAAAATAGGGGGAGAGAGAAAGAGAGATAAAAGACAGGGGGAAAGAGGGAGAGCATGTGATATGTGTAAATTTTTCTCACTAGAAAAGGGTTGCCAGCAACCCCTTGTTGGACGATTTACTTTTTCAATGACCCATTCTTGGATAGTAAATTTTGGCCCAATAAGATTTGTGGTTTTTTTTTTCGCCCATCAAGGGGCTGCTGGGTGGTGACCCCTTTTTGGCAAAAAAACAAACCACAAATCCGAGAATATATAGCATGGGGAGAATAGGGACCAATAGGATATGGGTTTTTTCTACTCTTGGGTGAAAAAAAAAACATGTACCCTATTGGTCCCTATTCTCCTCATGTAGTATATTCTCGAATCTGTGGTTTGTTTTGGAGAATAGGTACCAATAGAGTACATGTTTTTTTTTCACTCGAGAGTGGGAAAAACCCATATCTATTAGTCCCTATTCTCCCCATGCAGTATATTCTCGAACTTGTGGTTTGTTTTTCCACTAAAAAGGAGTTGCCGGTAGCCCCTTATTAGGCGAAGAATACCCACAAATCCAGTTGGGTGAAAAGTTACTCTCACAAGGAATGAGTTACGATAAAAAAATTTCGTTCAATAAGGGGCTGCCGGTGATCCCTTTCCGATGAGAAAAATTTACACATATCACATGCCCTCTCTCTTATCACCCTTTCTATCTCTCCCCCCATTTTCTCAACTAATTAATAAGTATTTACTTAATTAACTTTACGAGTGAAAGAGATAGATCTTTACACTCTTAGAAGCATAATATGAGAGAGTCATACAAAGTAGAAGCTTATACACACTCGTTTAAACATTGCTTTATTCACGTTATCTCTCTCTTATCCCTCTCCCATCACTTTGTTACTCTCTCTTCCCTTGCCTAATTAGATTTGTGGTTTTTTTTTTCGTCCATTAAGGGGCTGTTAGCAACCCCTTTTTGGCGAAAAAACAAACCATAGATCTAAGAATATACAACGTGGGGAGAATAGGGACCAATAGGGTATGGGTTTTTTTTCCACTCTTAGGTGAAAAAAAAAACTCATATCCTATTGGTCCCTATTCTTGGATTTGTGGTTTGTTTTTTTGCCAAAAAGGGGTCACCGTCAACTCCTTATTAGGCGAAGAAAACCCACAAATCCAGTTAGGTGAAAAGTTACTCTCGCAAGGAATGGGTCGCCAGAAAATTTTTCGTTGGGTAAGGGGTTGTCAGCGACCCCTTTCTGGCAAGAAAAAATTACACACATCACATGCTCTCTCTCTCATCACCCTTTCTCTCTCTCCCCCCATTATCTCAACTAATTAACAAATATTTACCTAATTAACTTTATGAGTGAAAGAGAGAGATATAATTTTCTAAATAGTAGATATTTACACTCCTAGAAGCATCATATGAGATAGTCATACAAAGTAGAAGCTTATACAGACTTGTTCAAACTTTGCTTTATTAATATTATCTCTCTCTCACATCCCTCTCCCATCACTTTGTTACTCTCTCTTCCCCCATCACATTGTTACTCTTGCTTCCCTCGCCCAACTAGATTTGTGGTTTTTTTTTTTGCCCGTTAAGGGGCTACCGGGAACCCATTTTTGGTGAAAAAACTAACCACAGATCTGAGAATATACAACATGGGGAGACTAGAAAAAACCTACACCCTATTGGTCCCTATTCTCCCCATGTTGTATATTCTCGGATATGTGGTTAGTTTTCTCGCCTAAAAGGGTCACCAGCAACCCCTTATTAGGCGAAGAAAAGCTCGTACTATATTGGTCCCTATTCTCCCCATGTTGTATATTCTCGGATTTGTGATTTACTTTTTTGCCGAAAAGGAATCATCGACAGCCCCTTATTAGACGAAGAAAACCCACAAATCCAGTTGGGCAAAAAGTTTATCTCGCAAGGAATGGGTCCCCATTACTTAGTTTATTTTAATAAACAATGTGTGTATATATTCCAAAGAAAATTGATTTATGTTGCACATTTTTAAAAACTAGCTCTAATTATGAAACTTGCTCTACTTATGAAGATAATTGTTATTATTAATGAGGTATTAAATGCCAGCTCATGAAAGAAAGACTTGGGAAACCCTCCCAAGACTAGCTTATTAAAACTATGTTTGTAGTATAGAACAACAAAAAGAACTAGCCTAGTGGATAGTCACTTAGCAGTTAAGTGCACTTGGGTGATGACACTATCGGGATTGCTCCTAAATTGAGAAATTAATTAATTGATTAATCAATAGCTAGTTAATAATTAAATAACTAATTAACTATGAACTAATTAATAACTATAAACTAAAAAATAATTAGTAATAACCAATAATTAGTTGCTTTAAATTAATACATAATTTATTAAATTAATAACTAATAAATATTAATTTATTATTAATTAATTAGCAATGAATTATTTAAATATCTTTAATTAGTTATAAATTAGTTTTTAACAACCAGTAAATATATTTTATTCAAGTAGTAATTGCTAAGGGTAATATTATATATTTATTTTATTTAAAAATATTAAATAATTTTATCACATAGCTATTTAGTAATTAAAAATATTTATTACTCAATTAATTAATATTAATTTATTAATTAAAATTTTAGTGATTTAATATAAATTAAATAATATTTAACAAGATTATATCTGTTAGTTCATTGATTAGATATTTAGTGTATCAATAAAATTATATCAATTAAATTATTAATTAATTTCTTAATTCATAATAGTCAACTTGTTTTATAATTTGTGTATATCAACTAGCTTATTGATTAATTAGCTATTATAGTAATCAATTAGTATGAATGAACCATTGGTATATTAATATAACTTAACTTGTTTATTAATTTATATATTACTATTAATAATTTCATATAAATCAATGTATTGTAATAATAATACTAATAATCAGTTAGTATGACTATACATTAATACGTTAGTTGTATGGGATTTTTTTTGGAGGGAATGAAGAGAGAGTGTAAATGCATGTGGATTAGGATCGTTTTGCCCATCGAGAAAGGGGTCGTCGGCACGCTTGCATTATCTATCTTAGTTATTTTGGTTTAGGATCCAAGGTATGAGAGAAAGAGTGCGTGTGGGCTAGGATGACTGATGAGAGAGAGTGTATGTGGATTGGGATTATTTTGTCGCCAAAGAAGGGGTCGTCGGGGCAGCCTAATATTCGGTGTAGAAAAATACGCTAGCATCTCCCCTCCCGCCCTTTCTCACATCTCTCTCTTCATATGGCACATGTTTCCCAGTCTCCCTTTCTCCATCTCTCTCTCTCTCTCTGACATGCATTTAATATCCCACTATGTTAAAGTGGTTATATAAGGCTACACACCCCCTATGACACAACACCTCCCCCTTCCTCAAATTGTGAATTATTTTCTTAATCTCGTAGGTATGTACCTCCCTCCCTCCCTTCCTCCCCTCTCTCTCTCTCTCTCTCTCTCTCTCTCTCTCTCTCTCTCTCTCTCTCTCTCTCTCTCTCTCTCTCTCTCTCTGTGTCTCTCCTCCTCCTCCTCCCCCTCACTCTATCCATCACCCCAGATCTCTCTCCCAAGCTCCCTCTTGGTGCTCTCCAAACCCCCCCCCTCTCTCTCTCTCTCCATGGCACCCACATCCACTCACACACACACACTCTCTCTCTATCTCCCTCTTTTGCTCTCTCCCTCCCACTCAAATCTTTATATCCTCTCTCTCTCTGTGAGGTGCCCGCCCATCGGCGTTCCAGGCACTCTTTTAGCGGTCTATCGAGAAACAAATCTAAGCGTCGCTGCCCGGCACTCCCAAGGAATGTTCCGAGTTTTGTCGCCCAGGGTTTCCCGAATCCGCCTCGCAACGGAACGTTCACGGCCGAACCCACTAGGATCGACCTGAAATTTGGGTTCCTAGTTGTCAAGGTCTCCTATTAGCATTCTAGCATCGGATTTTGGACATCCTACTTTACGCAGAGATACCCAATCCGAAGCAGACCCATGCCGCACTTGGTTCAAAGAGAATGGGAAACGAGAGGGATGCGCTGCTCAACCTCTCTGCCCATAGGGCATAGTCCCATTCCGGTCCCCTAAAACGGCATGAATCGGGTTCTAACCTATCAATACCTAAAGGTCGAATGACGATAAAAAAAAACTTGTGAGAAGCCTCCCAGTTCTCTGGGACCACCCTGCCGTAGGACGGACCCGTTGGGGGTTCCGCCCACCCGCTTCCCTTAATAGCTTTAGTTTTCTAATTAGGTCCTACCACATTTATGTGTGACACTTAAAATCAGCTTCATTAATTAAGCCTTTTAGGGAACAAGGTTCGTTCGCGTAAATTATAGCACAGACACAAAAACAGAGCAAAGCAATCTATTGACAAACAAGATCAAACAAGTTCCTTAACTTATCTTCAAGTTAATCTTTGTCTCCCGCCCATACAGGAGAAATTATGTTTCGCTTCTGTCCAACAGAAGTATCCCTTCTGCCATGCAGAAGTAACTGGTCCAATTCACATGGCACCAAAACTCAATCCTTTATCTAGAATAGGATCTCCCAACATGCCCAGATGTTGGGGGCCACGGAGGTCTTCAACTCCATTCTTGACCTAGCAAGGGGTGTCCAGAGCTCCAACTGACCCACAAGCTGTCTAGGAGCGAAACATCATACCCGTGGTTGGCCTTTTCACCACTCGACCTTCGGCCGGTGAATCGAGCAGTGCCCTTTCGGGTTAATACGCGGTGCGACCATGGAGGTGATCCACCCGTACAATATATCCTTCCTTAATTAAATCCTTTAAGAATCAAGCACAAACAAGGCAATCAGCCTAATATCATTTTCCAAGAAAACATTCCTTTAATCCCATGGCGACTTTGTCATCACAGACCCTTGCCATGCATTTACCATAAATCACAAGCACTTGGAATAATCATCCAAACAATAACTAACAACCAATTGAATGTGAAAACATTTAGGATGTTGTTCGATCAATCAACAAAACCAATTGCATTCTTTCCAAACAATGCAAGAATGGACGATATAACATTTCCATCGTATATTTGCTCTCTCCCTTGGGATCTAAGAGCAATACCATGCAAACATGTTCTTAACACTTCCTTCCTTCGGCTAGGGCATATGTTAAGGGTTCAAACACTATTCATGATGTAAGTTCTATAGGTCACTTACCTTGATTGATAACCCATCCCTGAATTTGGATTAGCAAAAGTCATCGTTATCCGACGGATCTCAAGATATCTTAGTTTTAACCCTTATGATTAATTTCTTGTACTAGCTCTTAGTCAAGTCATGAGGCAAATAGAAATTTATCCTCATATATCAAATATGTTATAGGCATAACATATAAATACTTGATAAGATAAGTGTGAGATGATTTCAAGTAATTAGACTCCTAGGCTCTTAGGCTAAGTACTTTTTGAAGTATCTAAACTTTAAACTAGTACTTCTCTATTCATGATTCTTAATGTCATATTCTCTTAGCAATCATGCTAGTTATAACCCTTGACTATACTTTAATCTAGTGCTTGCATGCCCAATCTTTTAATGTCGTTCTTTTGACGACTATGCCATTCATAACGCTTGACTGATTCTTCCTTGTAAATGCCCTACTAGCAAATACGTCATATGTAACTAGGTGCAATTATCTTCCCTTGATATATGCACTTCGCAAACTCCATCTTCCGAATAGGTGAGATGAAATTTATCCTTTCCCATTACCTATACTCATGCAATAGTATGGGGCCTAACGTATCTCATACGAAAATCAAAGCAAGCATCAATCAATTTGAAAATACATTACTTACGACCGAAACCGCAGTTGGATTGACGGTGATGCCTTTGCCCAAAGCCTTGTTGTTGGTTGCGGGATTGTCATCCGCACGCGACATTCTTTGCTTGGAGGCCATCGTCCGCAGGTAGACTCAAGAGATTAAGAAGGTAGAATAGATTCAAGATGGAAGATGGTTAAGTCGAGGATCGAGATAGAGGGAATTGAGTTAATTCTCTTCCTTGCAGCCTCTCGGGGTGACTCTCTTCTCTCTCTCTCTCTCTCTCTCTCTCTCTCTCTCTCAGGCTCTCTTTCAAGCTCTTCCTCACAATCTCTTGGAGGGATATCCTTCTCTCTACCTCTCTCTCGCAGCCTCTCGGTGTCTCCTTATGCCTTCCTATGCCTCTCCCATGCCCCGTATTTATAGTGAATTAGAGAAGAGGGCTTGTGGTTGAGAAGTGGAGCTCTTTGTGGAGGGGGATCTTGGAAAGATCAGTGATCTGATGCTCAGATCATAAATCTGATGGTTCCATTGGCTCCGAAAGGGGGGTAAAACCCCAAGACACTTGGTTAGAAAGCTCTCAGTTCACTCCTTCTTCTTTTCTCTGTTCGAAGTGCTGTCTACTGCCTGTAAACTGCGATCGCGACCGCGCGCGATTTCGCCAGTCACTTCTCTTTATTTTTCTTTTTATAAAATCTTCAAACTAACTAAAATATCACTTGTCTTTTCTTTTAAATGACATCCAGTTCAAAAATCTCCATATCTTTTTCTTTTAGGATAATATCTAAAATATCTAAAATATACTAGTTTTGTCCAAATTCTAATGTTTTTGGACCTTCTAAACTATACACATGAACTTAGTGATTAATATAACTCATAAGTCTCGTTCACCTTGTAATTTACGTGAAGGGTAGCTACGGTCTTTGCCAATTCGAGAAAAATATCGAATTTACGACTCTTGATTTTTCTAAATAAAATATTTTAAATTAAATAAAAATGATCAATAATTAATGTTAGTTAGTTTTTACCTTAGTTAGTCTTTAGTTAGTAATCTTACTAACTTATTAATTGACTAACTAACTTACGAACCAACCAACTAACTTTTATTGTGCGGAGATATTACATCCTCCTCCCCTTAGAGAAATCGAGATGTCCTCATCTCGAGAGAAACAGGGGGTATCATATTGGAATATGTGGGTTATGGAACACCACGCTTCTGTTGCACTACTCTGATCTGTCACAAACATATGGTCTTTTGAAAAAAACAACCTATGGTATTTGATATATTTGAGTCCTTGGTTACAATAGAAAATTTATTGTAGTTACATCTCATGGATATCTTCTAGGTTTTTCCTAAGCACTTGATATATTCTAGATCATTGGAGCTTGTACGGCTTATTTCTTGTAAGCTCAAGTTCTCTTCGAGTTCCATTGGGACAATTGATATAGTTATGTCCAATGTTGTGGCACTCAGAGCATCGGTGTTTAGGGTGCTTTGGACATTCCCTTTTGAAATGACCTAACTCCCTGCAATAGAAACAGCGCGGAGCTTTATCACTTGTGGTCACAAGATTTTTGGTTGTCCTTAGTAAGATTTTCTTCTTTAGACCAAAGTGTTCTAGGATTCTTTTAGCAGATTGGAGTGATCCTTTATCTTGGAAACTATATTTCGAGATTGTCCTGCCCTTAGTTCGGGACTGAGCTCCATGGACGATTGGCTTTGCTTGTACTACTAAAGAATACTTCCAAGCTTCGACATTCTGGTAAGACCCAATCTATATTAGTTGAGAAGAAATGACTTAAGAGAAATTCATTGCACATTATGACTATCATTCCTTGTCAGAGTATCTCTAATCATTTGCAAGTTCTAGGCTCAAAATAGATGCAACTCATATTACTCAAGTTAACTGTAGTTACAAGAGTAAAGTTTATTCCAATACAAGTTGTATTTCATGTCGACAAAATTTCTAGGATTTCTAATAATCCTGAAGTGGTGTAGTAGGTTCTAAGCTTTTGTCTTCATCTGATTCCTCTATATATCCGAAGACTGCACTTGTGTAACTTCGTTTTCTTGGAGACTCCGTATCTTTTGGACTTAAGTCAGGGCAGTCTACTTGGACATGTCCTAGCTCATTGCAATGGAAACATTGACGGTAGGGACATCTCCTACGGATGTGCCCTATCTCTCCACATGTATGGCATCTCTTACCTTGATCTCGGGAGTCATCTTTACTAAAATTTTCCGATTTAAATTCTTGGGCGATTGGATTCGCTCGGAGTAATGCGTCTTGCAAGTCTGTTGGACGCATTGCTTCAAGGCGGTGGTTCAGAGGAGCGTTTAGGCCATGGCAAAACTTGGATACTTGCTGCGCAATATCCATAGGTGGTGCGTATTTTAGTAGGGTTACAAACTTTGAGTAGTAAGCTTCCAAAGTTAATTCTAGTTGCTTTAGCCTGAAGAATTCATTCATCTTCAAAGTCTGGTAGGTTGGCGGAAGGTATCGTCTGCGTACAGCATCTTTCAGCTGAACCCAAGTAACAGTGGCTTCAGAAACACCTTCATCTTTGCACCATTGCTTCCACCATAATCGAGCCTGGCCAACTAACTTAAGTTTGGCTATCATTGCTTGATTGGTAGAGGTAGTTCCCGAAGCAAAGAAATAGTCATCCATCGACTCAATCCATATCTCTGCCTCTGCTGCAATGTCTATCCCTTCTCCATCAAACTCGAGTACCTTAATTTGCTTGAGAAGGAATTTCTTCTCTTGCATGTCAACATTCGTGGGTACAGAAGGTGCCTAACAATCAAGCCATACTGCTTAGATTATTTTGTTTAGGATATGTCTACAAACCATACATTAATCAGTCATGTATCATTACAAAATTTCGATCTGATACCAACTGTGAGGTGCCCGCCCATCGGCGTTCCAGGCACTCTTTTAGCGGTCTATCGAGAAACAAATCTAAGCGTCGCTGCCCGGCACTCCCAAGGAATGTTCCGAGTTTTGTCGCCCAGGGTTTCCCGAATCCGCCTCGCAACGGAACGTTCACGGCCGAACCCACTAGGATCGACCTGAAATTTGGGTTCCTAGTTGTCAAGGTCTCCTATTAGCATTCTAGCATCGGATTTTGGACATCCTACTTTACGCAGAGATACCCAATCCGAAGCAGACCCATGCCGCACTTGGTTCAAAGAGAATGGGAAACGAGAGGGATGCGCTGCTCAACCTCTCTGCCCATAGGGCATAGTCCCATTCCGGTCCCCTAAAACGGCATGAATCGGGTTCTAACCTATCAATACCTAAAGGTCGAATGACGATAAAAAAAAACTTGTGAGAAGCCTCCCAGTTCTCTGGGACCACCCTGCCGTAGGACGGACCCGTTGGGGGTTCCGCCCACCCGCTTCCCTTAATAGCTTTAGTTTTCTAATTAGGTCCTACCACATTTATGTGTGACACTTAAAATCAGCTTCATTAATTAAGCCTTTTAGGGAACAAGGTTCGTTCGCGTAAATTATAGCACAGACACAAAAACAGAGCAAAGCAATCTATTGACAAACAAGATCAAACAAGTTCCTTAACTTATCTTCAAGTTAATCTTTGTCTCCCGCCCATACAGGAGAAATTATGTTTCGCTTCTGTCCAACAGAAGTATCCCTTCTGCCATGCAGAAGTAACTGGTCCAATTCACATGGCACCAAAACTCAATCCTTTATCTAGAATAGGATCTCCCAACATGCCCAGATGTTGGGGGCCACGGAGGTCTTCAACTCCATTCTTGACCTAGCAAGGGGTGTCCAGAGCTCCAACTGACCCACAAGCTGTCTAGGAGCGAAACATCATACCCGTGGTTGGCCTTTTCACCGCTCGACCTTCGGCCGGTGAATCGAGCAGTGCCCTTTCGGGTTAATACGCGGTGCGACCATGGAGGTGATCCACCCGTACAATATATCCTCCCTTAATTAAATCCTTTAAGAATCAAGCACAAACAAGGCAATCAGCCTAATATCATTTTCCAAGAAAACATTCCTTTAATCCCATGGCGACTTTGTCATCACAGACCCTTGCCATGCATTTACCATAAATCACAAGCACTTGGAATAATCATCCAAACAATAACTAACAACCAATTGAATGTGAAAACATTTAGGATGTTGTTCGATCAATCAACAAAACCAATTGCATTCTTTCCAAACAATGCAAGAATGGACGATATAACATTTCCATCGTATATTTGCTCTCTCCCTTGGGATCTAAGAGCAATACCATGCAAACATGTTCTTAACACTTCCTTCCTTCGGCTAGGGCATATGTTAAGGGTTCAAACACTATTCATGATGTAAGTTCTATAGGTCACTTACCTTGATTGATAACCCATCCCTGAATTTGGATTAGCAAAAGTCATCGTTATCCGACGGATCTCAAGATATCTTAGTTTTAACCCTTATGATTAATTTCTTGTACTAGCTCTTAGTCAAGTCATGAGGCAAATAGAAATTTATCCTCATATATCAAATATGTTATAGGCATAACATATAAATACTTGATAAGATAAGTGTGAGATGATTTCAAGTAATTAGACTCCTAGGCTCTTAGGCTAAGTACTTTTTGAAGTATCTAAACTTTAAACTAGTACTTCTCTATTCATGATTCTTAATGTCATATTCTCTTAGCAATCATGCTAGTTATAACCCTTGACTATACTTTAATCTAGTGCTTGCATGCCCAATCTTTTAATGTCGTTCTTTTGACGACTATGCCATTCATAACGCTTGACTGATTCTTCCTTGTAAATGCCCTACTAGCAAATACGTCATATGTAACTAGGTGCAATTATCTTCCCTTGATATATGCACTTCGCAAACTCCATCTTCCGAATAGGTGAGATGAAATTTATCCTTTCCCATTACCTATACTCATGCAATAGTATGGGGCCTAACGTATCTCATACGAAAATCAAAGCAAGCATCAATCAATTTGAAAATACATTACTTACGACCGAAACCGCAGTTGGATTGACGGTGATGCCTTTGCCCAAAGCCTTGTTGTTGGTTGCGGGATTGTCATCCGCACGCGACATTCTTTGCTTGGAGGCCATCGTCCGCAGGTAGACTCAAGAGATTAAGAAGGTAGAATAGATTCAAGATGGAAGATGGTTAAGTCGAGGATCGAGATAGAGGGAATTGAGTTAATTCTCTTCCTTGCAGCCTCTCGGGGTGACTCTCTTCTCTCTCTCTCTCTCTCTCTCTCTCTCTCTCTCTCAGGCTCTCTTTCAAGCTCTTCCTCACAATCTCTTGGAGGGATATCCTTCTCTCTACCTCTCTCTCGCAGCCTCTCGGTGTCTCCTTATGCCTTCCTATGCCTCTCCCATGCCCCGTATTTATAGTGAATTAGAGAAGAGGGCTTGTGGTTGAGAAGTGGAGCTCTTTGTGGAGGGGGATCTTGGAAAGATCAGTGATCTGATGCTCAGATCATAAATCTGATGGTTCCATTGGCTCCGAAAGGGGGGTAAAACCCCAAGACACTTGGTTAGAAAGCTCTCAGTTCACTCCTTCTTCTTTTCTCTGTTCGAAGTGCTGTCTACTGCCTGTAAACTGCGATCGCGACCGCGCGCGATTTCGCCAGTCACTTCTCTTTATTTTTCTTTTTATAAAATCTTCAAACTAACTAAAATATCACTTGTCTTTTCTTTTAAATGACATCCAGTTCAAAAATCTCCATATCTTTTTCTTTTAGGATAATATCTAAAATATCTAAAATATACTAGTTTTGTCCAAATTCTAATGTTTTTGGACCTTCTAAACTATACACATGAACTTAGTGATTAATATAACTCATAAGTCTCGTTCACCTTGTAATTTACGTGAAGGGTAGCTACGGTCTTTGCCAATTCGAGAAAAATATCGAATTTACGACTCTTGATTTTTCTAAATAAAATATTTTAAATTAAATAAAAATGATCAATAATTAATGTTAGTTAGTTTTTACCTTAGTTAGTCTTTAGTTAGTAATCTTACTAACTTATTAATTGACTAACTAACTTACGAACCAACCAACTAACTTTTATTGTGCGGAGATATTACATCCTCCTCCCCTTAGAGAAATCGAGATGTCCTCATCTCGAGAGAAACAGGGGGTATCATATTGGAATATGTGGGTTATGGAACACCACGCTTCTGTTGCACTACTCTGATCTGTCACAAACATATGGTCTTTTGAAAAAAACAACCTATGGTATTTGATATATTTGAGTCCTTGGTTACAATAGAAAATTTATTGTAGTTACATCTCATGGATATCTTCTAGGTTTTTCCTAAGCACTTGATATATTCTAGATCATTGGAGCTTGTACGGCTTATTTCTTGTAAGCTCAAGTTCTCTTCGAGTTCCATTGGGACAATTGATATAGTTATGTCCAATGTTGTGGCACTCAGAGCATCGGTGTTTAGGGTGCTTTGGACATTCCCTTTTGAAATGACCTAACTCCCTGCAATAGAAACAGCGCGGAGCTTTATCACTTGTGGTCACAAGATTTTTGGTTGTCCTTAGTAAGATTTTCTTCTTTAGACCAAAGTGTTCTAGGATTCTTTTAGCAGATTGGAGTGATCCTTTATCTTGGAAACTATATTTCGAGATTGTCCTGCCCTTAGTTCGGGACTGAGCTCCATGGACGATTGGCTTTGCTTGTACTACTAAAGAATACTTCCAAGCTTCGACATTCTGGTAAGACCCAATCTATATTAGTTGAGAAGAAATGACTTAAGAGAAATTCATTGCACATTATGACTATCATTCCTTGTCAGAGTATCTCTAATCATTTGCAAGTTCTAGGCTCAAAATAGATGCAACTCATATTACTCAAGTTAACTGTAGTTACAAGAGTAAAGTTTATTCCAATACAAGTTGTATTTCATGTCGACAAAATTTCTAGGATTTCTAATAATCCTGAAGTGGTGTAGTAGGTTCTAAGCTTTTGTCTTCATCTGATTCCTCTATATATCCGAAGACTGCACTTGTGTAACTTCGTTTTCTTGGAGACTCCGTATCTTTTGGACTTAAGTCAGGGCAGTCTACTTGGACATGTCCTAGCTCATTGCAATGGAAACATTGACGGTAGGGACATCTCCTACGGATGTGCCCTATCTCTCCACATGTATGGCATCTCTTACCTTGATCTCGGGAGTCATCTTTACTAAAATTTTCCGATTTAAATTCTTGGGCGATTGGATTCGCTCGGAGTAATGCGTCTTGCAAGTCTGTTGGACGCATTGCTTCAAGGCGGTGGTTCAGAGGAGCGTTTAGGCCATGGCAAAACTTGGATACTTGCTGCGCAATATCCATAGGTGGTGCGTATTTTAGTAGGGTTACAAACTTTGAGTAGTAAGCTTCCAAAGTTAATTCTAGTTGCTTTAGCCTGAAGAATTCATTCATCTTCAAAGTCTGGTAGGTTGGCGGAAGGTATCGTCTGCGTACAGCATCTTTCAGCTGAACCCAAGTAACAGTGGCTTCAGAAACACCTTCATCTTTGCACCATTGCTTCCACCATAATCGAGCCTGGCCAACTAACTTAAGTTTGGCTATCATTGCTTGATTGGTAGAGGTAGTTCCCGAAGCAAAGAAATAGTCATCCATCGACTCAATCCATATCTCTGCCTCTGCTGCAATGTCTATCCCTTCTCCATCAAACTCGAGTACCTTAATTTGCTTGAGAAGGAATTTCTTCTCTTGCATGTCAACATTCGTGGGTACAGAAGGTGCCTAACAATCAAGCCATACTGCTTAGATTATTTTGTTTAGGATATGTCTACAAACCATACATTAATCAGTCATGTATCATTACAAAATTTCGATCTGATACCAACTGTGAGGTGCCCGCCCATCGGCGTTCCAGGCACTCTTTTAGCGGTCTATCGAGAAACAAATCTAAGCGTCGCTGCCCGGCACTCCCAAGGAATGTTCCGAGTTTTGTCGCCCAGGGTTTCCCGAATCCGCCTCGCAACGGAACGTTCACGGCCGAACCCACTAGGATCGACCTGAAATTTGGGTTCCTAGTTGTCAAGGTCTCCTATTAGCATTCTAGCATCGGATTTTGGACATCCTACTTTACGCAGAGATACCCAATCCGAAGCAGACCCATGCCGCACTTGGTTCAAAGAGAATGGGAAACGAGAGGGATGCGCTGCTCAACCTCTCTGCCCATAGGGCATAGTCCCATTCCGGTCCCCTAAAACGGCATGAATCGGGTTCTAACCTATCAATACCTAAAGGTCGAATGACGATAAAAAAAAACTTGTGAGAAGCCTCCCAGTTCTCTGGGACCACCCTGCCGTAGGACGGACCCGTTGGGGGTTCCGCCCACCCGCTTCCCTTAATAGCTTTAGTTTTCTAATTAGGTCCTACCACATTTATGTGTGACACTTAAAATCAGCTTCATTAATTAAGCCTTTTAGGGAACAAGGTTCGTTCGCGTAAATTATAGCACAGACACAAAAACAGAGCAAAGCAATCTATTGACAAACAAGATCAAACAAGTTCCTTAACTTATCTTCAAGTTAATCTTTGTCTCCCGCCCATACAGGAGAAATTATGTTTCGCTTCTGTCCAACAGAAGTATCCCTTCTGCCATGCAGAAGTAACTGGTCCAATTCACATGGCACCAAAACTCAATCCTTTATCTAGAATAGGATCTCCCAACATGCCCAGATGTTGGGGGCCACGGAGGTCTTCAACTCCATTCTTGACCTAGCAAGGGGTGTCCAGAGCTCCAACTGACCCACAAGCTGTCTAGGAGCGAAACATCATACCCGTGGTTGGCCTTTTCACCGCTCGACCTTCGGCCGGTGAATCGAGCAGTGCCCTTTCGGGTTAATACGCGGTGCGACCATGGAGGTGATCCACCCGTACAATATATCCTCCCTTAATTAAATCCTTTAAGAATCAAGCACAAACAAGGCAATCAGCCTAATATCATTTTCCAAGAAAACATTCCTTTAATCCCATGGCGACTTTGTCATCACAGACCCTTGCCATGCATTTACCATAAATCACAAGCACTTGGAATAATCATCCAAACAATAACTAACAACCAATTGAATGTGAAAACATTTAGGATGTTGTTCGATCAATCAACAAAACCAATTGCATTCTTTCCAAACAATGCAAGAATGGACGATATAACATTTCCATCGTATATTTGCTCTCTCCCTTGGGATCTAAGAGCAATACCATGCAAACATGTTCTTAACACTTCCTTCCTTCGGCTAGGGCATATGTTAAGGGTTCAAACACTATTCATGATGTAAGTTCTATAGGTCACTTACCTTGATTGATAACCCATCCCTGAATTTGGATTAGCAAAAGTCATCGTTATCCGACGGATCTCAAGATATCTTAGTTTTAACCCTTATGATTAATTTCTTGTACTAGCTCTTAGTCAAGTCATGAGGCAAATAGAAATTTATCCTCATATATCAAATATGTTATAGGCATAACATATAAATACTTGATAAGATAAGTGTGAGATGATTTCAAGTAATTAGACTCCTAGGCTCTTAGGCTAAGTACTTTTTGAAGTATCTAAACTTTAAACTAGTACTTCTCTATTCATGATTCTTAATGTCATATTCTCTTAGCAATCATGCTAGTTATAACCCTTGACTATACTTTAATCTAGTGCTTGCATGCCCAATCTTTTAATGTCGTTCTTTTGACGACTATGCCATTCATAACGCTTGACTGATTCTTCCTTGTAAATGCCCTACTAGCAAATACGTCATATGTAACTAGGTGCAATTATCTTCCCTTGATATATGCACTTCGCAAACTCCATCTTCCGAATAGGTGAGATGAAATTTATCCTTTCCCATTACCTATACTCATGCAATAGTATGGGGCCTAACGTATCTCATACGAAAATCAAAGCAAGCATCAATCAATTTGAAAATACATTACTTACGACCGAAACCGCAGTTGGATTGACGGTGATGCCTTTGCCCAAAGCCTTGTTGTTGGTTGCGGGATTGTCATCCGCACGCGACATTCTTTGCTTGGAGGCCATCGTCCGCAGGTAGACTCAAGAGATTAAGAAGGTAGAATAGATTCAAGATGGAAGATGGTTAAGTCGAGGATCGAGATAGAGGGAATTGAGTTAATTCTCTTCCTTGCAGCCTCTCGGGGTGACTCTCTTCTCTCTCTCTCTCTCTCTCTCTCTCTCTCTCTCTCAGGCTCTCTTTCAAGCTCTTCCTCACAATCTCTTGGAGGGATATCCTTCTCTCTACCTCTCTCTCGCAGCCTCTCGGTGTCTCCTTATGCCTTCCTATGCCTCTCCCATGCCCCGTATTTATAGTGAATTAGAGAAGAGGGCTTGTGGTTGAGAAGTGGAGCTCTTTGTGGAGGGGGATCTTGGAAAGATCAGTGATCTGATGCTCAGATCATAAATCTGATGGTTCCATTGGCTCCGAAAGGGGGGTAAAACCCCAAGACACTTGGTTAGAAAGCTCTCAGTTCACTCCTTCTTCTTTTCTCTGTTCGAAGTGCTGTCTACTGCCTGTAAACTGCGATCGCGACCGCGCGCGATTTCGCCAGTCACTTCTCTTTATTTTTCTTTTTATAAAATCTTCAAACTAACTAAAATATCACTTGTCTTTTCTTTTAAATGACATCCAGTTCAAAAATCTCCATATCTTTTTCTTTTAGGATAATATCTAAAATATCTAAAATATACTAGTTTTGTCCAAATTCTAATGTTTTTGGACCTTCTAAACTATACACATGAACTTAGTGATTAATATAACTCATAAGTCTCGTTCACCTTGTAATTTACGTGAAGGGTAGCTACGGTCTTTGCCAATTCGAGAAAAATATCGAATTTACGACTCTTGATTTTTCTAAATAAAATATTTTAAATTAAATAAAAATTATCAATAATTAATGTTAGTTAGTTTTTACCTTAGTTAGTCTTTAGTTAGTAATCTTACTAACTTATTAATTGACTAACTAACTTACGAACCAACCAACTAACTTTTATTGTGCGGAGATATTACACTCTCTCTCTCACACACACACACACAGACACACACACACACACACACACACTCTCTCTCTCTCTCTCTCTCTCTCTCTCTCTCTCTCTCTCTCTCTCTCTCATGCACACACTTTATATATCCTCCTGTCTCTCTCCCTCTCTTGTATATGACATACACCCCCACACACTGTCTTTCAATGACACCCATATCTAACATGAGTATTTGTATATACGTAGATAGCTTGGGAAATGGATTCAACATCTAGTGCTACACCAAATATCGAGGTCCACATATATGTATCGTGCCTCTCTACCAAACCTATTATTCACTACACAAGTAGTCATAGTTCCTGATGTTGAAGAAGGATGACATTTGCAATGGCAATGGCTGCCATGTTCTTGCTATCACCCATGTAAATGGCCGAATACAAAGCACGTCGGTCCATTGTAACAATGACCATGAGGCTGTCCAGGTATATGTTCTAGATACCTTAGTCTCACGAGATTATTTTGTCGAACAAGGAAATGGGCCTACATTGCAGCCTTCCCCCACCATAAACCTCACCCAGAGCCCTTGTAGCATTGAGGTATCAACAATTACCGTGGAAGCCTCACCACCCCCCTTGGACATTGAGAAAAACAAAACCATCCCTATCACGTTTGATGTGGAAGAGGAGGGGATGCGACAATTCTCTTATGCTGTAAGTGTGGTTGAGTACATAATGTCTTTGGGTGGCCGACACTGAGTCTTATGCCATTTGCTTCAGAATACTAGCACTATAGAGAGAGTGGAGGAGATCCTAGTTTTCTATGATGGCAATGTGGCATATGAGCTTCCACCAGTAGCAAACAATATGCGTCCAATGGAGGGTATGGACCATAAGTACGATGGCCATTGCTGGACAAAGCCCACGTCAACATCAATGGCACTCCTCGGTACTGTTCGCCAAATCAAATGTATTGGAGAGCTAGAGTGTCCCAATAGAGATTGTACTGGCAGGTCGATTTTTAGCTCCCCAAACAAAGTGGCATGGATAGGTGTAAGATTCTTCATTCACTCCACTCTCATTAAAGTGATTGCAGAGTCTCATGACATGGTTCTAGTATCCTATCGCAAGTAAAGCACACTAATCAAGTCCAAATGCATGCCATGCAGGTAAACTCAGTACCACCATACCGACTGTTGAAATGTGAGCTATTGGTCTCGGAAGCCTTGGATGCTTCTATTGTAAGAACCCCCCCATCCTGCTCTCCAAATGTGAGTATGTAGTGTATTATGTGATGTTAGCAAGGCCAATGTCAAGACTATTTATTCGTCAAGACACACATAACCATGAGGTGCAAAGAGGCACATGTAGAGCTAATGTCAAAGAGGTGCGAAAGACCATAGAGGAAATGGTAAGAGACTTTAGTGCAACTGGACCTCGACACCTGCAAATGATTGTGGCTAGAAGCCTAGTGATGGGTGCCTTGGTTCGTGAGCAAGGTGTCCCCATGTCCGATATTGAACTCTCGACGATGCTCAAGGAACTCCAACCACTCACTCAAAAGAACATGTAGCATATTATTCCATTCACAACACATTTCAAAATATCTTTAGAAGGCCATGAATATGAAGATCAATATTTTGTGCATGCAGGTTCAAACACATGGTCCATGTAACACATGTTGAGAGTGATCTGGGAATGGAATCTCATCTTCTAAAGTTAAAGCAACATTATGCATACAGATTTTTCCATGGTAGTCTATTTCCTAGGCAAGCTATTGACAATGATAGTAGGTGCTTTATATTCAAAATGCCAACAACTGGGCCAGCCTCAGGGGTTGACTTAGTGAATCGTATGCGAAGGAATGGCACTAGGGACCTATGCAATAGCTGGGTATGCTTTGACCACGTACATCACATTAATGATTGGACCACCATGGCAACACATGTGTATGACCCAAGGTAGTTTCTCTTACCTAATTCTACCATCACAACACAAACTTAAGCAACATAGTTCTTCTTACTCTCCCATTCCTTTCTTGTGTTTTTGTAGTGTATAAGAGTTGATGACTTTGGCAATATGTGAGATGAAATAAGAGGATACAGATGCACAAACTCTTTTTTGGACAAAGATGAATGAGATAATGGAGAAGTGTGGACACCCAAGCATTGATTTTTGAGGATTCATGGTAGATGAGGCAGCTGCCAATTGGAGGGCCATCCACACAGTGTTCAACGGTGGTCCAAACAACGTAATGCAAGGAAGGGAGAGATCTTGCTTATTTCATTGGGAACAAAGTCTCCAAATACACACATCACAGTATGTGCATAAGAGTTTTCAAGATGAGCATAAGCGCTTGTGTTGCATGTGGAGGTGTGAAGTCTCACGGAAGATGATGCAACAATGCAATATCGATTCATTCGGGTTTGATGGGCCTTAGGGAGAGTTGCGGATTGCAATATACCAGCAATGGATTGCTGGCTTAGTTGGTGGCATATCAAATATCCATGTTGGAGGTGGCACTTTGTTGGGGTAAGACTAGTTCGTAATAGTAGGATGTGACATGTGGTGCATTTGTTTCTCATGCTCCATATCTTCTCGTGCTATATTTTTGTCCAGGTGGTGGAGTACATTGCTCATATGCCAACCACAAACTTGGCAGAGCCAATGCATGCAAGTTGGTTGATAGGGGAGGGATTCAAGGGATCTATCAGCTTGTATGATGCATGTGTCAGTGATTTGGCCAACGCTCTACTACAGAGCACAAAATGACATGCATTCATTGGTGGAAAGTTCCATGGTGCAGGATCCAGTGCAGAGAAGCTTTTGAGTTGACTACAACAATGAATTATCTCGTAAACTTATGGCACATCAAGGGTAGGACAAGCCTAGGGAGTTTCAACTCACTTATTGTTAGACTTGTCTCCTTAAGTCACTGGCACCAATTCCCTTCATTCCTTTCCAAATCTCTCATTGCCACAACAACAATATTGAATGTAGGACAATAAAAATTTGATCTAGAATTTCCCAATGTTGCAATCTCACTTGACATTGCAATCTCTACTTATTAATGCTCCAAAAAGGAACTTCATCCATTGCATTCATGACCATGAACTCTAGGATCCTAAAATAGTTTTAGGTTCTCTTCATGATCCTCCTTGACTTTCTTGTCCTTTAGCATAATGGTAGTACTTCCCATCCTCTACCATCAACAATCGTCTTACCTCATCAATGAGAAATGGAAACCATAAGACAAATTCCTAACTATATAATAGTCTATGTATACATAAGCATTCACATAATAATTGCACCATAATCTATATATGCATTGGGTTCTCAAGTGTGGAATGACACTCTGGACCTACTTGGAGTTCAAGCCATCTCCAAATCATCAAAATGTCATGTACACATAAATCAAACTAGCACTCCCCTAGGAAGAGAATTGCATGTACAATAGAATGCAAGGCTTGTAGCTTCTACTCCATACCAATCTCCCACATGTGACTAGCTTTAATCACCCTAGGCAACTCTACTTTAAATCATAAGGCAACTCCAACATCCACATCAAGTTCTAATGACAACCATTTCTCTCCTTATATGATAGTCACACCATTGTCCTTGACATTTCTCATTTGCAATGTAAGATGAAGCATGCTACTCTGATAAAGAATGCCATAATTTTAATTGCAAAAAGGAATTGCGGTAGAAAGTAATCGTAGAAAGTCATACATGGCATAGTGAATAAAGGTAGAAATACAATAAAACTTCAAATTGGGCAAAGGTGCATGCAGTAAAAATATTTTGAAATATTTTAGAAATTAATATTTTGATCACATATGTGAAATATTTTTTGAGTAATACCACAACTATGTAACTATTTGTAATATTATTTTGAGAGTTAGTCTCAATGCCTATGCAAGTTTTAATATTCTTTACTATTGGAAAGGAAGAGCCATAGCTCAATAAGAGCATGGGCACTAGCTTTCTGTTCGCTTTCAAAAAAATTGATTGCTATAAATTAAATATGTGTGCATAAAGCAAGAAAGACCAGCTAAGATAAGAAAGGAGGGACATCCAGCTTTTAGTGGAAGCCCAAACCCAACACCCTATGTATAAAAGCTAAAAAATGAATGGATAAGCTCATTCTTACAGTGTATAGTCTTGAGAGCTCTCTTCTCCTTCTTGCTTCTACTTTATCTTATTGTGCTTCATATTGAGAGTGAAGGATAGTGAGAGTGAGAGAGTGTGTGTGTGGGACTTGGGATTCTAAAAGTAAGATGTGGTTTTCTAGTGAGAAACCATCAAACTTGTGTTCTCAAAGAAGTAGCAAATTTTTAAACAAAAACCAAAACCACTCCACATGGACTAGAGGGTTTTCCAATTCTTAGTGAAAACCATTGGAAATAGTTTCTAGGAAACCCCTCATGCTAATAGCTCCATGAAGTCTTCTCACATGTGGTTTAGGAGTCTACACCTAGCTACATTGTAGCATGCTATAATATATGGTTCAAATACTCATTGAATATGGAATTCATGGGCAAGATTGGTTGTACAACATATATCACTACTTCATGGTGCAAGTTTTGAAAAAGTCGCTTTTGTAGGCCCATATTTATTTAGATGAAATGGGTTGACTCTACTTTATTGGGAAGTCATAAGATCTAGAGAGTTATGCTTTATGATTTTTGCGATGGTTTTGTTGGGAACAATGGCAAGAGGGCAAAGTAAGAGCAAAAGAAATAAAGGGAGGACAATAGAACAAGAAGAGAAATCTCAAGAACATGCTATCAATGATAATGAAAAAATTGCAAAACAAAAGATAAGTGCATGACACTAAAAGAACAAGAGTGTGATGCGTACAAGTGTAAGGGAAAACCTCTTAACCCAAGGAATCTTAAGTGTCTCATACATCACCACCATAGTCTATGCTACAAATCCTCCCTACTATAGTGATGATCCAAAAAAGTATAGAGATAAAGATTATCAAATTGGGAAGGTTGATATACTCAAAGAATTGAAAGTTTCTTCAAACTTCTCACAAAATAGGGGCCTTTGTGAATATATCTACCAAGTTATTGGGTATAAGCACATAACCAAGTTGATACCACATATGGTAAGACTTGCTCCTCTACAAAATGATAATGTACTTTAGTGTGCTTTGTGCAAGCATGGAAGACTAGATTATTGGTTCAAGAAGATCCAAGTTGAAAACAAGTCATCTAAGTAACAGATACTCACAACATTTGTGAGTGCTAATTTATACTCAACTTCAAAAGTGGCAATGGCCACTTAAGGTTGATTTTTGCCAAACTACGATAAACTTGAATAATTGACGTGAAAAAGAACTTGCTTGTGGACACGTTCGTGTCATAATAACAACCTACCCAATCAGAATTAGCAAAAATGTGTAGTCGTGTAGCAATGCCATTTGGATAAAGTAGGCTATAAAGCCTTGCAAGTAGTAAAAGATTTTCTTTGTACCCTTTTAATGCTCTAAACCTTAACTATGCATAAATTTTCTTACATGTAACATTATGAATTACTTATTTGGCCTATCTTGACAAACATAAAGAAGATGCCCGATATCATGCTGATATAATGATGCATTGATTGTTTTACTTGGGACTTGAAGACCAATATGTAGACCAAAAGTATCCATGAACCTTCATACATCACATTTCAAATTCCACATGTACTTTGTTTCATGCATGTGAGCCATGTTTTGCAAAAAAATCCATGAGCTTACATGCATCAAAGTCCAAATTCCGCATGTACTTTGTTTTATGCATAAGAATGTCTTCTTGCACAAACTATGCTCAAGTAGTAATGAAGCAATCCCAAGTCTAAGATTTCAAAACTTGAGTACAAATAAACGTTAATGGCTGAGATTTAAACTCAAATTTTCCCTATGAGTAGCAATCATCCACATATAATTTTGATCATTAAGAGAATGATTATGCCACTTATCATAGACCATACTCTTGATTGAACAATTGCAAAAAACATAAGCCAACAAGCATGCATTTTATATTCTCATAAAAAGATTACTAAGATCTCAAATATTTGGTCTTTACATAGTAAACTAGTATAGAAACATCACCAAAACTAAGTTAGAATTCCTAGATTTACATACTCTTCCTCATGCAAATCACTAAAACAAAATCTTAATCTCCAATAAATATACATTCCAACCACGATGTATATATAGCAAATTTAACTAGACACTGAATGGTAGCCACAAGTGAAATAGATAGAAAGTTCTCATCATATTTAGTCCTCTTAAACTAAGCATAACCCTTTGTAATAAGCGAAGCCTTATAGCAATTAATGCTACCATTTACATTCATCTTCAAAATGATGGGTGCATGCCACCTATAATGTATAGTTATGTGGGCACTATCAGTGTAGTGAATACACAGGCGGCATAGACACATGTGCCTTTACCCCCAATACTTCTCATTAAAGACTTCAACAAAAAAACCCTTCGTATTAACTCTAACTTGTAGCCATTGCTCTACCATTTGAATAATATATACCAAATTCTTTGTATTAGATAGTTTATGTAATAGATTTGATAAACATCATATAAGAACAAGGGAACTTTTCCAATGTGTGAAATCGAATGGCACAAATCATCATATATCTCTACATAACCTAAATGTTGTAAATCTTGCATTCTTCTAAGCCATTCAACATGGTTAGATGCACTTGAATCAACATGCCATACATCATCACTTTTTTTCTTTCCTAAAATAGCATTCATTGTATGTCACATGAAAATAGATGCTTATTTTTATCATCATTCTCTATCTTTAGAATGATGCATTATTCCCTTACTGCAATTTACAATTGTGAATGTTATCCTTCTTATCATAATAATTAGCTCTAATACAACCTATTCTCCCACAATAATGATTAAAAATGCCAAAATTGCTAGAATTTCTATTCTTTCATTCATCTCTTCCTTTAGAGCTTCTACTACCTTTAAAATTACCATAGCCTCCTAAAATCTACATGTCACCAAATTGTTGATTAAATTTTTTTTGTTGATTACCACTAGTATGTTTCATACCATGGTCTCTTAAAGAGGATCTACCACATCCCCTTTCTAAACTTGAATAGAACATTTGGACCTATTCATCACCACTTCTTTCATATCATTCACGATGTGTATGTTGATCTCTCTAGCAATCATGAGAGAGACCAACTCATCAAAATCTAAAAATGGCTTTTGTACATACATAAAAGTAACAAAAGATTTCCAAGACTTTTTACTATTAAGACCATTCAAAGTAGAAAAGAATAAATCATCAGCATCTGGTATTGAATGAATAGTTGCTAAGGCATCTACAATGCTCCTCACCTTCAAAACGAAGTCATCTATAGGCATCCTTTCTTTCTTCAAAGTATTCAACTCTTGTTTGAGCTAAATTTTTTTGTGCCTTTATATAAAACATATTTTCAAAGGTAATTCGAGCTACATGTGAGTTCTCTACATTTTTTATATGTCCCAACATAGTATTATCAATGATTGCAAATAAGCAATATATATTTTTATGTTATGTGCATTCCATTCTTTCCATGCCTTTGATTCTTCTACAGCTGCATGATCACTTGGCTATAATTTCTTTCCTTTACTTGAAATAAACTAGTACAACTCTTTTTCACCAAGGAAGTTCATCACACAAAACTTGCATGATGAGTGATTGTTCTTATCTAGCTTCTCAATGATAGGATTTTCATTGTTCTCACCCATTATAATAAAATTGAGTGCCAAACAACAAGCAAGTCTTCTACAACCTTATCTAGCTTCTCAATAATAGGATTTCCATAGTTCTTAGACATTATGACAAAACTGAGTATAAAAAAACAAGCAAAACTTCTACAACCTTTCATAAGATGTGTATAAATAATAAAGCAAGTAGTTTTTTCACTAATAACTCAATAATATATACAATGTACAACTTGCATGCAAATAAATCCTATGTATGCTTCCTAATAAATATCTTAAAACTTACATATTTGATATATGACACAATTAAAATTATAATATATCATGAAACTATTGTCCATAACTTTATGGATCTAAAATGGGGCCTGAAATGGCCTCAGATGGCCAAAACCTAGTGGAAGGCCTTAAAGGGTTTATCTACAAAATCTACATTCTTTTACTTACATAGCAATCAGAGAGCTTGATCTACCTTAATTTTGGTGCCTCCACAACCACTATCCAAGGGAAGGAGCGAGAGAATGGGAGAGTTTCTTACCCATTGTTTGCTTGCTTAAATCCTTCATCCTTCTTCTTCACTTTAGCCTCCAAGACTAGCCTCTCTTAGTGTGTATCTTTAATCGCATATCACAAATTGTGTGGTAGGGGGGGTTACTCAAGCTACTATGTTGCACACACACAATATATGCAAGGAGATGTTCACTTAAGAACACAAGAATAGAGTTGTAGGACAAACAATTTTCTTGTTAGTTTCTTTCTTCTTCCACACACAATATAATGTACATAAAGTATAGATAAGGTACAATATAAAGGAATCACAAAGTATAGATAAAGTATAAAGTAAAAAATGTGGCCTACTAAGTCAAGGAATGCATAATTGACTATACTAATCAGCTGACACTATAATTATGCCAATTCTAGATAGATGTAACTAACAAAATACAATAAGTGAGGAGTAAATGGCTATGTGAGAATTATAATTATCATTGATGTGCTAAGTGTATACATGCGGACCCAAATAATCAAGTGATCCATCATTAACATTCACACATGTTGAGCTTGCCACCTCAACAAAAAACATACTCGACCATGTAAGAAAATGTATCCATAAAAAGGCCAAATTGAATAGCATGATTATTATGATGAGGGATCAGGAGATGAAGAAGAGGTTTCTTTTACATATCACTATGCTAAAAATGATGGGTATGAGGATGGGAATGATTACTTTTATGATCCTTTGGATGGACTTCCTTTTGTCTTGGGTGGTCAAGTGGCTTTTGATCCTAGTAGAACAGAGTATGACATGCTATTCAGTAGCCCCACTTTAGTCTACTTTATTTCCATGGGTACTTAGATAGATTTAAGGATCCCCACAACACTTAGAATTTAAGAAAGCATTCATGGAGAGTTGTCTATATACTGGTCGGTAGTGGAAGTACTCATAGCTTTATAAACAAGCAAGCAATGAAGCAATCAAAGTTTTTTTCCACAAATTTACAAAAACCCATCAAAAGCAAATAGAGATGAGGAAATTAGCACCCGGATGTCTTCATATGTGCCTCTACATTTGATTGAAAATTACGTTACAAGGGTGAATATCATAGCCTTGGAAATGAGTTCAATAAATATTTTTTAGGATTGCAATTAGCTTAAGGAGTTTGGCAAGATCACTATGGACTTCATTGTTTTGGATTGCCATTGGCTTAGGGAGTTGGGCAAGATTACTATGGACTTCTCTCAATCTTGTATGCAATTTATATGGAATGGACAACTAATACATCTTGAGGGAGTCCAAAATAAAGCAAATTTAAAACTTATAACAACAAAAAATCTCAAGAAGTTCAAGAACATGTCCTAGATATTTGTCTTGCACTTCAAAAAGGATAATGTAGATCAATCCAAGAATTTAGTGAAGAAACTATGCTTTAAAGCACATCATTAGAAGAGTATAAAAATATTTTTCAAGTGAGCAACCCTTCCTCCAAATAGAGCACTTGATCATCCTATATAGTTAGAACTTGACTCTAATTTAGTCAACAAACCTCCATATAGATTCTCAAAGTGCAAAAGAGAAGAAGTAGCCAAGAAAGTCAAAAACTTACTACAAATAGGTCTTATAGAGCCAAGTTTTTCACCATATGCTTCACCAACTTTCTTAATAAAGAAGAAATATGGTATCTTTCAGATCTCTATTGACTACCATGATCTAGAGAAGATCATGATCAATAATAGGTACCCCATACTAAGAGTGGATGATTTGTAGGATAAGTTGAAGGGAGCCAAGTACATCATAAAGATAGACGAGTGGATGATATCCATGGTAAGGCCAAGTATACTACCTGTTGTGCATTTAGTTGTTGAATATTAAGTATTGCATTATCCATTTTTCAAAGTCTTTCAACTGTACACATTTTGTTCTCTATATAATAAGCAAATGCATCTGTTAATGCCTTTGTCATACTAATATTTTGTTTTATCATATATGATTTGTAGTATTTGTAGCACCATAAGTGTTCATTATATATTGGACGTGAATATTTACACCCCAAAAAGTACTAAAAGCTCTCTATGAAAGTTGGTAGTGTTAATATCAACGACTTTTCTTTTTAGAAATATTGTTTTTTGGATGATCATATGTGCAAGTGATTTTGTATATTCAATCTTAATAATATCTAGTTCTTCTAACCATGTTGTAAATGCATATTATTTTTTCATGCTTTGGTTTTCTAACTTTGTTTTAATTCTCCCAATTATATTATTATAGTGCTCATTGTCTTGTATTATGGCTGAGGTTTTTAGATATAATGTCATTATTTGGTTGTAGGGTGGTTTGGGAAAACCAAATCAATGTATTGTATTGTATTTTTTACATGTTTCTTTGTGGTAATGATTTTAAATGTTCTTCTTTTTCTTAAAGATAGGGTTGATCTATTGACGATTATGTATTTATCAATCATAGTAGTTACCTCAATATATCAAGGATCATTAGGATTTTTGAGATTTGTTCCAATTACGCCATGTGTCAAGAATCACGTGGCGGGGGGACTTGCTTGAGCTATTGCACCAAACACATACCATACACAAAAGAGGAAGCTCACTTAATGACACAAAAAGAGAGATGGAGACCAAAATGTTTTCTTATTGGTTTCTTATTCTTCTTCGGCACACAATACAATGTACATGAAGTATAGATAACATATAACATGAAGGAAAGTGGCATACTAAGTCAAATTGTGCATAACTGACTATACTAATTGACTGATGCTATAACTATGCTAACTGTAGGTAGGTGCAACAACCTAAATATAATAAGTGATAAGTTAATGGCTATGTGAGGATCATAATGACCATTGATATGCTAAGTGTAGATGTGCGGACCCATCTAGCCAAGCAGTCCATCATCAATGTTTGCATGTGTTAAACTTGCCATCTCAACACTTCCCCTCAAGCTCAATTGTATCTCTACAACTCCAAGTAAGCTTCGAAACTTTCGAAGCTTCTCTACACCCAATGAGTTTGTGAAAATGTTAGCTATATGATCTTGTGTAGCACATATATTGAGTCAATCTCTGTTGCAAATGCCTTCTCTCCCATAAAGTGGTAGTGCACCTCAATATGTTTTGTCTTAGCATGGAACATTGGGTTCCTAGCTAGCTGTATGTCACTCATGTTGCCACAATGAATAACAATTGGACTATCTCCCTACACATCCAAATAACCCAATAACTTTTGTAGCCATACCACTTCACATGTTGCCATAGCAACACCTCTATACTCAACCTCTGTACTCAATAAAGCAACTGTAGGTTGCTTTTTGCTGCTTCATGTTATTGCTGCACTAGCAAGAAAAAACATGAATCCACTAGTGGATCTGATGTTTGACATGCTACCATTCCAATTTTCATTTGTGTATCCAAATACATATATATCCTTACCTGTCTCATAACAAAGTCCATAGTGTAAAGTGGACTTCACATACCCCAATATGCGTCTAACTGCATCCAAATGAGGCTTTCTAAGAATCTGCATAAACTAATTGACAAGGCCAACAACATAGCTCAAGTTTGGCATTGTGATAGTCATGTAAATTAGATTCCCTACTATCCTCCTGAACATAGTAGGGTGTTCTATCTCATCCCCAACGTCAGAACTCATCTTCACATTTTTCTCCAATGGTACTAAAAGAGGCTTAAGCACATGTTGTCATACCATACTTGGATAACATATCCAAGCCATAGTGCCTTTGGGATAACTATATACCATTATCACATTTGATCACCTGACTACCAAGAAAGTATCTCAGCTCACCCAAATTCTTCATCTCAAACTTCTTCTTTAAAAAGTCCTTAACTTTAATAATCCCATTGTCACTATCACTTGTAATAATCAAGTCATCCACATAGATGACTATGATGACCAAACCTACATCTCTCTTTCTCACATAAAGTGAGTCATCAACATCAAAAATATAAAAGCTAATATTGACAAGATACTCTCCAATCTTGTCAGGCCATGCTCTAGGTGCTTGCTTCAATCCATAGAGCTCATTCTTTAACCTACATACATGTGTGGGATGCTCTAAATCCTCATAACTTGTTGGTTGCTCCATATATACATCTTCTTGCAATTCACCATGCAAGAAGGCATCCTTAACATCCATTTGCTGCCTACAAACTCTAACCTATGGCTACTTCTAAATCAATCATGCATCTAACTATTGGCGTTCTAGCAACGGACTGAATGTCTCTTCATAATCTATGCCATATGTTTGAGCATAGCCTTTTGCAACCAGCCTAGCCTTATACCTGCTAACTAAACCGTTTGCATTATGCTTGATTTTGTACATCAACTAGCTTTCTTGCCCTTAGGCAAAGGTACCAAATCCCAAGTCTTACTGGCCTTTAATGCAACCATCTCCTCATCTATTGCTGCATCCCAATGAGCATGACCAACAACATTCTCAAAACAAGTAGTCTCAACATCCTCAACTACCTTCACTATATAAGCATAATGGTGAGTCGCATAACCTTCAAAGCCAAATCTTTTAACATGGTATTTGACCTTGCTAGACCTACATACCACTGGATCACTTAGTAGAGCCTTTGCATTACTATGTGTTCTCTCTATACCTAGTGTCTTGATTGAAGGAATACCAAGTTCATAATCTAAACTCTCTGAACCACTAGACTCTCCATCAAATCCCAAATGACTAGTAGATACATCATTACTATCCAAAATTTTCTTCTTTCCTTTGTCTTTACCTACAATACTTGTAGATCCACTTGAAGATGCGGGGCTACTCCTTAGTCTCCTAGATTAAGGGCTAGCTGTAAGTGTAGTACCATATGATATTTCTGGTCCATTAATGCTCCATGATTCTTGCTTTTCTTCCTACACATAGCTATTGTGATTATTATCATCATCTAGTACATTAGTAGTAGATGCATATCAACTTCTTGCCTCATAAAAAATAACGTCCTTGCTCACTCTGAACTCATTTGCGATAGGATTATAACAATGATACCATTTTTTCTCTAAAGAGTATCCAATAAAAATATGTTTTTTAGCCTTTGGATCAAGCTTCTTTCATAGTTCATCTAGCACATGAACATATACAATACAACCAAACACCTTCAAGTGTGACACATCGGGCTTCTTGCCTACAAAGCATTCTTCGGGGGTTATCTTATGAACTGTAGCTGTTGGAGTTCTATTTATAATATAGATAGTAGTATGAATAGCTTCAGACCAAAAATGTTTTGTCATATTTTTAAAGCCATCAATGCTCATGCAACTTTTGCAATATGCCTATTTTTTCTTTCTACAACCCCATTGTTCTATGGGATATACTTGCAAGTAAACCGTCTCTTTATCCCATGAGATCTTAAGAAGCCACTAAACTCATTAGAGAGATGCTCTCCCTCTCCATCTAATCTCAAGCACTTAACTTTCAGGCCTGTTTTTGTTTCTACTGTTGCCTTGAAAGATTTGAAGTGTTCAAATACATTACTCTTTTTCTTCATGAAATATGCCCATAGTTTTCTTGAATAATCATCAATAAACGTGACAAAGTATTTGATACCACCAAGAGATATATTCTATGTAGATCCCCAAACATATGTATACACAACATTAAGTATATTTCTGCTCACATCTCTATCATGCGAAAAGGGTTGTCTTGTCTCCTTACCAAATTGGCATGCTTCATACACTTTATGAAATTCTGCAATCCTAAAAGTAGGCAGCCATGTAACCAATCCTTTGGATTGTATTAATTTTAGCCTTTGCACATTTGTATGTCCAATACATTTATGCCATATTTCAATGTTTGCAACCACTCCTTTTCCTTTAGCATACATAATAGCATTCATTGCAGGAATTCTAGCATCTAAAGTGAACAAATAGCCAACTCTACTTCCTTTTGTGACCAACTTACACATATAATTAAATCTTCTATAAGACAAACTTTTACATTAAATTGAACATACAACCCTTACTCTACTATTTGGCGAACAAATACTAAATTCTTTGTGATTGATGGTACATGCAATACATCTAACTGACTCCTTGTCTAGCCATCATGCAAAGATAATGGAACTTTTCTAATGTGTGAAATTGGGTGATATGGATCATCACCCATTTGCATATAACCTAGATTTTGTAAGTCTTGTATATCTCCAAACCATTCAATGTGATTGTTCATATGAGTAGATGCACTTGGATCAATATACCATACATAATCATGTGTCCCTTTTCCTATAACAACATTCATCATATGTTGCATAACAAATGTACACTCATTTTTGTCTTCATTTTATCATGAAGACAATGCATAGTTTCCTTGTTGCAATTTACCACTCTGGATATCATCTTTCCTAGTATAACAATGGGTTTCAATATACCCTATTTTATCACAATAATGGTAAATAATAACAGAATTTCCAAAATCTCTATTCTACAATCCACATCTTCCTCTAGAGCTCCCCCTACCTCTAAAGTTTCCATGGCCTCTTGAAACCTGCATTTTACCAATTTGCTTATCTAACATGTTTTCTTGGTTATCACCGGCATGTCCCATACCACGGTCTCTTGAAGAGGAACTGCCATATCCCCTTCTTGAACTTGAGTAAAAATCTTGGACCTCTTCATCATTTCTTTTAGATCAGTACTCACCCTATATATTGATCTATTCAGTAATCATGAGAGAGACCAACTCATCAAAATTTTGGAAATGGCTTCCATACATATACAGAAGTGATAAATGATTTCCAAGCCTTCTCATTATGAAGGCCACCCAAAGTAGATGAAGCCAAAACATCATCATCAGGCATTGCATCAATCACTGCTAAAGCATGCAATGCTTTTCATCTTCAAAACATACTCATTGACATACATTTTCTCTTTCTTCAAGGTATTCAACTCTTCCTTGAGTTAAAATCTTTCGTACCTTTGTATTTGCTGAAAATATATTCTCATAAATTGTCCAAGCTACTTGTGAATTTTTGCATTCCTGATATGTCCCAGCATAGTATTATCAACGACCGTAGATAGCTAATACATCACCTTTTTGTCTTTTGCATTCCATTCTTTCCACGTCCATAATTCATCTGCAGTCATAGGGATACTCAGCTCTGATTCCTTTTCTTCACCTGAAATGAACTCATAAAGGTCCTTTCCAATGAGGAAGTTCATCACAAGAAACTTCCATGAAGGGTAGTTGTTCTTGTCCAACTTCTCAATTATGGGGTTTTCATTGTTCTCTGCCATTATCACAAAAATGATACAAAACAACAAGCAAGTCTTCTACAACCTTTCACAACAAGTGTACAACAATACACCATGCAACCTTTTTCACTAATTGCTCAACAATACATGTAATTTGAAACATGTTTGTAGATAAAATTTATGTTTACTTCCTTGCAAACACCTCAAAAATTACAAACTTGAAATCTGTAACTTGTGCATCCACTTTAGGTTGATACAGCCGAAATCATAGTATACCCTCAAATTATTGTCCACAATCTTGTGGGTTTAAAATGGGGCTTGAAATGGTTTCAGATGTCCAAAAAAGTAGTTGCAAAGCCCTAAACGGCCAATCTATAGAATATATAGTATTCTACTCGTACACCAAATCTCATAGCAATTTGAGATTTTCACTCTACCCTACTTTTAGTGCCTCCACATGCACTATCCAAGAGAAAGAGTGGAAGAAAGGGAGAGCTTCTTAGTCGTTGCTTGCTTGCTTGAATCCTTACTTCTTCCCCTTCACTTTAGCCTTCAAAGCTAGCCTCTCTCAGTGGCACTGCTATGATTCCATGTCAAGATTTGAGTGGTGGGGGGACTTGCTTGAGTTGTTGCACCAAACACACACTATACACAAAAGAGGAAGCTCACTCAATGACACAAGAAGAAAGATGGATGCCAAAATGTTTTCTTGCTGATTTTTTCTTCTTCTTCCACATATAATACAATGTACATAAAGTATAAGAGATATAACATAAAGAAAAGTGGCCTACTAAGTCAAACAGTGCATAACAGACTATACTCATCTATTGGTGCTATAACTATGCCAGCTCTAAGTAGGTGCAACAACCTAAATATATAATAAGTGATAAGTTAGTGGCCATTTGAGGATCATAATGACCGCCAATGTGCTAAGTGTAGACATGCGGACCCATCCAGCTAGACAGTCCATCATCAATGTCCACAGATATTGTGGTTGCTACTCAACACCATGGTCACGTTGAGTACCAATTCTTGGAATTCAATCACAAAAAGTAATATACAAATTTAATAAAAATATTTATACCAGTTTGGATTTTTAAAAAATTGATTGAAGCTTTTGTATGTAGTAATCAACACTTATAATAAAGCCTATTGACAAGAGTCTTAAAGGCAAGGAAGGTGCTGACGTAATAATCAAGCCTACTAACGAGAGCAAGGACTTGTTGGAAAAACTGATACAAGCACAGGTTGAACAACGAGAACCAGTGAGTGAGGCCAGGCCTGGAACAAGAAGGTCAAGAGACAATGCTGAGGACGGGCTTTGGACTTACAAATATCGTAGAAGACCCCAAAAGAAGCCCAAGCCTTATAGACGCAGGCATCGATGGAGGGTCAGCACAACGCCGCGATGGATATCCAAAGCGTTGCTACGTGCTCAAGGGTATTATGCAGGTAATCGATGGATTTGGGTACCAAAATCCCCTGCTAGACCACCTCTATCAGCTGAGGGCCAGAGTGCATCAAAAGCAACGAAGCACAGGAGGAAATCTAAGAGAAACTCTAGGTCTCGAGGCAAGAAACTAGACATGAGTGTTCGAAAGAAAGAGCCACAGCCTAGCATGCTTAATAAGCAGATGTCATATGTAGCCATTGAGCCTATCCAAAAGCCATTAGTGCCCAAAGAGCCTTTGATTTTTCGAGAGGATAACAGGCATCATAGGCACAACATTTCTCAGGGCAAGACTGATGGCTCAACAAAGCAAATGGCACAATCGTCTACTAGCCTCGACCAAATCATTCAGCCAGTGCCAAGTCCACCTAAGAGTCCTAGATCTCCTACATCCTCTTTTTCCAAATGGACATAGGAAGCACAACATCGGTTGTCAAGGGAAACTGCTCAATTCCAATCTCTATCTCCATCTAAGCTTCCAAATGTACAAGAGGTGGGACATGACGCCATCTGTAGCTCTCGACCCAAGGATATGCATGAGCAACCTAATGTGACTAGATCAACTCATGCTCGATCTACACAGATGAGTGCTCAAAGGGCAACAAAAGACACGGTCACTTTCGATCGCCCTAGGGACTTGACACCGCAATCCACCAAGGGTAGCCAGCCCACTAAACTAGCTGCTACTACTTCTAATCAAGGATCACAGCAGTCACAGCCCTTGGTTGTGACAATGCCCCTTGTGGAATGTGTCCTTGGAAGGTTACCTATGGAGGAGGTGTCACAACCAACTTCCTCAACAACTCCAGCACTTTCAAAGTGCCTAAAGCCTAGGCTGGAGGAGTTACACACAAGGGAGTTGGCTGAAGAGCTAGACTCTCTGAAAAGGGAGGCAGTTATGCTCTCACAACCTAGCGAGCCTATTCAGCAGGCCACGGCAATGTCCCATAAGGACACACTAGAGAAAGAGAATGCTGAGGCCCAACCAAGCACATCAACGGTTGACCTAGTCGAGGGTCATGAGTCGTTGAGAGATGCACCTTCACTGACTAAGAAAAAGAGGAGAAAACAACAAAGACAACAACAATCACAGGTGGTTGTGGATCCCAAGAACATTGACACCAAGAGCACTGGAGAGCTGGGGAATAAAGCATTAAGTCCACCCACCAGTGAATCCATTGATGTCTCTCCTAATAGCAGTGAAACCTCAGACACATCCGTGTGCTCTGACAAATCAAAGCAGTCGTTACCATCAATGGTTGCTTGCAACACTCTATCCACTGACAATAGAACTCACATTGACAAATCAAGAGTGGATACAACAGTGTCACAACGGGTTGACGAATTCACACTAGTCACACCCAAGGAGAACCATGATGCAATAACGAAGCCTCAAGAGAAATGGAAACCCCAAGAGCATGAGCAATCCTAGCATTGACCAATCTTGCTCATATAGGCCTGAACCCCCAGCTATGCTAAAGCCTAGAAAAACTCCTAGAACCTTGCATGAGATGGCAACCGAGCAAGCCCTCGTTGAACATAGAAGTATCACAGAATGCTTAGTTGAGTTGGATGCTAAGCTCAAGGTGTTCGCACGAGTTTACATCCTTGCGAACGTGGGCACAATCCCCAAGGAGCAGCTTGGAGATTACTTGCCCTTTCCTTTATCTTGGGAAGAGCAAGAACACCTTGATGAGCACTATAACAGGCTCTTGCATAAACGCATGTGACTCATCTCTGACGAGGAAGCCGACGAACTACACTTAACTGTAACATTCAATGATGTGCTTTGCCAACCAAATCTCTTAGAGATAGAAGTATATACACAGTTTGGGTCCTCAAGTGCAGGACAATACTCTCAGCTTGCTTAGAGTTCGACCTGTCTCCCAAACTAATTGCACTATGTCTTGTGCACAATAGAGAAGACTAGAACTACCCTTAGGAAGAGACCATATGAGAGATTTTCAATTGCAGGTGTTGAAGACTCCAACGAAAGTGTCTTTCGCTCTTCATCAACACCCAACTCTGAATGCTTATCCCTTACCATCCGACAAGCCCGCAAAGAATCGTCATGTGCAGAATCCCCAACAAACCAACACTTGTGATGGCCATCAATGCAATCCCCAACACAGAATAGCCCTACCACCAACTCCAACAACCTTCCACCAGCCACCTTGGCCACCAACAGGCCCCCATGACCTTCTTCCACACCACCACCAACACTCCTCCATCGAAACCACAGGCGTCCTTGTCACCCATGTCTTCGGTGCATGCTACAGCCTGCTACCTACGACGGTGAGTGCCATGGGACTAGCACTCGTCTAGGAGGGGGGTAATGTTAACCCTCAAACAAACGAAGGTGGAAAATCCAGAAAAGCTAAAGCAGAAGACAAAGACAAAGGCCAAGGCAAAGAGAAACGGAAGACAAAGACGCACAAGGAGAAGAGTCCTAAATAAGGGGGAAAGGTGCACAAGGAAAAGCGTAAGTCAAAACTTTTGTAAAAGAGCGCAAGCGTATCATAGTTTAATTCAAGGAGCGCTGGGCTCTCACCCGTGCAATTTGTAAATGTAGATGGGCGGTGGAAAGGAAGCTAGGAAGATAGAAGGACAATGGGAAAAAGGGCTTAGGCTACGGCCGGCCATGTAAAAAAGGGAAAAAGGGGATGACCGCCCAAAAGGGATTTAGGGTTTTGTATATAAAGTTGAAAAATGAATGAGAAGCTCATTCTTGTGTGTGGAAAAAAGTGGTTCTCCTCTTGTTCTTGTTCTTCTTGTTCTTGCTTGCTTGAGCTTGTGCTTGAGAGAGGGAGTGTGAGAGTGTGAGGGAGTGAGTGTGTGAGGGTGAGGGACCGTGGGGTGGAGAAGCTCTCCATCTTCTCCTCTCTTCTTCTCTTCTCTTCTCTTCTCTTCTCTTCTCTTCTCTTCTCTTCTCTTGCTCGCGGCAATGGAGCTTGGAGCGTGGAGCTTGAGGATGGAGCGTGCTTGAAGCTTGCACTTGGATCGTGGAGCTACCGGAGTGCACGGGAGAGGAGGTAACTCGAACGGCACAGAGGTAAGCTCACTACACCCATAGATATGGATGGCGCGTTGGTTATGTGAGAGGTAGCCATTAGTGCTCAGCTTGGAACGCTTGAAACAATAAGCGGTTCGTGGGTCTTGGCAGTTGAGTGAAAGCTCCCACAGTACTAAATTAGAAACACATGTAAAATAGACATGTATAATAATAGAGCAACTCTTTCAAAGGTGCATCATTTTTCTAGGAGAGAATTTGCTAGAAATGATGATGATCCAAAGTTGCATTTTGAAAATTCATGTTACCTTTTGAAAGTACATGTTCACCCAAAGGTGTAGAGGATAAATGCACTAAATATTCTCAATTTCAGACATTATAATTTGATTTGTTCAATTGGATCACACAACACATGATATATATATATATATATATATATATATATATATATTTATATTTATATCCACTCTATTCATACATGCGCCATTGTAGGTTGTGGTGTGCAATTCTAGATTTAAAATCTTGTTACATTTCTCATGGTATGATTATCATTATAGTGTGTTCGGTCTCTCTGTACTAATGTTAAAAATTGATATGTTGCATGGCAGGACATGCTATTTGTCGATATGATTAAATGACACCTATTATCTACTATGAGATCCATTATTTACTTTGTTTTGCAAGTTGGATAAGATGACAAGATCCAATCATCAGAGGATTATTAGGACATTCTTTCAATTTCTTTGTAGGTGGCACTTTTCAGTTCAGTGTAATTAAGGAAGGTCAAGGCTAGCATTATATATACATTTAGTCATTTATGAACTTTAGAGGGGGTTGAGCATGTTATACAAGAAGTACATGCAAACCTTTGGCCACTTCACCAACTTTGGAGAGGTTTCAATTTGTCTAGGTCATCTGGTGACCCAAACAGGCCATTCCTTTTGGGAGCCTGTTGGAGAGACTCTTTCGGATTGAAATGTGTCATCCATGGAAGGGCATAGACAAGAAGACATGCATACTTTAGAATAGGCAAAGGGATGCCTTGGAGTTCTTGGAAGTAATCGATGCATGTAGTATCGAGGTATGTAGCGAAGTTAGATTTAGTTGATTCTCAAATGCATGCTACCTATACCATCAAACTGGCCAGTGTGCTAGTGACTGCAAGTAGAAGAATGATGCAAGAGTGGAGGAGGATACTAAAGAGACTTAAAAGAATTAGCTTGCCCCAAATAAGACTCTCAAGACTCAAAAAAAGGCAAGCACTAGCAATACTAAGGAGGGATATAATAAGTGAGGCGATGATAATGGAGGCAAACCCAAAACAAGGCCAATTAGGGGGACAAACAAGGAGCCATTGACCAAGGGCATGCCTCATGAGAATAAGGAAAATCAACCACCTAATGCGAAGGAAACAAGTAAAGTGAAGAATGGTAAGAAGGGGGGATCACTCAAGAAACAATCTAGGAAGCCTCTGGCTGCCAAGAATGTATATGCTCTACCTATGGAGGGGAATGAGGAATTTGAATATCTTTATGGGGATGCTTTCCATGTCTAATACATATGGAAGACTCAACTACTTATCATGGAACATAAGGGGATTATGCTCAATCTTGAGAATCAATGCATACAAAAGACTAGTGTTTAGAAGGAGGCCCAACATGGTTTCCCTCCAAGAAATCAAACTTAGCAGATAAGATGTAGGGTCGATTGACATCCCTAATTAGTGCCTTTTCATTATTGTTGAAGACTGTGACCAAAGAGGAACTTTATTGGAAATCAAAGAGGATTTGAAGCCCATTGAGTTTGGTCAGAAGAGGATGGAGCAGTTCTAGCCACTCATATAGTATTAGGAGGTACCACTATGCATGTCTACTCCATGTAGCCCTCATGCTTCAATGAATAGGGCACTCCCATGGGAGAAGATAGACATGAAACTTTAATAGGAGTGTTCCATCCTTTTGGGGGATTGGAACATGATAGCCTCACAGGATGATTGGTTGCACAAGTGTAGTACCATGATTAATAGAGAAACTAAAGCATGGGAGAGGCTTTGCCCCCAACATGATTTGGTAGACATAACCCGCACAATAGACAATGATGGAGCAAGGGCTTACACATGGCATAACATGCATAAGGATCGATCTTGGAGAGCAAGGAGACTTGATAGAGCATACCTAAATCAAGGAGGGTGGTGGGCTAACCACAACCTAAATTCATGCTCCTAATAGACATAACTGAATCAGGTCACATACCTATACAAAATAGTACTTAAGATTACACTCAATGCATGATCAATGAAGCTCAGAGAAGTATGGAAATATGTAGTGAGCATGATTAAAGACCCATTGGGAAATATTGAGAAGGCCATTAGTGCCATAGTAGAAGTAGCCAAGGGTTATGGCAAAGATAGAGCTAGAGATAGGATGAGATATGTTGGTGCAATTGCAAGATGTAGGCCCCATATCATAGTTACTTTTGTTATTAATTCTAATGATCAACATATGGTTTGGGTTTTGTAGAGAATTGAGGAATTTTATTAAGGCAGAAGAGGAGAGGAAGATCATTGTAGTGATGGGTTTAGAGCGATTTATTTTTTACAACAAAGATTGTTATGGCACAACCTGTTTGGATTGGCCAAAAGAATAAAACCACAATTAAAGGGTAATTATATTATTGAGCATGTTGCCTCTACCACAACCTTCTTCAAAGCCATCCAATGGAAGAACAAAAGGGAGGCCATAGTCTAAATCGAAGATGAGGAGGGGAGATGCCACATGGATGATGTGTCTATAGCCAAAGTGTTTGTTGATTTCCTCTCTAGCATAGTGGAGAAGAAGCCTTCTACATGAGTTGAATATGAAAGAAGATTGCAGTGCATGTTGGACCTAATGGAAAGAGTGGTTGACCAAGAAATGTCCATTCTCTGAGGAAGAATTATTGTTTGTAGTAAAGAAGATGGAAAATGACAAATGTCTTGGCCCAAATGGATTAAATAATAGAGCTATTCAAAGCCTTATGGCCATGTTGTGGGAAAGACATCACTAGATTTTCCAACAAATGCATGAGGAGGAAAAGGATCCCAACCTTTATCAACTAGGCCATAATTAAGTTGCTCCCCAAGGGGATTATGAGAAATAAGGCATCCCAATGGAGACCTCTAACCATGCTGAATGTAATCTAGAAGTTTATGTCCAAAGCCATAGCTCAAAGAGTTAAATTCATCCTGCCTAAAGTCCAACACAAAGCTCAACATGAATTTGTATATGGCAAGAAAATTCAAGATGCTATCCTAAATCTTGTCCTAGCCATTGAGCATGCTTTGCACATGGGGGGGGGGGGGGGGGGTTTCCTCCTAGTCAATGTGGACTTGGATAAGGCCTATGATAGGGTTAGGTGGGATTTCCTATTGGATGTCTCTGACAAGCTAGGTCTAGGGAATGCCTTTTGTAGCATGGTTAGTACTTTATTCTCTAATGCTATTGCAACTGTCAAGGTAAATAGGCACACTTCACATGCCATCTAGCTCCATCAATTAGTAAGGTAGGGATGCCCCCTCACTCCCTTACTCTTTGCTATAGTAGTAGACACACTTCTCAAGGCCATCAATTTCAAGGTCTAGAGTAGGAATCTCAAGGGGCTTCCTTTGCCAAACGGGACTGCAATGTGTACTCAGTTATTTGTTGATGACAACTCTAATGTCATTGTTGCAGAAAGAAACAGTGTAGAGGAACTGATGTAAGTTTATAGTCTATACAAAAAGGTGTCAAGGGCCCTAATAAGAAAACAAAGATCAAGATTTCATACATAGGGTGTGATGACTCCCCCTGATTGGATTATCGATTTGGGGTTCAAGGTGATCAAAGTTGCTAAAACATTTAGATACTTGGGGGCGCTCATGGGATTGAGTGTCACACAGAAGTAAAAGATGGATTGGCTAGCAGAGAGAATAGAGCAAAAGATGCTCAAGTATTCAATGCAGAATCTCTCCTTTGTAGGTTGCATAGTTGTACTAGGTAAAATCATAATGCTAGTAGTGATGTTTATGGTGGTTCCTACACCATTCCCAAACAAGCAATTGGATAGGATAGATAAGATTTTCAAGTCCTACTCGTGAACATTTGGTAACGAGGAAAGGTGGCATGCAATACTATGGAACATGGTTACTGAAGCTATCTAGAATGGGGGAATTGGGCTAGAAAAAATCAAAGATAAGGATTCAAGGTTCTCATTCAAGTTATTGTTGAGGATGGAGACACATGAGCCATGGACTATAATCTCCAAGGTTACAATACTAAATGCACCACTCTTAGGTCGAAAATGGGAGTTGCTCACTTGGACTACATGAAAATTTCAACCTACATATTAGAGGAGTCTATCTAGTAATTCAAGCTCCAATGGAATTATTTGGACCAGCACTACAATGCTCAACAAACTTCGAATGGAAAACAAGCATTCATTGAGAGATAACTCCATGATAAGATTGTCATGACCAAATAAAATGGGCATTCTTCTTTTTCATTTGATCTAGAAGAGTGGATCTCAAAGCTTGAGTCTTACTTTGCCATTTATCCAAGGTTAAATGAATAGAAAATTCATTTTTCACATTAGAAGGTTTTGCATCTATGTGGTGGAGATATGTGAGGAGATAATATCAACAAATCCATTGTTGGGAAGACTTTAAAGTTTAAATGACCTAAGTCTGTATGTCTCATATTGAGAAAGAAAAGTTGGCTATAAGATGGTATTGACATGATCGAAGAAATTTAATAGTAATAGTGTATAACAAAATAGTTTTTCTGAACTTAACAATGTATGTGGAGAGCATTAGTGACAATGCAAAATTGCACAAATACATCTACGGGTTGAAGCTTAGTCTTTAAGCATATGTTATAGATCAAGCAACCTTACATTCTTTTTTAGGTAAGAGTTGGCTAAGATGCAAGCTCATAAATATAGAAGAGTTGGCTAAGATGCAAGCTCATAAATATAGAAGAGATGTCAATATTCATCAATCATTTGGATAGAACAAAGTTGCCAATAAACAAGGAGACTTTGAGAAACCTTTAGAGGCAATAATATGGCATATAGTAGCCCCAAAGTCCCAATATACATATCTTTCAATGTAGCAAGGCAACAAGGGAGTTTTAAGGCAACATTCAGTCCCAAAAATGCGAGCAAGCAAGGTGATAATAGGCCACCAAATACTTCAACCATTAGTGGATAGAAATTATTCCCATGTGTATTTTGAAAGATCAAAAAGAAAAAGGCATATGCTTCAAATATGGGAAAAAGTTACATTGTTGATAATGCAAACAAGTATAAGAAAGAAAAATTGAATATCATGATTATCAGAGAGGAATCAAATGATGAATAGGAAGTTCCACTCATGATAGATAATGCTGAAAAGGAGGACTTTGATGATGCCAATGGGCAAGTCCATCTTGGGGGTAAAGGTGCCTCTGCCTAGCCGCCCGTGTATTACTACACTGACAGTCACTGCCACTGCACACTGTAGGTGGTGGGCACCCATCACCGTCACTTTATTCTTTATTTTTTAGTGACAGTTTGAATAAAGGAAGGCCTGGTCACACATTGTGATTGTTGGAGTTCCCATTTCTAGTCTCTCCCTTTCTTGCTCTTGCTCTCCCGCCATAGCTCTCGAGTCCAACCTTCGATCCATCACTCCCTTTCGACTAGTATCAGAGCTATGCTTTCCGACTCTTGAGCTTGGTTTGTGGCATTCTCAGCATCCCATCGACTCCCTACTTCCATTGGGTCTCCTTCTCGGCAATCATATCCGACTCTTTCGAGCTCTTGTCACTTCTTGGCTTCCCGAGCACCTTCCCGGCATTGTTGGGCACCTTCAAGGCATTACATTAGAGGTATTTGATCATTTTCTTCAGGGTTTACTTTAGTTCTCGGGTCTCACAGGCTGTAAACTTGATTGGGGTAGCCACCATTGAAGCTCCCTTGCTTCATATCTCACTTGCCTTTAAACAAGACTTGCTGGAGCTTGTTTGAGGCCTTCCTTGGCTTTAACCGGACCCCTCCGAAGCTTGGCCACCATTTTTTGCAGCCCCAGGACCAGCATTTACAGTTGGCAGAATCACGCGGCCCTCCCATATGTGTCTTCAGCATTGACAGTCACAACAACAGCTCTCCCCCTCCATTGGCACTTGGAAAGGCTCCATTTCGGGCATATGAATATGTTTTGATGCTTGGTTTTGATGGTTGATGTGTTGGCATAACATTTGGACTAATTTAACACTATTTTGGGACTGTCATAACAGTCCATAGGCAGTTTATGACAGTGTTACACCGACATTTGATGCTACAGCTTGTTTGGCATTGTCATTTGATGCCCGATTGTTCTTGTTTGATGCCCGGATGTTAGGGGAATGTATGCCTATTGTTTGGCAACCATTTGGAGCTGATTTTGGTGCTGAAATTCTCAGTTTTGAATAGTAAATCACTACTGTACACAGTTGGGCTAAAGCCATTTTACTCATGTATACTTATGCCTATGCTTTTCGGGCTATGTTTTGGGCATATATGGTGATGTATTGACACTTGGGGCTCGACATAGAGCTTGGTTTTGATTCGGGATCGTTGGTTGAGCTTGAGCTCACTTTGCAAAGCATTTGGATGCTCCGTCTTGGATGTACTTATGGCATGTATGTTGCTTATGTTTGACCGGTCTTGACATGCTTAGCCTATGCCATTACTACATGCTAGTTACATGGTTTGGAGCCTATTGCTACTAGATCTCGGTCTTGGCTTGACCTTGGATTCTCGGAGCTTACTTGAGTTATTTATTGGCTTGCCAGAGTTGTATCTTGGGATGTACTTGATGTCTTACATGCTTATGGATGCTACATACGGATGCTCTACTGCCTACATGTTTGGGATGTACTATTGATGTATTGTCTTGGACTTATGTCATTGGCACTGTGTCTTGCCTTGGCTTGAGCTCTTGAGCTCGTACATACGGCTTTTGTGCCAATGGGAGCATTCTTGAATGCTTGTCAAACATTGAGCAGGTGGTACTTTTATGCATTGAGCCGTTACATGCTATTGAGCAGTTACAGATACTTGAGACTTTGGGACTTCTTACCTTTTGGGATGATACATCATATGTCTTGGTTCACTGTATGCTTATCAGTTAAGTCTTAGTTTTGGATTCGTATCTTTGTGAACTGACACCTACTTATGTCAAGTTTTGGTAATGGTAAGAACACTTTGCCCCGTTGCCTGGGGGGTTTGCCTACTCATTGGCAAATGTTTGTATGACATACTTGGGTGTTGGATTCATGCTTATCGACCATCATATGCTTATGCTATGCCCGCATGATGCCGGCTTTGGTCTTGGCAGTATCTGATTGCCTTGGGATCCGATTTTGGCACTGTTAGCTCTCTTTTACTGAAATTTGAAATTTATTACAGCAAGCATATATGTATGGACTGACATGGATTTTTCATACTGAAACACTCTGAAATGATGTACTTTCACTAGTACTTGGTGGGTAGCAGCTTTGATTCCACTTTCTTCACCATTTTTCCTCGATTTTGGTGATTTTTTGGTCATTTTCTGCAGTAAACAGCAAGCAGTTTTGAACTATCTATAGTCTTCCAGCCTGCATTATGGCGAGTTCGTCCACTGATCATGCTATTTTCAACATCACTAAGCTTGATGGTATGAATTACTCTTATTGGAAGAGCTAGATTTGGCAGGTGTTGGTGTAGAAATTGCAGATCAAACCTTTGAGGTTAAGCGGGCATCTGCCTGCAACTATGCCAGATGAGGAATGGCTTGAGCTTGATGAGTTATGCAAGTCCACTATTGTATTGCCTCTCACAGAACACGTTCACTATAATGTCTTTGAGGAAGAACAGAGTGCATGGCAGTTGTGGGAAAAGATAAAAAATCTCTATGACAAGAAAAGTCCAGTGAGTCAGATGTATTGGCTGAAGCAGCTTATGGATTGCGCATGAAGGAGAATGTGACTATGTGTGCTCACTTGAGCGAGTTCCATGCTATATTCAAGAACTTGACTTCGCAAGACATCACTTTTGCAGAGGATGTCACTCCTCTTTTCTTGCTTGGTACTCTTAATGAGTCATGGGATGTATTCCACATTGCATTATGTGCCTCTATTGCTACCTTGAAATTATCTGATGTTGAGAGTGCTCTTCTGCAGGAAGAGGTTAACCGTAAGAATTTGGATGCCTCTCGTGTGTCTCATGCTATGATAGTTAGAGGCAGGAATGATGGATATGCAAAGCATGGCAGTGGTAGTGGCCGTGGACGAGATTCTCAGAAATCTCGGTCCAAGTCTTGTGGGAAGTCACGTAGCAAATCCCGTGGCAGGAATGTAGATGTTACTTGTCACCATTGTGGGAAAAAGGGCCATATTAGACCACAATGCCATGAATTGTGCAATGAAAGGCGCAAAGATAAGGGGAAAGAGAAAGTGCAGGATAAGTCTTATGATTGCAACATAGTACCTACAAAGTCCAGTGTTAAAATTGAAGAGATCAATGTTATGCAGCCTGAGAATGTTGATGATGATGATTATATCCTAGCAGCTTCTTCTAGTGCTTCACAGATGACAGAGATACACTCTACGTATGCACAGTGTTGGCTCTTGGACTCAGGTGCGTTCTTTCATGTGACACCTTGCCGAGAGTGGTTTCATTCATACCGTACTATTTCGGGTTCTATGCGCTTGGGTGATGACAGCTCTCTTGATATTGTGGGCATTGGTGATGTTAGGCTGCAGTTTCCTTTTGGCAGCAGTTTTGTTATGCAGGATGTACGTCATGTACCTGCTTTGATATGTAGTCTCATGTCAGCTGGACAACTTGATGACACAGGATATCATGTATGTTTTGGAGACTCTGCATGGAAGATCACTCATGGTAGACTTGTGATTGCGAGAGGTGCCAAGGCTGGCAGTCTCTACCCCTTGATTGTATCAACTTCTTCCCTTGATCATGTTTTGTCTGTGGGTTCTATCCCACATGTATCTCTTTGGCATGCCCGTTTGGGCCATATGTCTTTGAAGGGAATGAAAATACTTTCTGGTTTGCAATACTTACCGCCCCCTGATTATGCATGTTTTGATTCATGTGAGCATTGTCTTTATGGTAGGTAGACTAGGTCTACGCATAAGAAGTTTGGCAGGCCACGCATGAGTGAGCCCTTGGCATTGGTACATTCGGATGTCTGTGGGCCCATGCCTTGTCAGTCTATGGGTGGTGCAAAGTATTTTGTTACGTTCATAGATGATTTTTCACAGAAAGTTTGGGCTTATCCCATTAATCTGAAATCCCATGTCTTGGCTGTGTTTCAGAGATGGCTTGCTCTTGGTATGCACATTAGATGCGACAGGCATCAGGGACTCCTCTACTTGTCACAGAGGGAGTACATTCATAAAGTCCTTGAGCGCTTCCGCATGCAAGACATAAAGGCTATTGGCTATCCATTGCCTTCTTATGTGAAGGTATCATAGGCTGATTGTCTATAGATAGATGAGCAGAGAGCCGAGATGGCCAAGATTCCCTATGCATCCGCAGTGGGGGTAGTCTTATGTATGCCATGATAGCCACTCGTCTAGATATTGCCTTTGCAGTTGGTGTTGTGGCATGCTATATGGCTACACCTGGCAAGAAGCATTGGGATGCCATGAAGGGTATTATGAGGTACCTGAAGGGCACTGTAGATATGTGCATATGCTATGGCAGCCAGGATACAGGAGTCGTGGGGTACACTGACTTTGATTATGCAGGACATGCAGATAGTAGGAAGTCCACTTCCGGCTATGTATTCAGCTATGCTGGAGGTGCTGTTTCTTAGATGTCTATGGTGCAGAAATGCACGGCCCTTTCTACTACAGAGGCCGAGTATGTTGTAGTCACTGAGGCTTGCAAGGAGGCCATTTGGTTGGTTCATTTAGTTGCTGACCTTGGTATTGATGCTATCCCTATACTGCATTCGGATTCTATGAGTGCTATTCAGTTAGCCAAGAATCTGGTCTTCCATGCGAAGACGAAACACATTGAGGTGAGGTATCACTTCATACGTGAAGTCGTTGAGGACAAGTCTATTGATCTTGTCAAGATCTTGATTGACCAGAATCCTGCAGATCTGCTCACGAAAAGCCTCTCTACTATAGAGTGCTTTGCCTTCCTCAGGAGGTTGATGGGCGTGGGATGAGATGATGTCTTTTCTCATCATGTTGTACATGTGTACATGTTGTACTGTCTTTTTTCTTTTTCTTCCTCACTGGGGCAGATTCGCCTTTAAGTGGAAGGTTGTTGGGGGTAAAGGCACCTTTGCCTAGCCGCCCGTGTATTACTACAGTGACAATCACCGCCACTGCACACTACAGGTGGCGGGCGCTCGTCACCGTCACTTTATTCTTTATTCTTTTAGTGACAGTTTGAATAAAGGAAAGCCCGGTCACACATTGTGACTGTTGGAGTTCCCATTTCTAGTCTCTCCCTCTCTTGCTCTTGCTCTCCTGCCATAGCTCTCGAGTCCAACCTTCGATTCGTCACTCCCTTTCAGTCCAATTTTATGACCCTTAAGAAGGTCTTCCTTTTGATCTAGGGTGCCACAACCTATTGCCACTTTAGCCTATTCGATATCCATGGATGCATGGACAAGCTCCAAGAGTCAACATACACTAAGAATATAGGGAGATATCCATGGAAAGACTATGCACATTTTGATGGTAGACAATGATAGTACTACAGACAATTTTATAAATAAGAAATTAATGGGATTTTTGCATTATCTTGGCACTAAATTACAACAACCCATTAAGGTTCATGTAGCTAATGGAGATGAGGAAATCAACACCCAAATGTGCTTAAAAATTCACTTGCAATTGGTTGAAATTTATGACACACAAATAGACTTAATTGCTTTAGACATGGGTCATATGGATGTGCTCTTGGGTTGTGATTGGACAAGATACTGGTGATCCACACAAAGCTAGTAGTGATCCACACAAAGCCAGTAATTAAAGACTATGTCATTATATGGGTTGGTTAAGATGTGGAAAGGAGTAGTAGGGTAGCTTGATTGGTCCAAGAAGGGCAAGAGAGGAGGAGATTCTTCCTTGATTTAACACATTTGGACCTTACCGCAAGCAATGAGTGACAAGTCCCCTCCTATCAAAGAAAACCCATTAGGGGAGTTTTGAGGTCTTGGAAATGCCCTGTAAGCAATCCTAGAGAGAGAGAGAGAGAGAGAGAGAGAGAGAGAGAGAGAGAGAGAGAGAGAGAGAGAGAGAGAGAGAGAGAGAGAGAGAGAGAGAGAGAGAGAGAGAGAGAGAGAGAGAGAGAGAATTTTAGGAAATAAAATTATTTTTAGATTTTTTAAAGGTTATATTTTGGTAACTAAATATATAAAAAATTGTCAGTAAGTCATTGTCATGATATTCTCGTGGTCACATCAAACTTAGAAATCTAGGCCACCATAAAGATGACAAAGATAGTCATAATAAAGATCTTACTCATTCTCATTAAAGGAAAAACCAATATTCAGTTTGAATTTTGTCTAACGTTTGATTATTTCCTCTATTCTCACTTTTCTTTCTTTCCTATCCTTACTAGTTTCTTCTTCATTTTCCTTCGTGTTTCTAGTTCACATTGTTTTTCAATCCAATCTTCTAATCACATCCTTAGCTATGGATTAGTCATCCAATGATATCTGTAAGTAGCTCTAGTAAAAGACCTCTCTATTATCTTCATATCGAGTTGAATAGTGAGTATGAACCAATAAGGAAGAGAATAAAACCCATTACTATTATAGAGTCTACGAAACATATATCCAGGTTTGAAGGAAAGAAGAATCTTGATCTTTTATTATATGGCAAGCTATATCCCAAAGATCCTAGCAAAAATAGCACTCCACCTTTCTATAATAGCTTTTCATTGATGAGGTTCATTGGCAATGGTTATAATGGGTTCCTAGGTTATACACTTAACTTGGTTGGAAGGATGTCCTCATATTGGAGAACCATCTTTTATCAAAACATAACAAGCAGTTGTTATAGAAGCTAGAGGGCTATTATCAAAGGATTCATTTGTTGGAGAAATGCATCAAATCTTACCAATGAAAGCAAACAACTTTAGGCCTTCAAAATCAAATAAAAGGCTCTTAAAAAAATTGAGAGTCTCAAACGAGAAGGAGGTGGTTATAGCAAAAGAATCCAAGTAGCAAGGTACATATTTTTTTCACTTAAAAAATATTAAATATGGCTTTGTTTATAATTAATTATATTCATTTTTTATGTTGATTTTGTTTAGATCTCTTCTTCAACCGAATGCAAGTGAAAGAGACTCTTTAAAAGCATCTCAATTTTATTATCACCATCTTCCTTAATAGTTTCAAAATATATTTTGGAGAAGAAGAAATTTAAAAAGGCAAAGGAACAATGTTTGGAGTCATTTATAAAGGATCATTCTTTGGATACTGAGTTAGTGTAGAAGGTAATAGATAGTATTGGTATAAGTGAGATGATTATATACAACTTTTTCAGTTTTCACAATTAAATATGAATCAAGGACAGGTGCGGAATTGCATATTTCCAGGGCCATCTGTGGTTAGAACTATTAGATAGAGAGTGAATAACAAAGTGATGGAGATTTTAGATAAGCCTCACATAGCTGGTGACTTAAAGACACTCAAATGTATGTACAATGTGTCAAAGGGAGCCAACTCTAAATCTCCTTGCCTATATTGCATGTTCCTAGTCGTAGAGTTGAACTCAAGTAATTGGAATAGAGCTCCCTCTCTAGGCACAACAAGGATCCACAGTTTAAGCTAGTCCTAGGTATTCCTTTAGTAAACGCCCATATTTGTACACTTCATGTGCTTTGTAGGATAATTGAAAAGCTTGTTCATCTTTATATAGGGTTTGCATGGAAGTTGAAACCATTATCAACTAGAACAAATGCTATAATAAATATTAAAAAAGTATTATCTACAATTGGTATGCATGGTGGTAATGTTGTTATTGAACTAGATCTTCAAAAGTGATGCCAGGAGGCATATTCCACGGTGGATTCCGTGAGGATTTACGGTGGATTCCGTAAACTTAGATGACCGGGGCTCATACACAAAGAGGATTCTTTGTGCGAGAAGTTGATGGGGACGCCTGTCCTTTTCGGGCGTTTCATTAATTTAGTGTGTACATGGGTGATTCCATAGCGGGTGATTCCGCAAAATGCATATTAAATTAATAAACGTTTATGAGTTTAGAGTGCGCACTCGTAATAAATTAAGGTTAGGATTTATTTCTAACCAGTTGATTTATTTATGTAGCTGAAGACTGCTAGGTATTCACTTTTGTCGGTTTAATTGTATTATTTTACTAACGATTGTGAATGCTTCAGTTGATGTGTAGAGATAACAGCAGTGGCGGAGGAAAGCATTGGAGTCTAGCGGATTTTCGACTCTTGGACTAGATTTTGATAGGCGCCACGCCTATATTTTGTTATGTCTATTGAGACATCGATTATTTATTATTATTTTGTATGCGCTTATGCGCCTGGATATGTTATTTCTATTTGGACATTGAGATTGGGCGTGCCAGACTCTATGGGCACCGTCCATTAGCTTTATTTTCCTATTTTTGTAGAAAGCAAACTCAAAAGCTAAAAAGCTTGTCATATTTTTGTAATTGGGCTATTATTGAGCATGAAGATTGGAAATATACATAAAATACATGCTTTGTGAAGCGCTCACACAAGGCATGGGGGAGATTGAACCCAATTTGTCTCTTGCCTCTTGTCGTGCATGCTTTTACATGGGTTTTTGTGCAAAAAGGTAGAGTACTTTGTTCTTGGGGGACCTTCCGGGATTCACCACGTGAGCTATCTGCGACCGATCTGCGCACCAGTGGTATCAGAGCGGAGCAGAGATCAAGAGCTTCCAATCGCTACCAATCTCGGGCGAAGGCGGAGCTCCAGGAACAAACGGGCTCTACAGTCAATCTCGTCGCGAACCGTCAATACAAGCAGACTTCTGGCGATCAAGAACCTCTGTTTCCACTGTCAGATCGCGAAGGACCAAGCTCTGCAGGCGGAGGACCACTCATACATCTCCTTCATCAAGTCGTGAAGAAACAGTGAGGAAATTTATAATTTATCTTTTTCAAAGCTTAATTACTAAGCTTATAAGCTTAACAAGAAGCTTAATAGCTTCACGATTATTCGACGTGGTCTCTGAGGATGTCCGAAATTCGCGCGACGTCATCAAACACATATTTTTGTACTCCACGATCTGCGCCGATTACTGACGACTCTTCCCCCTTAATAAGCTTTAGTCACTAAGCTTATTAAGCTTAAGCTTAATTCCTTAAGCTAAGTCACACAACTCTCTGCAAGTTACACAGATTTGACAAGTTCGCAAACTCTGGGTCTCGCACTTCTGAAGTCAAGTTCCGTAAGTCGACTCTAATCAAGTTCTGCAAGTTCTGCAAGTCGGCCTAAGTCCAGCAAGTCAACAACTCTGCAAGTCTGCTAAGTCTGCAACTCTGCAAGTCAGACTAAATCAGAACTGACTAGTGCTTAAAACTCATAGAAGACTTGTTCGTATGCAAAAACTCTGAACTGGAAAGTTGTTCGCAGCAAGCTGTTCTACCTATCTACAAGTTCCTTGAAGTACTTTCAGCAAACGGAGACAGAAATATTGCAGAATTTCTGAAAATTGAAGAAGAAATACCCAAAAAAACACATAGCCTTGTAACCCCAAATTTGAGCTACGCTCATCCCGCTAACTGATTTTGAGTGAGAAAGGTTTGTTGAGTTTTACAGGATGACTACCCCACATATGGATGATCCTATGGCTGAAGACGATCTACCCGAGCCTACCATGGAACAAAAGCTGGATCTTATCATGCTGCAATTGGAAGAAGAGCGAAGAGCTAGGCAAGCCTTGCAAGCGCAATTGACAAAGCTACAAAGAGCGTCCACCGATAAAGAAGAACCTCAAGCTGAAGATTTGATTCGCCGTACCATCGACGCCACTCTTGAAGCACAAACCATTCGCAAGGAATCCAAGATAAGTAAACGAAGTTTCAAGTTTCGCACTTTCAATGGCATAAGAGAAGGAAAGACTGTTTTATCATTCATTAGCCAGTTTGATGACTATTTCCATGAGGAAACTTATCCCGAAAAAGATAAAATCAAGTGTGTTACTAATCATCTGATAGACAGAGCATCACTTTGGTGGACTGTAGTCCGCAAGAGCATAGAATGTCCTGCTACATGGGAAGATTTTAAGAAGAAGTTCATGCAAAATTTCCTTCCACCGCAATTTCATGAGAAGGCTATCAAGCAATGGGATTTACTTCAACAGCGAGATCGTGAGCCTATTCCACAGTATACAGAGCGTTTTGGAATGCACTCCTACAGTTACGCATGCTTGAAGACGTACCAGAGACGACACATAAGCGGAAGTATATGTCTGGACTTCTTGGACATTACTACGCCGAAGTAAACATGTTCAAGCCTGCTACCCTTGAAGACGCCATCTCCTTAGCTCACGACACTGAAGATAAGTTACGTGGAAGAGATCGACGACCACAGCAATTCCAAGCAAACGGTAATTATGGATCTAAACAATTCAATTCCGATTTCAGAAGGTTTAATCCAGGTCGTTTCTCATCACCATCTTTCCGCAAGAATTGGCCTAAACCACCTGCATTACCATCCACTGTCAATTCAAATTCTAAGCCTATTCCACAAGCAAATCCAAATATACCCAGACTCCCAGCCATTGCAAATAATGTGACCAAAGCTAAGCCAATAGTATGCTACAAGTGTCACCAGCCAGGGCATCTCGCAGCAAATTGTCATTCAAAGAAGCCATCAGCACATATCAACTACCTTGGAGCCATGGACGAAGAAGAGCATGAGGATATGCCAGATTTCACTGAAGAAGAAGATGATCCTACTACTACTTCCGACACTTTACCAGGTATGCCTACTTCACATTCATTGTTGACTATGAAATGTATGGTGCATGGAAAAGAAAGAACTATATTGCATGATGACGGTAGTACCCATGACTTTATTTCAGCAAAATTGGTAAAGGAATTGAAATTGCATACAGTACCTACGCACTATCGCATAAAAGCTGCATTTTTAGGCACTAGGTACAATGGCACACAAGAAATTCAAGATTTAGAAATTCAAATTGGTCCATATATTGAAAGAAGAAATTTCTTAGTTGTCCCATTACAGTCAAGTGACATTATTCTAGGAATGCCATGGAGACACCAACATAATCCCAATATAGATTATTCCACACACACAATGAATATTAATTTTCAAGGAAAATCTATTACATTATTTGGTATGCATGCATCTCATATTTTTCCACTGCTTTCGCATACTCAAGCAAAACGTGCACTACGCAAGAATACTAAATCATATCTCATTTGGGTGAATGAATTGCATGCAAAGGAAAATCATATGCACCCTAGGCATAAGGAATTTCTCGCATATTTTAAGGATTGTTTTGCAGAAGACCTACCACCAGGTTTACCTCCATCACGTCTACAAGACCATAAGATTGACCTAATACCTGGCACACAACCACCTTGCAAAGCCCCATATAGGCACAATCAAATAGAGCAAAAAGAAATCCAGAATCAAGTTGAAGAATTACTAAACAGAGGCTTAATTCGACCTAGCAGTTCTCCATTCGGTGCACCTGTGCTCTTAGTCAAGAAAAAGAATAACACTTATCGTATGTGTATTGACTACCGAGCATTAAATAAGATCACTGTAAAGAATATGTATCCTATACCTAGAGTTGATGACCTTATGGACAAACTGCAAGGATCTTCTATATTTAGTAAAATTGACCTTAAGTTTGGATATCATCAGGTGAGGCTAGATAGATCCGACATATTTAAGACTGCATTCAGGACACAGTTTGGCCATTACGAATTCTTAGTCATGCCATTTGGATTAACTAATGCACCTGCTACTTTCAGTAGAATGATGAACCGTATTTTTCTAAAATATAAGTATTGTGTGATTGTTTTCTTTGATGATATTTTAGTGTTCAGTCAAAGTGAAAAAGAGCATTATGAGCATTTATCATTAGTTTTTCAATTACTGAAAGAAAATCAATTGTTTGCAAATCCTGACAAGAGTGAATTCTTTAAGACAGAAATAGAATATCTAGGTCATATTGTATCAAAAGAAGGAATTAAAGTTGATCCTAAGAAAATTGACGCAATATTGCATTGGCCTGTTCCTAAAAATGTACATGAACTACGCTCATTCCTTGGTCTTGCTAGTTTCTATAGGAAGTTTGTACGTAATTTCTCATTACTTGCTTTACCATTAACAAAACTTCTTAAGAAAGGAATTGTTTATCAATGGACTGAAACTCAGCAGAAATCCTTTGATTTACTGAAACGTGCATTAACTAATGCCCCTGTTCTACAATTGCCTGACTTTAACAGACCATTCTTTTTAGTTGTGACCGATGCTAGCGGATCAGGAATAGGAGCCGTATTAATGCAAGACAACCATCCAATAGCATATTCTAGTTCTAAGCTGAAACCCTTTGAGCTTAAATATTCCACTTATGACAAGGAACTCTTAGCAGTTGTACAAGCATTAAAACAATGGAAGCATTATTTAATGGGTTCAGAATTCATGATAAAGACTGACCAGCAAAGCATTAGACATCTACTTAGCCAACCCCAAATTTCTGACCGTCATATCAAATGGGCTTCCTTCATTCAAAGTTTCCATCCTATCATTCAATACCAACCTGGAAAAGAAAATGTAGTTGCCGATGCATTGAGTAGAAGACCTGCAATTCATAACATTTCTATCATATCTTTGGATTCTTTGATTGCTATGAAAGACACATATCACCAGGATATTACTTTTCATTCTGATTGGCAAAAATTAGTTCAAAATAATTTCATTCCTGTTGATTCATTGTCATATAATGATGGATTCATGTTCTTTGAAAAGAGACTGTGTGTTACTATTCCATTCCGATCTTTTGTTTTGAATGAAATTCATTGTCCCCCATATCAAGGTCATAGAGGTATCATTTCTACATTACGCATGTTAACTGAAGATTTTTATTGGCCGCATATGGATGCAGATGTATCTAATTTCGTTTCTGAATGTTTGATTTGTCAAAGAATAAAGAGACATCATGGTAAACAGTATGGGTTATTAATGCCTTTATCTATTCCATCTAAACCTTGGGAACATATATCTATGGATTTCATTATTGGCTTACCAAATACTAAATCTAACCATGACATGATTTGGACAATTGTAGATAGATTTAGTAAGCAAGCATATTTCATTGCATGTAAGAAAACTTTAACAGCATCACAAGCAGCACAGTTATTTTTGAAAACTGTTTTTACTAACCATGGATTGCCGAAAGTGATTATTTCAGATAGAGATTCTAGATTTTGTAATAATTTTTGGATTACACTGTTTGCAAATCTAGGCACAAAGATTGATTTCTCATCTGCATTTCATCCAGAAACAAATGGACAAACAGAAGCCACAAATAGCACTATTTTAGATCTTTTACATGCATACACTATCTCTAAACCTTAGACATGGGATACTCATTTACATTTATTACAGTTTGCTTACAATAATACACCGCACACATCTACAAAGAAAGCACCTTTTGAAGTTATTTATGGATATAGATTATCTACACCTGTTGCATCTTTGTCTAATAGAATTCAGAGTGCCGATGATATTGCTGTTATGCATAATAGTATTTTTGATGAGGTCAAGGATATGATTGCTAAAGCCCAACAATCATATACCAAACAAGCCAACAAGAAAAGACAAGCCATGAATTTCAAAGTTGATGATTATGTTTGGCTTAGAATAGAAAAGCGTAGACTGCAAAGTGTAGATAGACATCCAGTTGTCAAATTAGCTCCTAGATTCTACGGACCATTTAGAATCATTCATAAGATTAACGACAATGCTTTCAAGTTAGAACTGCCATCTCATTGGAAAATTCATAATACATTTCATATTAGTTTATTGAGACCATTTAGAGGCCAATTACCTATCCACCCTGTCTATGAAAACCCACCTTTACTAGAAGAAGAGACTGAAATACTTGAACCCGAAGCCATCATAGACACTGACTACATGACCACTAGAACTGGCCGAAGTTATTCTAGATATTTAGTAACATTCAAAAACCATCCTGTAGAGGAAGCACAATGGATGCACGCTAGAGACTTAAATGCTTTCCCCACTCTATTAGCTTCACATTGAGCTAATAGCAATTGAGGTCAATTGCTATCCCACCCCGGGGGTATGATGCCAGGAGGCATATTCCACGGTGGATTCCGTGAGGATTTACGGTGGATTCCGTAAACTTAGATGACCGGGGCTCATACACAAAGAGGATTCTTTGTGCGAGAAGTTGATGGGGACGCCTGTCCTTTTTGGGCGTTTCATTAATTTAGTGTGTACATGGGTGATTCCATAGCGGGTGATTCTGCAAAATGCATATTAAATTAATAAACGTTTATGAGTTTAGAGTGCGCACTCGTAATAAATTAAGGTTAGGATTTATTTCTAACCAGTTGATTTATTTATGTAGCTGAAGACTGCTAGGTATTCACTTTTGTCGGTTTAATTGTATTATTTTACTAACGATTGTGAATGCTTCAGTTGATGTGTAGAGATAACAGCAGTGGCGGAGGAAAGCATTGGAGTCTAGCGGATTTTCGACTCTTGGACTAGATTTTGATAGGCGCCACGCCTATATTTTGTTATGTCTATTGAGACATCGATTATTTATTATTATTTTGTATACGCTTATGCGCCTGGATATGTTATTTCTATTTGGACATTGAGATTGGGCGTGCCAGACTCTATGGGCACCGTCCATTAGCTTTATTTTCCTATTTTTGTAGAAAGCAAACTCAAAAGCTAAAAAGCTTGTCATATTTTTGTAATTGGGCTATTATTGAGCATGAAGATTGGAAATATACATAAAATACATGCTTTGTGAAGCGCTCACACAAGGCATGGGGGAGATTGAACCCAATTTGTCTCTTGCCTCTTGTCGTGCATGCTTTTACATGGGTTTTTGTGCAAAAAGGTAGAGTACTTTGTTCTTGGGGGACCTTCCGGGATTCACCACGTGAGCTATCTGCGACCGATCTGCGCACCAGTGGTATCAGAGCGGAGCAGAGATCAAGAGCTTCCAATCGCTACCAATCTCGGGCGAAGGCGGAGCTCCAGGAACAAACGGGCTCTACAGTCAATCTCGTCGCGAACCGTCAATACAAGCAGACTTCTGGCGATCAAGAACCTCTGTTTCCACTGTCAGATCGCGAAGGACCAAGCTCTGCAGGCGGAGGACCACTCATACATCTCCTTCATCAAGTCATGAAGAAACAGTGAGGAAATTTATAATTTATCTTTTTCAAAGCTTAATTACTAAGCTTATAAGCTTAACAAGAAGCTTAATAGCTTCACGATTATTCGACGTGGTCTCTGAGGATGTCCGAAATTCGCGCGACGTCATCAAACACATATTTTTGTACTCCACGATCTGCGCCGATTACTGACGACTCTTCCCCCTTAATAAGCTTTAGTCACTAAGCTTATTAAGCTTAAGCTTAATTCCTTAAGCTAAGTCACACAACTCTCTGCAAGTTACACAGATCTGACAAGTTCGCAAACTCTGGGTCTCGCACTTCTGAAGTCAAGTTCCGTAAGTCGACTCTAATCAAGTTCTGCAAGTTCTGCAAGTCGGCCTAAGTCCAGCAAGTCAACAACTCTGCAAGTCTGCTAAGTCTGCAACTCTGCAAGTCAGACTAAATCAGAACTGACTAGTGCTTAAAACTCATAGAAGACTTGTTCGTATGCAAAAACTCTGAACTGGAAAGTTGTTCGCAGCAAGCTGTTCTACCTATCTACAAGTTCCTTGAAGTACTTTCAGCAAACGGAGACAGAAATATTGCAGAATTTCTGAAAATTGAAGAAGAAATACCCAAAAAAACACATAGCCTTGTAACCCCAAATTTGAGCTACGCTCATCCCGCTAACTGATTTTGAGTGAGAAAGGTTTGTTGAGTTTTACAGGATGACTACCCCACATATGGATGATCCTATGGCTGAAGACGATCTACCCGAGCCTACCATGGAACAAAAGCTGGATCTTATCATGCTGCAATTGGAAGAAGAGCGAAGAGCTAGGCAAGCCTTGCAAGCGCAATTGACAAAGCTACAAAGAGCGTCCACCGATAAAGAAGAACCTCAAGCTGAAGATTTGATTCGCCGTACCATCGACGCCACTCTTGAAGCACAAACCATTCGCAAGGAATCCAAGATAAGTAAACGAAGTTTCAAGTTTCGCACTTTCAATGGCATAAGAGAAGGAAAGACTGTTTTATCATTCATTAGCCAGTTTGATGACTATTTCCATGAGGAAACTTATCCCGAAAAAGATAAAATCAAGTGTGTTACTAATCATCTGATAGACAGAGCATCACTTTGGTGGACTGTAGTCCGCAAGAGCATAGAATGTCCTGCTACATGGGAAGATTTTAAGAAGAAGTTCATGCAAAATTTCCTTCCACCGCAATTTCATGAGAAGGCTATCAAGCAATGGGATTTACTTCAACAGCGAGATCGTGAGCCTATTCCACAGTATACAGAGCGTTTTTGGAATGCACTCCTACAGTTACGCATGCTTGAAGACGTACCAGAGACGACACATAAGCGGAAGTATATGTCTGGACTTCTTGGACATTACTACGCCGAAGTAAACATGTTCAAGCCTGCTACCCTTGAAGACGCCATCTCCTTAGCTCACGACACTGAAGATAAGTTACGTGGAAGAGATCGACGACCACAGCAATTCCAAGCAAACGGTAATTATGGATCTAAACAATTCAATTCCAATTTCAGAAGGTTTAATCCAGGTCGTTTCTCATCACCATCTTTCCGCAAGAATTGGCCTAAACCACCTGCATTACCATCCACTGTCAATTCAAATTCTAAGCCTATTCCACAAGCAAATCCAAATATACCCAGACTCCCAGCCATTGCAAATAATGTGACCAAAGCTAAGCCAATAGTATGCTACAAGTGTCACCAGCCAGGGCATCTCGCAGCAAATTGTCATTCAAAGAAGCCATCAGCACATATCAACTACCTTGGAGCCATGGACGAAGAAGAGCATGAGGATATGCCAGATTTCACTGAAGAAGAAGATGATCCTACTACTACTTCCGACACTTTACCAGGTATGCCTACTTCACATTCATTGTTGACTATGAAATGTATGGTGCATGGAAAAGAAAGAACTATATTGCATGATGACGGTAGTACCCATGACTTTATTTCAGCAAAATTGGTAAAGGAATTGAAATTGCATACAGTACCTACGCACTATCGCATAAAAGCTGCATTTTTAGGCACTAGGTACAATGGCACACAAGAAGTTCAAGATTTAGAAATTCAAATTGGTCCATATATTGAAAGAAGAAATTTCTTAGTTGTCCCATTACAGTCAAGTGACATTATTCTAGGAATGCCATGGAGACACCAACATAATCCCAATATAGATTATTCCACACACACAATGAATATTAATTTTCAAGGAAAATCTATTACATTATTTGGTATGCATGCATCTCATATTTTTCCACTGCTTTCGCATACTCAAGCAAAACGTGCACTACGCAAGAATACTAAATCATATCTCATTTGGGTGAATGAATTGCATGCAAAGGAAAATCATATGCACCCTAGGCATAAGGAATTTCTCGCATATTTTAAGGATTGTTTTGCAGAAGACCTACCACCAGGTTTACCTCCATCACGTCTACAAGACCATAAGATTGACCTAATACCTGGCACACAACCACCTTGCAAAGCCCCATATAGGCACAATCAAATAGAGCAAAAAGAAATCCAGAATCAAGTTGAAGAATTACTAAACAGAGGCTTAATTCGACCTAGCAGTTCTCCATTCGGTGCACCTGTGCTCTTAGTCAAGAAAAAGAATAATACTTATCGTATGTGTATTGACTACCGAGCATTAAATAAGATCACTGTAAAGAATAGGTATCCTATACCTAGAGTTGATGACCTTATGGACAAACTGCAAGGATCTTCTATATTTAGTAAAATTGACCTTAAGTTTGGATATCATCAGGTGAGGCTAGATAGATCCGACATATTTAAGACTGCATTCAGGACACAGTTTGGCCATTACGAATTCTTAGTCATGCCATTTGGATTAACTAATGCACCTGCTACTTTCAGTAGAATGATGAACCGTATTTTTCTAAAATATAAGTATTGTGTGATTGTTTTCTTTGATGATATTTTAGTGTTCAGTCAAAGTGAAAAAGAGCATTATGAGCATTTATCATTAGTTTTTCAATTACTGAAAGAAAATCAATTGTTTGCAAATCCTGACAAGAGTGAATTCTTTAAGACAGAAATAGAATATCTAGGTCATATTGTATCAAAAGAAGGAATTAAAGTTGATCCTAAGAAAATTGACGCAATATTGCATTGGCCTGTTCCTAAAAATGTACATGAACTACGCTCATTCCTTGGTCTTGCTAGTTTCTATAGGAAGTTTGTACGTAATTTCTCATTACTTGCTTTACCATTAACAAAAATTCTTAAGAAAGGAATTGTTTATCAATGGACTGAAACTCAGCAGAAATCCTTTGATTTACTGAAACGTGCATTAACTAATGCCCCTGTTCTACAATTGCCTGACTTTAACAGACCATTCTTTTTAGTTGTGACCGATGCTAGCGGATCAGGAATAGGAGCCGTATTAATGCAAGACAACCATCCAATAGCATATTCTAGTTCTAAGCTGAAACCCTTTGAGCTTAAATATTCCACTTATGACAAGGAACTCTTAGCAGTTGTACAAGCATTAAAACAATGGAAGCATTATTTAATGGGTTCAGAATTCATGATAAAGACTGACCAGCAAAGCATTAGACATCTACTTAGCCAACCCCAAATTTCTGACCGTCATATCAAATGGGCTTCCTTCATTCAAAGTTTCCATCCTATCATTCAATACCAACCTGGAAAAGAAAATGTAGTTGCCGATGCATTGAGTAGAAGACCTGCAATTCATAACATTTCTATCATATCTTTGGATTCTTTGATTGCTATGAAAGACACATATCACCAGGATATTACTTTTCATTCTGATTGGCAAAAATTAGTTCAAAATAATTTCATTCCTGTTGATTCATTGTCATATAATGATGGATTCATGTTCTTTGAAAAGAGACTGTGTGTTACTATGCCATTCCGATCTTTTGTTTTGAATGAAATTCATTGTCCCCCATATCAAGGTCATAGAGGTATCATTTCTACATTACGCATGTTAACTGAAGATTTTTATTGGCCGCATATGGATGCAGATGTATCTAATTTCGTTTCTGAATGTTTGATTTGTCAAAGAATAAAGAGACATCATGGTAAACAGTATGGGTTATTAATGCCTTTATCTATTCCATCTAAACCTTGGGAACATATATCTATGGATTTCATTACTGGCTTACCAAATACTAAATCTAACCATGACATGATTTGGACAATTGTAGATAGATTTAGTAAGCAAGCATATTTCATTGCATGTAAGAAAACTTTAACAGCATCACAAGCAGCACAGTTATTTTTGAAAACTGTTTTTACTAACCATGGATTGCCGAAAGTGATTATTTCAGATAGAGATTCTAGATTTTGTAATAATTTTTGGATTACACTGTTTGCAAATCTAGGCACAAAGATTGATTTCTCATCTGCATTTCATCCAGAAACAAATGGACAAACAGAAGCCACAAATAGCACTATTTTAGATCTTTTACATGCATACACTATCTCTAAACCTTAGACATGGGATACTCATTTACATTTATTACAGTTTGCTTACAATAATACACCGCACACATCTACAAAGAAAGCACCTTTTGAAGTTATTTATGGATATAGATTATCTACACCTGTTGCATCTTTGTCTAATAGAATTCAGAGTGCCGATGATATTGCTGTTATGCATAATAGTATTTTTGATGAGGTCAAGGATATGATTGCTAAAGCCCAACAATCATATACCAAACAAGCCAACAAGAAAAGACAAGCCATGAATTTCAAAGTTGATGATTATGTTTGGCTTAGAATAGAAAAGCGTAGACTGCAAAGTGTAGATAGACATCCAGTTGTCAAATTAGCTCCTAGATTCTACGGACCATTTAGAATCATTCATAAGATTAACGACAATGCTTTCAAGTTAGAACTGCCATCTCATTGGAAAATTCATAATACATTTCATATTAGTTTATTGAGACCATTTAGAGGCCAATTACCTATCCACCCTGTCTATGAAAACCCACCTTTACTAGAAGAAGAGACTGAAATACTTGAACCCGAAGCCATCATAGACACTGACTACATGACCACTAGAACTGGCCGAAGTTATTCTAGATATTTAGTAACATTAAAAAACCATCCTGTAGAGGAAGCACAATGGATGCACGCTAGAGACTTAAATGCTTTCCCCACTCTATTAGCTCCACATTGAGCTAATAGCAATTGAGGTCAATTGCTATCCCACCCCGGGGGTATGATGCCAGGAGGCATATTCCACGGTGGATTCCGTGAGGATTTACGGTGGATTCCGTAAACTTAGATGACCGGGGCTCATACACAAAGAGGATTCTTTGTGCGAGAAGTTGATGGGGACGCCTGTCCTTTTTGGGCGTTTCATTAATTTAGTGTGTACATGGGTGATTCCATAGCGGGTGATTCTGCAAAATGCATATTAAATTAATAAACGTTTATGAGTTTAGAGTGCGCACTCGTAATAAATTAAGGTTAGGATTTATTTCTAACCAGTTGATTTATTTATGTAGCTGAAGACTGCTAGGTATTCACTTTTGTCGGTTTAATTGTATTATTTTACTAACGATTGTGAATGCTTCAGTTGATGTGTAGAGATAACAGCAGTGGCGGAGGAAAGCATTGGAGTCTAGCGGATTTTCGACTCTTGGACTAGATTTTGATAGGCGCCACGCCTATATTTTGTTATGTCTATTGAGACATCGATTATTTATTATTATTTTGTATGCGCTTATGCGCCTGGATATGTTATTTCTATTTGGACATTGAGATTGGGCGTGCCAGACTCTATGGGCACCGTCCATTAGCTTTATTTTCCTATTTTTGTAGAAAGCAAACTCAAAAGCTAAAAAGCTTGTCATATTTTTGTAATTGGGCTATTATTGAGCATGAAGATTGGAAATATACATAAAATACATGCTTTGTGAAGCGCTCACACAAGGCATGGGGGAGATTGAACCCAATTTGTCTCTTGCCTCTTGTCGTGCATGCTTTTACATGGGTTTTTGTGCAAAAAGGTAGAGTACTTTGTTCTTGGGGGACCTTCCGGGATTCACCACGTGAGCTATCTGCGACCGATCTGCGCACCAGTGGTATCAGAGCGGAGCAGAGATCAAGAGCTTCCAATCGCTACCAATCTCGGGCGAAGGCGGAGCTCCAGGAACAAACGGGCTCTACAGTCAATCTCGTCGCGAACCGTCAATACAAGCAGACTTCTGGCGATCAAGAACCTCTGTTTCCACTGTCAGATCGCGAAGGACCAAGCTCTGCAGGCGGAGGACCACTCATACATCTCCTTCATCAAGTCGTGAAGAAACAGTGAGGAAATTTATAATTTATCTTTTTCAAAGCTTAATTACTAAGCTTATAAGCTTAACAAGAAGCTTAATAGCTTCACGATTATTCGACGTGGTCTCTGAGGATGTCCGAAATTCGCGCGACGTCATCAAACACATATTTTTGTACTCCACGATCTGCGCCGATTACTGACGACTCTTCCCCCTTAATAAGCTTTAGTCACTAAGCTTATTAAGCTTAAGCTTAATTCCTTAAGCTAAGTCACACAACTCTCTGCAAGTTACACAGATCTGACAAGTTCGCAAACTCTGGGTCTCGCACTTCTGAAGTCAAGTTCCGTAAGTCGACTCTAATCAAGTTCTGCAAGTTCTGCAAGTCGGCCTAAGTCCAGCAAGTCAACAACTCTGCAAGTCTGCTAAGTCTGCAACTCTGCAAGTCAGACTAAATCAGAACTGACTAGTGCTTAAAACTCATAGAAGACTTGTTCGTATGCAAAAACTCTGAACTGGAAAGTTGTTCGCAGCAAGCTGTTCTACCTATCTACAAGTTCCTTGAAGTACTTTCAGCAAACGGAGACAGAAATATTGCAGAATTTCTGAAAATTGAAGAAGAAATACCCAAAAAAACACATAGCCTTGTAACCCCAAATTTGAGCTACGCTCATCCCGCTAACTGATTTTGAGTGAGAAAGGTTTGTTGAGTTTTACAGGATGACTACCCCACATATGGATGATCCTATGGCTGAAGACGATCTACCCGAGCCTACCATGGAACAAAAGCTGGATCTTATCATGCTGCAATTGGAAGAAGAGCGAAGAGCTAGGCAAGCCTTGCAAGCGCAATTGACAAAGCTACAAAGAGCGTCCACCGATAAAGAAGAACCTCAAGCTGAAGATTTGATTCGCCGTACCATCGACGCCACTCTTGAAGCACAAACCATTCGCAAGGAATCCAAGATAAGTAAACGAAGTTTCAAGTTTCGCACTTTCAATGGCATAAGAGAAGGAAAGACTGTTTTATCATTCATTAGCCAGTTTGATGACTATTTCCATGAGGAAACTTATCCCGAAAAAGATAAAATCAAGTGTGTTACTAATCATCTGATAGACAGAGCATCACTTTGGTGGACTGTAGTCCGCAAGAGCATAGAATGTCCTGCTACATGGGAAGATTTTAAGAAGAAGTTCATGCAAAATTTCCTTCCACCGCAATTTCATGAGAAGGCTATCAAGCAATGGGATTTACTTCAACAGCGAGATCGTGAGCCTATTCCACAGTATACAGAGCGTTTTTGGAATGCACTCCTACAGTTACGCATGCTTGAAGACGTACCAGAGACGACACATAAGCGGAAGTATATGTCTGGACTTCTTGGACATTACTACGCCGAAGTAAACATGTTCAAGCCTGCTACCCTTGAAGACGCCATCTCCTTAGCTCACGACACTGAAGATAAGTTACGTGGAAGAGATCGACGACCACAGCAATTCCAAGCAAACGGTAATTATGGATCTAAACAATTCAATTCCAATTTCAGAAGGTTTAATCCAGGTCGTTTCTCATCACCATCTTTCCGCAAGAATTGGCCTAAACCACTTGCATTACCATCCACTGTCAATTCAAATTCTAAGCCTATTCCACAAGCAAATCCAAATATACCCAGACTCCCAGCCATTGCAAATAATGTGACCAAAGCTAAGCCAATAGTATGCTACAAGTGTCACCAGCCAGGGCATCTCGCAGCAAATTGTCATTCAAAGAAGCCATCAGCACATATCAACTACCTTGGAGCCATGGACGAAGAAGAGCATGAGGATATGCCAGATTTCACTGAAGAAGAAGATGATCCTACTACTACTTCCGACACTTTACCAGGTATGCCTACTTCACATTCATTGTTGACTATGAAATGTATGGTGCATGGAAAAGAAAGAACTATATTGCATGATGACGGTAGTACCCATGACTTTATTTCAGCAAAATTGGTAAAGGAATTGAAATTGCATACAGTACCTACGCACTATCGCATAAAAGCTGCATTTTTAGGCACTAGGTACAATGGCACACAAGAAGTTCAAGATTTAGAAATTCAAATTGGTCCATATATTGAAAGAAGAAATTTCTTAGTTGTCCCATTACAGTCAAGTGACATTATTCTAGGAATGCCATGGAGACACCAACATAATCCCAATATAGATTATTCCACACACACAATGAATATTAATTTTCAAGGAAAATCTATTACATTATTTGGTATGCATGCATCTCATATTTTTCCACTGCTTTCGCATACTCAAGCAAAACGTGCACTACGCAAGAATACTAAATCATATCTCATTTGGGTGAATGAATTGCATGCAAAGGAAAATCATATGCACCCTAGGCATAAGGAATTTCTTGCATATTTTAAGGATTGTTTTGCAGAAGACCTACCACCAGGTTTACCTCCATCACGTCTACAAGACCATAAGATTGACCTAATACCTGGCACACAACCACCTTGCAAAGCCCCATATAGGCACAATCAAATAGAGCAAAAAGAAATCCAGAATCAAGTTGAAGAATTACTAAACAAAGGCTTAATTTGACCTAGCAGTTCTCCATTCGGTGCACCTGTGCTCTTAGTCAAGAAAAAGAATAATACTTATCGTATGTGTATTGACTACCGAGCATTAAATAAGATCACTGTAAAGAATAGGTATCCTATACCTAGAGTTGATGACCTTATGGACAAACTGCAAGGATCTTCTATATTTAGTAAAATTGACCTTAAGTTTGGATATCATCAGGTGAGGCTAGATAGATCCGACATATTTAAGACTGCATTCAGGACACAGTTTGGCCATTACGAATTCTTAGTCATGCCATTTGGATTAACTAATGCACCTGCTACTTTCAGTAGAATGATGAACCGTATTTTTGTAAAATATCAGTATTGTGTGATTGTTTTCTTTGATGATATTTTAGTGTTCAGTCAAAGTGAAAAAGAGCATTATGAGCATTTATCATTAGTTTTTCAATTACTGAAAGAAAATCAATTGTTTGCAAATCCTGACAAGAGTGAATTCTTTAAGACAGAAATAGAATATCTAGGTCATATTGTATCAAAAGAAGGAATTAAAGTTGATCCTAAGAAAATTGACGCAATATTGCATTGGCCTGTTCCTAAAAATGTACATGAACTACGCTCATTCCTTGGTCTTGCTAGTTTCTATAGGAAGTTTGTACGTAATTTCTCATTACTTGCTTTACCATTAACAAAACTTCTTAAGAAAGGAATTGTTTATCAATGGACTGAAACTCAGCAGAAATCCTTTGATTTACTGAAACGTGCATTAACTAATGCCCCTGTTCTACAATTGCCTGACTTTAACAGACCATTCTTTTTAGTTGTGACCGATGCTAGCGGATCAGGAATAGGAGCCGCATTAATGCCAGACAACCATCCAATAGCATATTCTAGTTCTAAGCTGAAACCCTCTGAGCTTAAATATTCCACTTATGACAAGGAACTCTTAGCAGTTGTACAAGCATTAAAACAATGGAAGCATTATTTAATGGGTTCAGAATTCATGATAAAGACTAACCAGCAAAGCATTAGACATCTACTTAGCCAACCCCAAATTTCTAACCGTCATATCAAATGGGCTTCCTTCATTCAAAGTTTCCATCCTATCATTCAATACCAACCTGGAAAAGAAAATGTAGTTGCCGATGCATTGAGTAGAAGACCTGCAATTCATAACATTTCTATCATATCTTTGGATTCTTTGATTGCTATGAAAGACACATATCACCAGGATATTACTTTTCATTCTGATTGGCAAAAATTAGTTCAAAATAATTTCATTCCTGTTGATTCATTGTCATATAATGATGGATTCATGTTCTTTGAAAAGAGACTGTGTGTTACTATTCCATTCCGATCTTTTGTTTTGAATGAAATTCATTGTCCCCCATATCAAGGTCATAGAGGTATCATTTCTACATTACGCATGTTAACTGAAGATTTTTATTGGCCGCATATGGATGCAGATGTATCTAATTTCGTTTCTAAATGTTTGATTTGTCAAAGAATAAAGAGACATCATGGTAAACAGTATGGGTTATTAATGCCTTTATCTATTCCATCTAAACCTTGGGAACATATATCTATGGATTTCATTACTGGCTTACCAAATACTAAATCTAACCATGACATGATTTGGACAATTGTAGATAGATTTAGTAAGCAAGCATATTTCATTGCATGTAAGAAAACTTTAACAGCATCACAAGCAGCACAGTTATTTTTGAAAACTGTTTTTACTAACCATGGATTGCCGAAAGTGATTATTTCAGATAGAGATTCTAGATTTTGTAATAATTTTTGGATTACACTGTTTGCAAATCTAGGCACAAAGATTGATTTCTCATCTGCATTTCATCCAGAAACAAATGGACAAATAGAAGCCACAAATAGCACTATTTTAGATCTTTTACGTGCATACACTATCTCTAAACCTCAGACATGGGATACTCATTTACATTTATTACAGTTTGCTTACAATAATACACCGCACACATCTACAAAGAAAGCACCTTTTGAAGTTATTTATGGATATAGATTATCTACACCTGTTGCATCTTTGTCTAATAGAATTCAGAGTGCCGATGATATTGCTCTTATGCATAATAGTATTTTTGATGAGGTCAAGGATATGATTGCTAAAGCCCAACAATCATATACCAAACAAGCCAACAAGAAAAGACAAGCCATGAATTTCAAAGTTGATGATTATGTTTGGCTTAGAATTGAAAAGCGTAGATTGCAAAGTGTAGATAGACATCCAGTTGTCAAATTAGCTCCTAGATTCTACGGACCATTTAGAATCATTCATAAGATTAATGACAATGCTTTCAAGTTAGAACTGCCATCTCATTGGAAAATTCATAATACATTTCATATTAGTTTATTGAGACCATTTAGAGGCCAATTACCTATCCACCCTGTCTATGAAAACCCACCTTTACTAGAAGAAGAGACTGAAATACTTGAACCCGAAGCCATCATAGACACTGACTACATGACCACTAGAACTGGCCGAAGGTATTCTAGATATTTAGTAAAATTCAAAAACCATCCTGTAGAGGAAGCACAATGGATGCACGCTAGAGACTTAAATGCTTTCCCCACTCTATTAGCTCCACATTGAGCTAATAGCAATTGAGGTCAATTGCTATCCCACCCCTGGGGTATGATGCCAGGAGGCATATTCCACGGTGGATTCCGTGAGGATTTACGGTGGATTCCGTAAACTTAGATGACCGGGACTCATACACAAAGAGGATTCTTTGTGTGAGAAGTTGATGGGGACACCTGTCCTTTTCGGGCGTTTCGTTAATTTAGTGTGTACATGGGTGATTCCATAGCGGGTGATTCCGCAAAATGCATATTAAATTAATAAACGTTTATGAGTTTAGAGTGCGCACTCGTAATAAATTAAGGTTAGGATTTATTTCTAACCAGTTGATTTATTTATGTAGCTGAAGACTGCTAGGTATTCACTTTTGTCGGTTTAATTGTATTATTTTACTAACGATTGTGAATGCTTCAGTTGATGTGTAGAGATAACAGCAGTGGCGGAGGAAAGCATTGGAGTCTAGCGGATTTTCGACTCTTGGACTAGATTTTGATAGGCGCCACGCCTATATTTTGTTATGTCTATTGAGACATCGATTATTTATTATTATTTTGTATGCGCTTATGCGCCTGGATATGTTATTTCTATTTGGACATTGAGATTGGGCGTGCCAGACTCTATGGGCACCGTCCATTAGCTTTATTTTCCTATTTTTGTAGAAAGCAAACTCAAAAGCTAAAAAGCTTGTCATATTTTTGTAATTGGGCTATTATTGAGCATGAAGATTGGAAATATACATAAAATACATGCTTTGTGAAGCGCTCACACAAGGCATGGGGGAGATTGAACCCAATTTGTCTCTTGCCTCTTGTCGTGCATGCTTTTACATGGGTTTTTGTGCAAAAAGGTAGAGTACTTTGTTCTTGGGGGACCTTCCGGGATTCACCACGTGAGCTATCTGTGACCGATCTACGCACCAAAAAGTCTAAGGATGGCAATTGTGTTCCCAAAAAGCCATCTATTGGTGGAGTGAAGGCTAGAATGCTTTCATGGGAGACTTGGTAAGATAAACTCTAGGAATGGTGGTTCAAGTATTAGATACAGTCAGTGGAAGTCCCTACATAATGTAGTTAAGACTCATATAAGGTTTTTTAAATTAAATTTCTTTATTTGTTAATTATGCATCATATTTATACAACCAAGCTCCATATTTATCAAGCAATATGGATCTTGATCTATTTGGTCAACCCAAGGCATGGAAAAATCGCATTATCAGACAATAAAAAAATACTTTAGATACACAAGACATAGAGGTGGAAGATAAAAAGAAAATGGTTTATTAGAGTTTGATACACAAATTTGGCACAAATTCAAGCTCAAAGACACAACCATATTATGTAATACATCATCTTTGGTAAGGACTATACAAACTGACACCCAAAGAAGAAAAGAGAGATATTTAAACTCTTGTGCAAAGCAAAGATTTTTAGAATGGTTACAAACTAGACAAAGAAATGGAACAAGATGGGTTTCAAGAAACCCTTGACATCTTTTAGTCCGTCTCTATTGTTGCAAAAGAGTCTCTAGTTTTAAGCGATTTACTAGGTCCTTTACAGGAATCTTTTGTTTCAACCCACTCAATGAGACCTCTACATTTCAAGAACTCTTGTTTCCTATAGCCTAGAAGGAGCTTCAAATTCTTGGCATCCCCTACATGGGAGAGTAAATAAGAGCCAAGAACTTTAAAGTATCCTGCCTAGATTCACTATATCTAGGTATGAAGCCAAAAACTCTCATAGCTTCTTCCTTCTCCACCAAAATTATCTTATATGATCCTTTATTGAAAACTTGGGATCGAATCACCTTGGAGATAGCTTTCAAAGCCATCATTGGCAAGCTTGGAGAGGTTGACAACTTGTATGATAAATTGCAATTGTTTGATTATTTAAGATTCCAATATAATGACCAAGGCCTTGAATTTTGCTAAGCTTCAATGGCATTGAGCCCTTGGATCTTTTAAGCTCTCATATCTTCATATTTTTCCATGTTTTATCTGCTGCATGGTGATCCAGATGCCTTTGCTAATGATTGTGAGAATCCATCTTCCATGTTTTTGGAATGAGTTAAACATTGATACGGGGAGAGAGAGAGAGAGAGAGAGAGAGAGAGAGAGAGAGAGAGAGAGAGAGAGAGAGAGAGAGAGAGAGAGAGAGAGAGAGAGAGAGAGAGAGAGAGAGAGAGAGAGAGAGAGAGAGAGAGGACTAGGCTACCACAAGGGAGGGAAAAACACGAGAGGAATAAAAGAAAGGAGAAAAAAATAAGTGCCAAGCTTTTTACTAATTTGAATTTAGATTAAACACATCATTATCATTAATCCATACATATCATTTAATAAAAGTGGCCGAGACTCTATGTCATTAATGCAAAGAACATCATAAATCACGAATATAAGAGGCTAAAACTAGATATTAATAATAAAAATTTGTAATATTATTATATATATACCTTTTTGTGAACTAATTTTTTACATTTTTTAAAATAGAAGTTTCGTTATAACGCTTTGCTCATATTGGTCTAGAGCACTCTCTCTCTATCTCCTAAAAGGCATTTTGAGACCTCAAAACTCCCCTAATGCTAGCCTTTCCAAGAAGATTGCAATGAAGGGGATACTAAGATGGTTTGATACATGGTACCATATGGATGCAGAACTGTACTAGAGGCATTGTCACATATGTTTGGACTAAATAGGGAGGACAGAGAGTGGTTGACTAGCCTATTCAACAAGAAGAAGGACTATTGGCCACCAAATAGGCAGATAGGCCCTATGGTTGTATGGAGCACTTTTGTAAACCACAAGGGCAAGCTGGTAATAAAGATGAAGGGCTAGCAAGAATTTCAAGTAGACAAGGCTAAAATTCATGTCAAAAATCTTAACAAGTGGAAGGATTGCTATCCTAACTCAACAGGAGATCTTGGAAGCATAGAATGTTGTGGTTATGGAGAGCAACCTTGAGAAAACAATTGAATCTACTCTTGTGTAGGGTAATGGCAAGAAATCTATCTACTAAGGATCATCTTGCAAAATGGGCCAAAGTAGGGGCCAACTGTGTATTTTGCACGACTCCAAGGGAGATTATCAAGCATCTCTTTTGGACTTGCAAAGAAGCCTCAAGTGTCCAATGTAGGATAAAAGAATTATTTAAAGTAGGTGGCCTTAATGAGTTAATAAACATGAGGACAATCTTGCTCAAAGATAAAGGAACACTGGATAAGGGATCACTCAAACTATGGAATGTGGTGAGAGCCCTAACAATTAAGCATCTATGGAGCAATAGGAATAAGGTGCTATTGAGAAAGGAGAATAAGGACTCAGTTGATAATGTCTTCAAGAAAATCAGAAGTGATGCACTAGCCACTTTCAGAATAGTTAGAAATTAGTCCCATGTCTTTAAAGTAGCCTACAAAAGGCTCACTATGTAAGCCAATATGCACCCCAAAGTCTTGTATCAGTTCTACTAGCTTGGAGCTTATCATGGGTCACTAGCCATAGGATCCCCTCCTTTTGTAAATATTTTCTTTAGTTACTAATATATTTCTCTAATGCATTATAAAACTTGCATAGGTCACAACATCATGGCAAATGCATTGTAATGGAATTGTAATAGAACATGGTAAGAGAGTGTAAAGCAATGGTCACTTTCTCTTCTGGGAAGAGTTTTCACATAATTTTTGTTTACAAAAAGATATTGATGGGAATGAGATAACTCTTGTCCCCCTTATTCCTATAGTGGAGAACTTACATCCTATTTCATTTTGCATCTAGCTTGTTGCCTATAGCTGTATACTCCACAATTGGAACTTTAAAAACTTGGTTAAATTCCATTAACTGAAAGATGTCTTTTCAGTCTATCCAAATTTGTTCTCCTAGGATTAAACATTTGTTGAATGTAATTACATAGGACAAGCACGTTTGGAGTTCACATCCTAATTGGATGAATGCAACTAGATTATGCAAAATAAGCAACAATAGAATACAAGATAGGGTACACTCTCAGTCGTAATGTGTAATAAAAGGATTTTTGGATTTGAGGCATATGTACCATTGTATCTTTTGTTTTATGTGGACATGTTACCGCCTTCCTACATTATTCTCATCCAATAAACTTGTTTAATGTGCATGCATATGCTAATACTCTAGCACACATTCATATTCTTAGTTGTACATCTTTCATGTTGACATTCTAGCATTGTTACCACGTTGTACATGTGAAGAGAGGGGCATCACACAAGATAGAATTCACCAATTTTCAATGAATCTAGAAGCTCTATGTCGCATTTTGTAACCTTGTCAAAAGAGAGAGAATTAGAGAATGAGGGCAAGTTTGTCTTGTGAAGGTATAGAATGAGCATAAGAGAAAAATTTTGTAACTCTCTTTTGTGGGAGGCATTTAAAGTTAACTATTTGAAAAGTAAGTTAAGCTCCAAAATGGGGATCCCTAACTTTAGAAAACAATTGAAGTTTCAAAAGTCAAAACTTTTGCAAATATTATGGTCCTTGATTTTAGAAGGTATAGTCAACTAACTTGTGTTTAATATATTAAAAACATTCTTGCTCAAAGGTGTTTGATTTCATGCGTTAGTATTTTTGACATGTGATTATCATGCTTACTAGATTAAAATATAATGGATATGTATTTATTGGTTTTACTTATAACTTGTACAAGCAAAATGCACAACATACCTCACTTAACTCAACATTCCTCCTACTATGCCTTAAGATGCAAGTTGGCATTAAATAATTGAGATGTGAGGAGTTGCCTTGATATCATTGTTAGGATATGAAAAGGTTAGTTTTTAATAACACATGGACTAGAAAGCATTAAGGAGAACAAATAAGGTATAAAAGTCATCAGTACGTACATTCACATTGGCAAAAGAGAACGATAAAGGACAAGTACTATCTTTCCACTCACAACATATATAATGATAGATTTCTATAAGCATTGTGAATTAGGTATCACTTAAAATAATTCCAAAGAGATTGGTTCTTGCAAAATCATATAAGGTTTTTCAAGGAGGGAGCACCATCATCGACCAACATGTTAATAAGCTTACTAATTGGTTTCTAGTTGTCCCCTTACCTTTTGGATGTCCATGTTTCATCTTTTAGTGATATAAAACTAGTCCCTCTTTTGAAGATATGCTTGATTAGGTTGTTTCACTTCTATCTATTTCAACGGCCTAAAAGCTATCTCTACATCCATCATTCTCATTATAATCTATGTGTGCCTACATCCATTATATAATCTAGGTATGTATGGGCAATATATATCAAAGTGTAAGCAAAATAAGGAAATTGTCAACAATAGTAGTATATGGGACCCTACCTAAGGGGTAATCTTACTATATTATTTTGGTTGTAGGTTCAAGAATCCCCAACCCTCGAGAGGGCTTCCCAAACCTACCCCCTTTCCAAACCTCCCCTTTTCAATTAAAACCCCCTTTCTCTCACGTTTAATCACTCCCTCTCTTTCCCCCCTTCCCTTTTTAATTATACCCTTCTCTCTCTTATGTGTATGCTCTCTCTCTGCCTCTTCCCTCTCCCTTTTTTAATTAAGTCAACCTTTTACAAACACATATTTCCCTCATTTTTAAATTGAAAGTCTGTGTGTGTGTGTGTGTGTGTGTGTGTGTGTGTGTGTGTGTGTGTTATATTAAACTTTTCTCTCTTTTTTTCCTTTTTTCTTTCTCTTTTTATTAAATAGCTTCAAAGCCTTTTTAAAACTTTCATTTCCTTTTAATTAAATAATTTTAAAATCTTTTTTTATTTAAAATGTTTTTGATATAGTTTTTCACATGCTTTGAGAGAGAGAGAGAGAGAGAGAGAGAGAGAGAGAGAGAGAGAGAGAGAGAGAGAGAGAGAGAGAGAGAGAAGAAGAAGAAGAAGAAGAAGAAGAAGAAGAGAGAGAATATGAACACAGAAAGAGAATTATAGAGAGGAAAGATAAAATTTGAGAGAGAGAGAGAGAGAGAGAGAGAGAGAGAGAGAGAGAGAGAGAGAGAGAGAGAGAGAGAGAGAGAGAGAGGAGGAGGAGGAGGAGGAGGAGGAGGAGGAGGAGGAGGAGGAGGAGGAGGAGGAGGAGGAGGAGGAGGAGGAGGAGGAGGAGGAGGAGGAGGAGGAGGAGGAGGAGGAGGAGGAAGAAGAAGAAGAAGAAGAAGAGGAGAGAGAATATGAACACAGAAAGAGAATTATAGAGAGGAAAGATAAAATTTGAGAGAGAGAGAGAGAGAGAGCATGAGTGCCAGCAACCAATCCTTGCAAGGGGAAAAGAGATCATGATGCTTACTTGATGTGTGGCAATTCTCAAGCACATGCCTTCTAAGGGTGGTCACACGCATGGCTAAATCCTCCACCCACCCTCAAAATATTATATCCAATTATTTAGATATTAAATGCACTTCCTTTTGACATCAAATGAGTGATATCCTAGTGGTAGTCAAAGCCTGGCCTCTTCCCCATTGGTGGGGGCTCAAATCCTATCAGACACATGCAAACTTATTATTATTGAAAGTCTTGTCTTCTGTCTATGGGTGTGGGCAAAATCTTGAGCAGGGGAGATCCCTTGCTTAAAAGTGTCCACAACCCAAAAAGGCGGACTGAATAAAATGGTGACACATCAGCTAATGAACACTTCAATTTTTGTGAAATCTGGGCATCTACTTACTGTGCATAACCAACCTAAATGGAAAAAGAGATTTTCGTGTCTTTTGAACTCTGAAAGGGGAAAAGAGATTGCCTAATGTGCATCAATTTTCAATCACATGCCTTCTAAAGGTATGGTAGACCTGAGCACATGCCTTCTAAATGTATGATAAAGATTTACTTGTGTTTCACATTCCCCCCACATACACTTGGAACATATGGAAGGGTGAGATTGAGCTGTAAATCCAAACACAAAGTGCTATTCTAGTACATGAATTATGCTACTTCTTGACAAAATTCATTTGAATGTAGGACATTTTATCAAATAGTAATTAATTTTGGGGGTGAAAATGAATCCAAGAAGCAACACAATTAGAATCAGGTTTAAAATTAAACCAATATATAGCAAATACACTATTAAGATAACAAGTCGATTAACATTTAAGATAGAATTAAGCCATCAAATAAAAAGCCCTATCACACTTAACAAATCGAGTTCATTATTAACTTACTTTATTTCCCATGATTTTTTTCACCTAGTGTGTTCATGAAATTTATTGGTTTAATTTTGATGTAATTTTCAACAAATAAACAAAATAAATAAATAGAATAACAAACTAACTTACAACACAGTTGGAATTCATGCATAAGTAACAAAATGACATTAATTGTAAAACATTTAGTTGTAGAGATAACAAACATGCACAAACCCCTAATATTCCATGTAATTGTTTAAATTAATTCACAACTTACTTCATTTGGTTTAAATACTTTGACCTAATTCTTGAACTCAATTCTTTTAACCTAATACTTGTCTATGTTGTGAAGTGAAAGATAAATCAAGAGACTAATAATTAAAAAAATAAATAGCAAGTACCACAATGGATATAACGCTTAAACTAAGATTATTCGCTTCATTAAGGGCATGACACATGTTAAAGAAAATTGAAGCTGCAAATAACTTAGCATAACATTTGACCACTATAATGCATTAATCATTTAATTTCCCAATTAACAAACACAAAAAAACTTAAAACACAAAAACACTTTTGCAATTAAAAGTTGAAATCTAGCAAATCTATAGTTCATAATTGAATATCCTAACAACACGAAAATTAGAAATAAATTATAAAATGTAATATTTATAAATTGAAGCAACAACTTATATGACTTGCAAGTTCACTTACCTACTCTACATGTCAACATGAATAATGAGCTTGTAAGGAATCAAACCCTACACAATAGCATGTTCTTGCTATTGTCATCTAAGAAGCTCCCTCTCTCACCCCCAATTTTCACATCTCTAAACATGCCAATGCATCATGCTAACAAAATACATATGCCTGCCACTTTTCTTGCTCTCCCACTCTCACCAACCCCTATCCCCATTCCCAAAGACCCACAGATGACCCTCATTTCAATGCATATTTTTACTAGGAAACTCACTGAATATGCCTAATGCAAGAAAGAACAATGACAAGCACACAATGGAACCTTAAAAAAATGTGACAAGGATAGAAAAACAAAAACAATTTGCTTGCAACATTGGGATGATCCTTATCAGTCATCCTACAACCAAAGAAATCAACTTTTGTCAATCAATAATTGCATGTAAAAGATTGCAAAAATCTAATAAACATTTAATTTATGCTAAACCCACATACCAAGACCATAGTTCTCTCGATGACTTTTTGAATGAACCCTTGATATAATGCCATTCTTATTCACAACCCCATAGCCATTTGCCTACTCACTATCCTCCACCTAAGCACAATCTCCCCATTTGTGTGTGGATATTCTTGGTCCAAAGGCTTTATCTCCCCTCTAATATGTACATAATTATGTAAAACACAATGTGCAACAACTACCTTTGGGGTAAACAATAATTATACATTCATTTCCCTTGAAATCCTCCATCTATTTTTTAGAATCCCAGAGGCA